>NW_012267220.1:23413822-23433278 GCF_000151885.1 Dipodomys ordii | reverse complement strand
TAGCATGCATGAGGCCCTGGGTTCGATTCCTCAGTACTACATAAGCAGAAAAAGCTGGAAGTAGCACTGTGGCTCAGCGGTAGAGTGCTAGCCTTGCATACATGAGGCCCTTGGAAGATTCCTCAGCACCACATAAGCAGAAAAAGCTGGAAGTAGCACTGTGGCTCAGCGGTAGAGTGCTAGCCTTGAGCTGAAGAGCTGAGGGACAGCGCCCAGCCCAGAGTTCAGGCCCCACGACTGGACCTAAAATAAAATAAAATAAAATAAAATAAAAAAAAGAAATAGTATTACATTTATAGGTACTTTAGAATTTGTTTGGTCTAATCTCATTTCACTAAGAAACCCAGGCTCAAAATTAAAAGAATTGCTCAGGAATATAGTGAGTTTCTTCTAGCCTAGTGTACCCAGAACCAAACCTGCAGACTCTTCATGAAGCTTTAATTCTACCACTTCATGTAAATGCTCTTTTAGAGTTTAGAATATTTACTCTTTTAGAATTGCTTTGTAGTGATAGTAGACATAGAAGATAAACCAACGAAGTATACTGGAAGTACAGGTAGTGACTGGTACATGCCTACATACAAGAAGCAGCTATACAAAATTTCCATATAAAACAGAATGGAAAGGCTGCCACTATCAGGCCTTAGCTCAAATCGGCTGGAGTGACCAAAAACTTTTGGTTACCTTTGGGTCATTAGCATGTCATTTTAATCTTGTAATTGCAGATATCCACCTATCCTCTATCCAAAAGCCTTATGGGCTTTTCTTAGGGGTGGTGGGTAATGGCATACACAGAATAATTTGTTATCTAATAAGGGAAATGTCAATTAAAGGAGAAGAAATGTACTAAGAAGCAGAGAAGAGGAGGAAATCCCAAGTTTTCTCTTATACCAATATAAAGGCTGGGCCTCTGAGAAGTTGGGTATTCCTTAACCTGTACTCTCTCACACATGTGTAATGTAATCCTACTTTTCTTAATAAACATTGGCACTGCTTTCACTATTTTTCTTATCTAACTTTCATAACTCTTGCAGAGATACAAGAATTGAGACTCTGATCAAAATTCCAGTAAAAGCATCAAAGGTAATTCTGCATAACAGAATACTTTTCTAAAGTTACTTTAAAAAGATTTCATAGTTAATTTAAAATGCAAACAAGATAGTCATTCATGTGCATGTAAAATTTGTAATTAGAATTATTATCTAAGTCTAAAATCCTGCATCTATCCAAGTTTCAATAATAGCATCTATTCATTTCATAGGTCCTTACAACTTCCTGGATTCTTTTTATACTTAAGCCATTGTATGTTCTTAATTCCCCAAGAGACTATGCAAATACGGACACCACTTTCTAAACAAGGAAAATGGAGGCTCAGAGACTCAATTATTTGCCCAAGGCATTAATGGTTAAGCCTAGAACTAAAGCTCTTATCTTCTGATATTTATTCCAGTATTGTTACTTTATATTGTCTATCATTACTTTCATCAACACTGTACTATATTTACATTAATATACAATTCTTCTAGGAAAGGGTATACACTTACCTCATGCAGAGAGAGCACTCAAAATCTGAGGCATCTATTAATTCTTCAGGGATGTCACTATAAGCTAATGCAAACATACAGACTTCATTGGGAGCTTCTATTCAAATAAACAGAATGAGTTAGCTTTTTTAGGAAAGAGTTTAAAGGCCATTTCAAATAATTAAGTTTAAGTAATGGAAATTTAAGTGAAAATTTTTACCTCCTTGTTTTTTGAGCTTATTTTTTCCATCTTCATTTATTATCACATCCTGTTCTAAGAGAGACAACTTCCTTTTCAGTAGCACACCTTTTTCCTGGGCAGAAAGTAAAGGTTCTGAGGACACCCTTTTTAAACCATCCCCTCTAACAGGCATTTCTGTTAAATTTATAGCCTGTACGGACTGAGTACGATTTAAGCTTCCTTTGACAGTCTCTGAAGGATCCTCTGGTTCTTCATTCTATACAAACACAATGAGAAAATATAATTATTTCTTTACTATCCTTCATTCATGAAAGTACAGCCATGTACACACAGAATGAACTATAATAAATAAAATAATTTACATATTCTAAGAGAATGAAATTTTTATGGCAGCTAAGTGATCTAAAATTGTAATTAATGGGTAATACATACGAAGTTCGTTATAGAAGTGGAAGTATGGCCAAGTAGTAAGGAGCCAGCTATGCAGGAAAGAGCTGAGAGTGTGAGACCCTGAGGCCAAATCCTAGTCAAACCCCCCTCCAACCCAAGAGAGAAAGTTCCACTACAGACAAAATCCTATTAAGACAACTAGACAAGAAGAGCTTAAATAGCTTCTATTGCTTGAAACTAGGAGAATAAACATCTTCATTTATAGAAAAACAAAAGAGCTTACCTGTTTTAAACTAATATCACTAGGAGAGTGAGATGCTTGAATTACTGAAGAAAAATTAGGAGGTCTGTTTTTAATCCATGATAAAGAACTCCAGGAAGATTCTTTCAGGCCTTCTTTTAAGTTTTCAGGTAATAATAAATCACATAAAATCTGTAAGAAATATAAAAATAATAGGACACAAATAATATCAGGTTAAGAATAGTGATATAATTTTACTTAATAATTAAGAATTTTCAGGAAGTCTAAAGCAGGCATTTTTTCATAAACAAGAAATAAACAGGTTAATATAGTATAGTAAAAAGCCTTATACCCATTGAAGTTTGCTTCAACAGAAACCTATCACTTCTAGAAAAAGAGGGATTCCAAACTTTGATAGGAAACATAGAGGGCTTGGAAGGTGGCTCAGTGGTAGAGTGCTTGGCTAGCATGCATGAGGCCCTGGGTTCGATTCCTCAGTACTACATAAGCAGAAAAAGCTGGAAGTAGCACTGTGGCTCAGCGGTAGAGTGCTAGCCTTAAGCTGAAGAGCTGAAGGACAGTACCTAGGCCCTGAGTTCAAGTCCCATGACCGACAAAAAAAAAAAAAAGAATGAAAGGAAGCATAGAGTACCTGAGACCAAGTATACAAAGTAAAAGCTAGTTTTTAACATAGGATTATGAAGAAAGAAAGCTTAAGAGGAGTATTTACTTCTGAATATTAGTAAGCCCTTACTGTCAAAATAATTCATATATTAGTGTATACTTTCAGGTTGGGCTTGGAGTTTGGGAATATTTACATGAAACTTAAGAACTTGGACTTTACAAACTTCTAAAATTCCTTGTATTATATTTACACGAAACTTCTCATTGAACAAGTAACCTGTGTGGGTAGTACCTATTGCCTCGCACCTGGTTTTAAGCAACAAATGGTAGCTACTCTCCAACAAATGGGAGTTAAACTGGGAGCCCTTAAAACGCTGGAGAGTCAAATTTTCTGGGTGTTTACAATAATGAATAAATTTAAAACTCTCATAGTAACAGAAAAGGTTAATGAAAATGAAGGTGAGGCTGGTGTGTGTGTGTGTGTTTTCCTGTACTGGAGCTTAAATTCTGAGCCTAGGCACTGTCTCTGAGCTTCTTTTTGCTCAAGGCTAGCACTCTTATCACCTGAGCCACACTGCCAACTTCTTGGCTTTTATTGGAGGTAAGAGTCTCACAGACTTTTCTGTCTTGGCTGGCTTTGAATTGTGATCCTCAGATCTCAGACTCCTAAGTAGCTAGGATTACAGGTGTGAGCCACAGTGCCTGGCTGATTTTCTTTTTTTCCAAATATACTTTATATATATATATATATATAATATATATATATATATATATAGTAGAGCATCTTTTAAAATTGAAATATGGAGGTTATTTCTCAACTATACTTCTCAAATACACAAAGTTGATCCATCCATTCAGCATATAAAAGTATATTTCCTACTCTTTCCAGATGTTCAGTGAATAAATGTAACTAGAACTACAATGTTATTTTTTCATGATGGCATATGAAAAATTCTAAATAAATCTGATGTAACACAGTATTTCCTCTGAAGTAATTTCATCAGGCAACTCTCCTCTCTTCCTACGCATTCCCTTCATCTCTGCCTTTTTAATTAACAACTACTAGCACCTCACAGAATAAAACTACTGATAGGATATCTAGAGTACTGAGAAAAATAAGGCAACAGAAGCTGAATGGGGTAATAACATTGACTACTATGGAAAGTAAGCAAAATTTAGTCATGAAGTAAAAAGCAAAAAGCAGATCAATAGAGAGCCCAGAGTGTGAACATTGTGACCACCATGTTTAATTAGTGATCATCAGTCTGAGTCTGATTAAATAAACCACATCCCAACATTTTTCTAAATACCTGGAGAAAAAATACTTGGGACCAGAAGTGTTTTGAAAATTTTTGCAGTATATACATACATATAATGAGATAGCATCCAAGTCTAAATAAAAACTCCTTTGTGTTTCACATATACCAGATAGATAGATAGATAGATAGATAGATAGATAGATAGATAGATAGATAGATAGATAGATAGATAGATAGATAGATGCATTCACATGAGTCAGGTATGAAATTTTCCACTTATGGAAAGATGTCACACTCAAATAGTCTTGGATTTTTTGAGCATTTCAGATTTCTGAGATTCAACCTATATCAGGGTTAATCTAAATTAACTAAGCAAAGATAGTGCATTAGTATGTCTGAATGAAATGTTCTGGTTTCATTAAGAATGCAGTAAACACATGAATCAAACTAAAACCTACTTGCTCTTTAATTAAAGCTTATTTACTTCTTACATTCTTATTCCAAGTTTCATTTTTTAAAAAAATGTTGTCTTAGTCCTGCCTTGAACTATTGGTAAACCGATTACCTTTTCCACTTGTAGCTTTGCAGGTGCAAAATCTTCATCAAGGGCTAAGCACTGAAGAAAGAGTTGTAAGGCATCACCTAAAAAGCCAGCATCCTGGAGTATTTTCCCTTTCCTGAAGTAGACCTTCAACAAAAACATATAAAAACCTTTACTTACAGAACTGCTTTTAACGAAAATCACAATCAAGGGAAAGAACAAAGTTTGTTTGGAAACATGGTTCTGAAATTATATGACTTTGAAAAAGCCAAAGTACTAATGCAAAATTGATGCCAGAAGTTGTCAAAAACAGTAATACGTGTTCCCTCAATTTTGAGAAATTATTGATTCAAAGATTATTTATTTACAAAGTGCTATTTGAGGAGAAAGAGGAAATGCTACATAAAATTTCCTTACTTTAAGATGCATTAAGATTTAAAAAAAAACACACTATGTGTGAACAGAAATTCATCTTAGAATCAGGGCAATATGGCAAATGTTCTCCATGATACTAAAAAACATATTTTTGCCTCTAATACTTCTTAAGAAGTATTCAGAGACGTGTCCCTTCTCACAAATCCTATTTTGTGTTTTTCCTCCTTCAAAATTAAGGTCAAATTTTCTGACACAAGTTACCATTGATAAATCAAAAAGTTCCTTTTGCAGGATGGTCTATCCAAAGTGTTAACTGGTAAGCTTTAAAAGTGTCTTGCTTATGTAATTAGAATAAGGTGGTTTTACAAGCCATACAATTATCAGTATTAAATAACATTAAAAAGGGCTTAAGCACTGTGCTAGTCAATTTTAGATATTAAAGTGACTGAAGAAAATCATGTTTCCAATAGAGATACAAGTGGACCCATTGCAAAAATGAGATGTACAAGTCCTTAATGGGAAGGGGAAACAAAGGAGGAGGCTACAATGCTTGATAAGAAATGTACTCATTATCTTGCCCATGTAATTGTACAAAAAAAAGAAAATCATGTTTCCATATTTACTTCAGTCAAGTCCAGAGGGTTCCTTTCTTTTAAGCAGTCTTACAGCTATTCATACAACCAATGCACTTTTATTTATAATATATATTTGCTTTGTATTAACCAATCATAAAAACCCTATGTGTAAGATGACCTCATTTGTCTGTTCATTGTCTAATCACTCCATTGTCATTGAATTCAATTTTCCCAGACTCAAGGACCTAAGCTCTTTCCATTTAACAAAATCTTCAATTTGAGTCTATCCATCCTCATAACAAGCTATATTCTTATTTTTTTAAGTTTTTGCATGTACTTATTTTAATATAACAGGTTAAATGAGGGAGAAGGGGAAAGCAATTGTTGCTCACTAGCTGTACTTCCTTGGAAAAATTGGTGTAACATTGTTTTTCCTAAGCTGGGTGCCAGTGGCTCACACCTGTAATCCTAGCTACTCAGGAGGCTGAGATCTGAGGATCACAGTTCAAAGCCAGCCCAGGCTGGAAAGTCCATGAGACTCTTATTTCCAATAAACCACTAGAAAACCGGAAGTGGCACTGTGACTCAAGCGGTAGAGCGCTCACCTTGAGCTGAAAAGCACAGGGACAGCGCCCAAGCCCAGAGTTCAAGCCCCACGACCGACAAAAAAAAAAAACAAAAAACAAAAAAAACCATTGTTTTTCCTGTTGCATGAATGTTCTTTAGATATGAAACAAAGGTTTTTATATAATTGAATACTTTTTCAGATACTATAATTTACTCCAAATTTTGAACCTAGATTTCTAGATTATTATTATTCGGAGCCAACAACAATTTTGCTAAAATTAATAAGCATAACAGAAGTGCTCCTCGTTGATACTTTAAAATTTATGCAAATGTACAATAGTAATTTTACCTCAGGCCAATTTGGAAGTTGAAAGAGAACCCCATTTAAGTCTTCTATGGCTGCCTTAAACTCCTGGAGGCCAGCATAGGATTCTGCTCTGTAAATTTTTAGAGTCAGGTCATTGGGCTCTGAAATAAATATTTTAGAAGGATACAGTTATTTTAGAAAGATTATATAATCCACAAAATACTATCATATTACTTTAAGAAATGACTTGTGCTTCCAGTCAATAACTACCAAACTAGAGTTTATAAACCAACTGTAGGCACAGCTCATTTTCATGTCATATCATGCTTTGAAGTGTTGTCAAAGCCTAGGAATATTTTAGAGACTACCGATGGCTAGACCCATGGCTCAAGTATGGAATACTTACCTCGTAAGAGCCAAGGTCTTGATGTTAAAAACCCTCAGTATACTGCCAAACAGCAGCAAATACTGAAAAATACATGTGTAACTACTTCTAAGAAAGTATTTTTTTACAGAAAGAGTAGATATAACTTTTTTGATTATATGTCTTACATGTTTAGAAGAGCTGCTTTTTATACCTTAATGTCTAAATCTTCCTTTACAAAAATGAGCCCTACTGTGAATACAGTCCCACAGTCACAGGGTCTGATGATCCTTCAGGAAAAGGGTTGATCAGAATCAGCTTTTTTTGGGGGGAGGGAGGAGGTACCAGTACTGGGACTTGAACTCAGGACACTATCCCTTGGCTTTTCACTCCAGGCTGGCACTCTACCACTTGAGCCACTTCCAGCTTTTTAGTGGTTAATTGGAAGGGTCTCAGGCTTTCTGACCTAGATGGCTTCAAAGTGCAATCCTCAGCTCTCAGTCTCTTGAGTAGTGAGGATTACAGGTATGGGTCACTGGTACCTAACTGAGAATCAGCTTCAAGAGATCAAATTTTTAATGTTTGTCCCTTAAATGTCTTGGAAAAAATGCTTTATTATTTATTTCGCCATCCTCTACACCTGTACTTGAGAAACCAAATTACTGTTCAATGGCATGAGGAATTTAATATACTTAGTCTACTGATCTTTAGTCATCAGTTACCACAAGGATGCAAATCTTTTTTTGGGGGGGGATTGGGGGGTCCGGTCATGGGGCCTAAACTCTGGGCCTGGGCGCTGTCCCTCAGCTATTCAGCTCAAGGCAAGCGCTCTACCACTGAGCCACCTTCCCAGCCCAAAGGATGCAAATCTTTAACTGAAGCCTGAAAAATTTTAAAGAATAATGTTAATACTTCCCAAGAATATTCTTTATACAAAGGCATGCCTAGAATATTGCCTTTTGTTTCATAAAGCAATAATTAAATCCTCATCTCTGACAAAAATGTACAGAAATTAAAATTTCAAACTTCAATGACTTTTAAGAATTTAAGACTTACTTAAGTTTATAGAATAAATTTTGAACCTGTAAGTTTTCAAAACTATCACATTTTACTAAAAAACTAGAAACTTCTATGTGACCAAAACACCCCATCACTTACAACTGGCAATCAGAAAACAGAATGCCAAGACAGTCTAAGAATGGGCAGTAAAAACTCCAGCATCAAAAACTCCTGGCTCACAGGCCCAAAGAAACATAGGTCCCATGGTTTCCCTTATTTGCAGTATCTAGTTCCTCCAAGGAATATATTATGGAAACAAGCAGCATATTTTATTTGAACCCCTTACTGGGCTTCTTTAGTTTACATTTCATTTGTTTTTATTGTGAAGGTGATATACAGAGGGGTTATAAGCCAGGTAATGGGTACATTTCCTTTTGATCAATGTCACCTCTTCCCTCCTTTTAGTTCAGATTTCTTTTCCATCAAGTTTTCTCTACCCTTGTCTCAATGCAAGTTAAAATTTACCCTTCAGCCCGGCGCTGCTGGTTCAAGCCTATAATCCTAGCTACTCAGGAGGCTGAGATATGAGGATCACAGTTCAAAGACAGCCTGGTCAGGAAAGTCCATGTGACTCTTATCTCCAATAAACCACCACAAAACAGGAAGTGGTGCTGTGGCTCAAGTGGTAGAGTGCTAGCCTTGATCTGAAGAGCTGAAGAGCACCCAGACCCAGAATTCAAACCCCACAACCAACCAAAAAAAAAAAAATTACCCTCCTGACTGCCTTTCCTACTTAATCTTTTTGGAGGGGTCCAGTCATGGGGCCTGAACTCTTGGCCTGGGCGCTGTCCCTCATCTCTTCATCTCAAGACTAGCGCTCTACCACTTGAGCCACAGCACCACTTCCAGCTTTTTTTCTTTTTGCTTATGTGGTGCTGAGGAATTGAACCCAGGGCTTCAGGCATGCAAGGCAAGCGCTCTACCACTGAGCCACCTTCCCAGCCCCCTTTCCTACTTAATCTTTACACAGGTTCTTTAGAGCAGTATTGAAGATGACCTGGGAGTTATCTTTGAAAAACATCTGATAAACTATGAAATAGATGCTAATTATCCTGATTCAATCATTACAAATGTATACATGTATCACAGTTTCAGTGTTACCCTAAAATATGTATAACTATGTGTCAATCAAAAAAATGTTCTTTTCCACTCTGACCAAAGTGTTTCCTCTTTACACAGACCATTCAAACTACTGAAACACTCCCAAAGAGCATCCTAAAAGTCTGTGCATTACTGAAGAAAGGAAAGAGGTTTCTCTAAGAAGAAAGAAACAGAGAACCAGATTTCTTGCTCAACTCTTCATAGGTATGCTTGTTGAAAATTTCAAATGTAAATGGAATAATTACTCTGAGCAATTCTACTAGGGAAAAAAAGTTCACACTTCATCACTTTTTGAAAAGATTAGGCCTATCCAATTTATTTACTTTGAATCCTTATTCTAAAAAAGTGCTAATACATCAATTGAGGTGTTTTGAATAATCATAATAGTTGCCCTTCCTGTGAACTTTCAAGAAAGTAAACTAAAACCAGCAATCCACATTGGCAGCATCATTAGCTCAAGTATGAATGAGCAAACATTCACTATCTGTTCTTGAGGACACTGGAGTGAACAAATCATTTCACACCCCAACACAACAGGTTCACTGTTCACTACGATAGGTACCTACAGTGCCTAGCAAGTGCCTGGTACCTCACACACTTGGAATTTGCTGACAAATACAAAGATGGCATAGTTGTGTCAACTGTATAGAGGAAAACAATTTAACTTTATAGTCTCATTCCAAATCATTATCTGTAGTCTTGTTTCCTTTCTACCAGGACCAATGATAGGTCTAGTTTCCTGTCAGGATGGAAAACCCAATCTTTATTTCAGTCTTTTTAAAAATTATCTTTAACGTACAGAGGTTTCAACTGAGCATGTTGATTCATGCATGCAGTGCACCTATGTACAGTCACCCTTTCCATCATTTTCTCCTTTTTATCTTGTCTTAATTTCTCAGAGTCCTCAAATTTCCAACTGCCTGCTTATACTTTCCTAAATTCAGCATGTTTTCCATCCCTCCCTTCCCCCATAAACACAAAAGTATTCCACTATATTCTCTATTCGACACAGCTGACTTCCCAAATAATTAACTTTGTGTTTCACCTACTATGGTATTTTTCAAATTGACTTCATCTTTCTAACCAACTCCCAGAATCTCTTTGGTGTACTACAATAGCTTGCTTTCTCCTGCCTCCAGTCTACTTACGTGGTCACCATCCACCAGAAAGATATCTGAAGAACAGAAAGTTCCTTCATGTCTGGTTCCTGTCTCTCTCTGTAGTCTTACTTCCTTATCATTATGAACCTCCCACTTCAAGTCTCACTAACACTGATACCATGTCTCCTTCCTTGCTCACAGCCCTCATGGTTCCTTGCCCAGTGCATGGGCTCTTCTATCCAACAAGATTCAGCTCACCCATCTCCCCAAAATACTTTCCTTTGCCTCCCTCTTGACACATCTTAAGGGTGGATTGCCTGAGCCTTAAAAATCAAACTACCTGGTTTCAATTTCTAGGTTCTCCACTAACTGAAGGTGAGAAAGACAATAAATCATCTAGGCATTTCCTTATTTATAAAAGGGGGGGAGTTCTTAGCAAATTTAAGAAATATCAAGATACTGTTCTAAATGATTTACAGCCTTCCTATGTACAACCAGCATCGTTCACATTTTCATGGATAAGGAAATTGAGCACTGACAGTCCAAGCAACTTGCTCAGGATTAGCTAGTTAAGTGGTAGATTCAAAATTCAAGGTGAATTCAAAATTCAAGCTTCAGCATTTTTTTTGGGGGGGAGTCCGATTGTGGGCCTGAATTCTGGATCTGAGCACTGTCCCTCAGCCTTTCAGCTCAAGGCTAGCGCTCTACTACTTGAATCACAGCGCCACTTCTGGCTTTTTTTTTTTTGCTTATGTGGTGCTGAGGAATCGAACCCAGGGCCTCAGGCATGCAAGGCAAGCGCTCTACCACTGAGCCACTTTCCCAGCCCAAACTTCAGCATTTTTATGTTTACCTCTACACTGTGCTCATACTTGTCTATCCCACAAGGTTGTTCAAGAAACTAAATTCATGAGTACTCAGTACTCAGAACAGGCTTGTATAGAGAAGGCAATGCCTGCTTAAATTGTGACTATTTCTTCACAGTAGACACTGAGCATTTCAGAGTAGTTTTTTAAATCTTCTATTCTTATGCTTGTGCCTTCAGATACTGGCTCTAAAAATGTTCTCTGAAGCATGGAAAACATTAAAATCTGAACTCTATAAGCTCATCATTCATGCTTCCATTACATCTTCTCTTAGGCCAGTTCTATTCTCTAACTCATTGGGCAAGAAAAGAAAGTAGTCTTGATGTGCAGGGGATTTCATGGGCTGGAACTAGATTTCTAGTGATGGTTTTCCATCTTTGGGCCAGTCAATTTAGAAGACCATGTCTTGAGTAATATGAGTCTTAAAAGTTGATACTTTAGCTCATCTTTAAGAAATTGTGTCAAGACTGCAAAATTCTAAAATATTTACTCATAAAAGTGAAACCAGGGGCTAGGAAGGTGGCTCAGTGGTAGAGCGCTTGCCTTGCATGCCTGAGGCCCTGGGTTCGATTCCCCAGCACCACATAAGCAAAAAGAAAAAAGCCGGAAGTGGTGCTGTGGCTCAAGTGGTAGAGCGCTAGCCTTGAGCTGAAGAGCTAAGGGACAGCGCCCAGGCCCAGAGTTCAGGCCTTAAAAAAATAAATAAAAAAGTGAAACCAGGTATAATGGCACATACCTACAATCCCCATAGGAGGCTAAAGAGAATCATAAGTAAGTCAGCCTAGGCTACATAGTTTCTGGGGAAAAAAATGCACTTTTTACACACACACACACACACACACAAACACCAGTGTTGTTACTGTGAAAAAAAATTAAAGATTCAATTGGCTTTTATTTGCAATTCTTGGCAAGCAACATGTAATTCTACAAAAGGCATTAAGTGTTCTGAAGAACTAAGCAGTTTGGCTTCACAGATTTAAAAAAATGGCAGAGGAAAGATAGGGGATGAAAAGCACACTGTTACATATTACTTTCCTGACAGAGTTAAAACAGGGTATTTGTTTAGGATGCTGAGTCAGATTGACAAGAATCATTTTTGGAAAGCTAACCACTTAATCCAATGTTATTATTTGGTACTTAGCACAAGTTACTCTATTCTGAGTTGGTTTGGTTGCCAGGGCACACAGTTCAGGAAGTTAGTCCAAACCAATGGCCTTTCATAAAATCCATTTAGCAGTATACAACCTGTACCCTTTTTTTCAGGGATGTATAGATTACATTGTATATACAACTTGTACCCTTTTTTTCAGGGATGTATAGAGTACATTATGAGAAATTTTATAAAATATAGCTATATCTACTACTTATAACTTGTTTTATTCTCCAAGTAATTAAAAATTAAATTCATGTGATTTGTGTGTGTGGTTCAGTCCTTGAGCATTTTCACTCAAGACTATCACTTGAGCCACAGCTTCACTTCTAATGGACCTTCCTACCCTGGCTGGCTTCAAATCTTGATCCTCAGATATCAGCTTCCAGAGTAGGTAGGATTACATGCATGAGCCACCAGTGCCTAAGTTCACATGACTTTTAAAGGCTACAGAATATTTTCCTGTATGCATAAGCTACTTAAAAAGACCTTATTCTGCAATTCTAATTTCTGTTAAAAAGAATAATATTTATCCATATATCTTTTTACCTATTTTCTGTAGAACTTAAAAATGAAGTTATATAGTTTTCAATATATTTTGTTTTTTCCTTTTATAAAAACTTGATAGTACACTTCAACTATTTTTCTGTTTAGTAGAAAAAAAATTAAAAACTATCTTAACATGCATTTCTTTCAACATTATACAATCATGGAAAAAAATCTAGATAGTAGTGCATTGCACGATGTCATTGAGAAACCATGTCTGATGCTAATCCCAACATACTATAATACAGCCATGTCTTGTAGGCTATACCACAGTAGTGAAAGTCTTTTGATGTTTTGAAGAATGCATCCCTATCGATGACATGACTATTAGGATTTAGATTGTGTATACACATAAAATACCTATGAATACTGTTTATCTTCTGAGTGTGCTTGTAACTTATAAATCAAAATAGCAAAATTCTGCATAGCCAACCACAGTATCATTGCTTGGCTCCTCTCACTTTAGTTCAGTACAGAACTTGGATCATCAGTTAAGGTGAAAGATGTTTATTTCATGTTATTGATACTATTAATGATTCATTAATAATGTAAAAGAATGATAGTTTGGCATAGTGATGAAGATTTGAAACTCTGAGTTAAAATATTTGGGTTCAGAACACACACATCCTGCTTGGAGCAGTTTATTTAACTCTGCAACTCAGTCTCTTCATCTATAAAATATATCTTACAGCTATGGGAACAAAAGAGTAAACACACATCCTGGCACATAAAGGCCCAGTCAGTAAGAGCAGCTGTTTATAACAACATAGCAGTGTGCAAGGCAGAGCATGGACTACTCCATCATTTACCTGCATAAATTTTGACCTAGATGAGGAATATTTTTTAGGATTAGTAGAAACCGAAAAACATACCACACACTACAAGGATTCAAAGGGAAAGCAAAAGCAAAAAAAAAAAAAAAAGAGCCAAAAACTGAATAGAAGCTTTTGTCTTACATTTTGGAGTTCTCTGAGCTCATTCATCTTTTATAATAAAATATAACTCTAATTTTGAAAAATAGACAAATTTATCTAATTACCTAAATTTTTACTTGAATATTTCTCAATAAACAAAAGATTAATATACAAATAACCAAACTCTAAGTTTTGGTGTATTTGGCATTATCTGATGGAAAAAAAATGCTGGAACTTATTTAAAACCCGACACTTCATAAGACCAGTTATATGGCCCAGTGTTTTCCATACATCAGTAAGCATGTGCTACTAAAGCTAGTCTTTTTAGTAAACTTGAAGCACTGCAAGGATCATTTAAGTGCCTTATAAGTTAAGGAAATGAATCAGTAATATGCTACATATACTCAGTTAAAAGTTAATTAATCTTTGGAGATTTTAAAGTATCAAATTGTTATAAAAGAAAATAAAAAAAACTGTCAAGAGATCTTATTTTGCTCACTTCTGTAGTTCTAGAACTTGCCCTGGCTGTTATATAGGTATTCATGTATTTGTTAACTATATAGTAAAAATGTGTGATATTTTAAAAAAATCTATCCCAGAAGTGATAACCACATACCTATTTTCTTTTAGCTTTAACTTGATTATTTAGAAAGTCAACCATTTCTCAATCTGTGAATTAGGAATACTGATTCTTGCCTTTCTGTTCCACACAAACTTTTGTAAGGATCAATTAGGATGATAGAAGTGAAAACATTTTGTCAACTACAATGCATCAATGGCCAATGTTTGAAGTCCTTTGCACAGTATGGACATAGATCGGTTATTAATTAAATCCAAATGTCATCTTAACCTAGTTCAGTTGCTAAAGATATTAAAACCCATCATATTCTCCTTAAAGGTATTCAATATTCCATTTACCTATGGTTCCTATGATTGTCCTTAAAAAAAAATTTTTTTTTAATTACTGAGGTTTGAATTCAGGGCCTTGCACTTGCTAAGCACTCTACCAACTGAGCCAAGCTCCCAGACGGTTATTGCTTTATTTTGGGGAGCCTGGTCTGATTTAACCCTCCTAACCAGTGCCTCACCCACAGCTGAGATCACAGACACACATATCTGATTACTGATTGAGATGAGGTCTCTTTGCTAGGCTGACGTCAAACTAAGACCCTCTTATTCTCCCAGCAAGTGGCCAGCAAGTATCTGGGATTACACATGTGGACGATTGTGTTACACCTTCGTCTTTGTGTAACTGTAACTGCAGTACTTACACTTTATTAACCTAAGCCAACATGTTACCACTAACATGTGTGAACTAGAATGAAGATGTAACCTTTAGAGAAATCTTCAGTAGAAATAGAGGACTTAAATCATAAGGTTAGAGGACAATTTCAGCTAAGTCATTTTCAAGGTAGACCACATTTTAAAATATTTTAGTATTTTCTGGGAACTTATTCTGAAGGAGGCGCCTTTAGAATCGCTTTACTTTTCTGCCTCATTACAAGCAACATAAAAGCAGAGGCTATGCTCACTTTTCCGATAAGGAATCCACCACACAGCAGTTAGGTAACATGCCCAAGGTCAAAGATAGTGGAGGACTATACTGGGATTCATACCCAGATTCTGCTCGAGGTTCGCAGAGCTTTCACTGCACTCAGCATCTGTATCTCTAGTTGCCTCAGTTTCCTTCAACTTAACAGTACCCAGCAGGATTCTCTGAGGGGATGAAATGACTCAAAAGAATGCAAAAGCACTGGGGAACAGTTGATTACTAATGTTGAAGACAAAAACAGTCTCTCTAGGACATTCTTTTCCAAACAATTCTAACTGTAAATTATACTGTTCCGTTGTGTTCTTTGGCAGAATAAGGTGAATATGCAAGGTAAGCAGTGTAAAACTTCATTAAGAACAAAAAGCCAGCATTACATAGTGGGATTATTTCAACAGACTACAGGATAAAGATTCAATGCAGAAAAAACTTTTACATAATATCCTTGGATACCAAAAAGTATTTCATAACTTTATGAAACATCTGAGAGTTAATGCCAAAGGATCAATGGATTAAATGTTATCTAAATATATTTTAATGCAACAGAAACTTACGTAATCCAATGGGAAACTCCTCATTTTGGCAAAGGTTTTCTAGCTTTCCTTTTCTATTAGCAGGGATAAGTTTGGATCTATGTGGGCTAACTGTAGACCAGATTTTTTTCTATTTAATAGTATTGGTTTTTTTCTTCCCCACAAGAAATGTAGGAAGAAATTAACAGTGAGATCTTTTCATTATCAATGACATCTTCAATAACTACAATTGTACAATTATATAAACACATTTCAAATGTCTACTGCAAACGGGCTAATAATTGTACAAATAAATTTATGACTCTTTTGCCAATAACTGTAGGGTTGGTTTGTTTCTGCAGCACAGACAATCGAACCCACGGCTTTGTGTATGTATGCTAGGCAAGTGCTCCATCATTTAGCATTACCCCCATCCCTAGTTATGCCCATAAATTATGAAACACAAAATCTGCCCTTTACCAGCACTGTTCAGTGCTAAGATATTTTTACTTCAAAAGAAGAATGCAAAGGTAAAAAATAGTTACCCTCAGTAGTGCTATCTATACTTGGAGACCTATTCCAAGTATGGATTTTTTTTTTTTTTTTGTCAGTCACAGGGCTTGAACTCTGGGCCTGAATGCTGTCCCTCAGCTCTTCAGCTCAAGGCAAGTGCTCTACCACTTGAGCCACAGTGCCACTTCCGGTTTTCTGAGTGGTTTATTGGAGATGAATCTCATAGACTTTCCTGCCTGAGCTGGCTTTGAACCTCAATCCTCAGATCTCAGCCTCCTGAGTATTTAGGATTACAGGCATGAGCCACCTGTGCCAAGCTTGGAATTTGGGGGGGGGGGGATCGGTTGTGGGGCTTGAACTCTGGGCCTGGGCTGTCCCTCAGCTCTTCAGCTCAAGGCTAGCGCTCTACCACTTGAGCCACAGTGCCATTTCCGGCTTTTTCTGCATATGTGGTGCTGAGGAATTGAACCCAGGGCCTCATGCATGCAAGGCAAGCTCTCTACCACTGAGCCACCTTCCCAGCCCCCTGGAATTCATTTTTAAAAGAATTACAAATCAGGAAAAATAAGGCAACAAAGTTAAAAGACTTGACTTCTAGTTCTGCAAGAGCAGGATTAAGTAGGTTAGTGGGCAGAATCTCCATGTGTAATCTATGCAAATAGAACAGAATAGAGTTAATCTGTCACAGACTTTGTTAATTAAAACCCTCCTACAATCTTAAAATATTTTAATTGAATATTATTAGGCCTTAACTACTCAAATGTGCTTGCTCACTGCTCTCCCATGGCCTAGGACCCAAATTATTGTGAATCATCTAATATAAGATCGAATAACTGCATAGTAAAAGTAACTGCCAAATAGAGTAAGTTTTTATTCTGTCATTAAGTTTTATTTTGTTATAAGCTACGAAGGCAGGATGAACAGTAGACAATGGATCAACATACAGAAGGAAACACAGTTGTCTGTAAAAGGTGACAGCTAAGTGACTGTGAAGAAGTCACTGCTGTCTAGCTCCAGTTTCCTCACTAGGAGGAGACATGGCAGTCACAGGGTGGTTGGTACAGACAAGTCCATCTTCTTCACTTTTAGAGAGCTAGAGTTATCTGTACCACAGCTCTAGAGTCCCAACTAGTTTTCCTTCCGAGTTCATTTTTATCATTATTTCTCAAAAAGTATTAAATTGAAAATATACCAGATTTCTGCTTGGAACTTATTATTAAATGAATGTGAGTGAAAGACCCACAAGATGACACTATGAATTTCAGTAGCTGACAAACGTATTACCTAAACTTAGTATACAGTTTAGGCGTTCTTCTGCAGTAGTCTCACAAGAACTATTTCACAGCAAAAACACAACAACTTTAAATACCCTTAACACAAGGCTTATTAATAAAATGTTAAGGGTTATCAACAATAACGCTATGGACATTTGGGGCCTGATAATTCTGATAAGCAACTGACTTGTCCCGTGCATTGTGGAATGCTTAGCAGCATCCCCAATAGAGCCACTACATGTCTGGACCTTAGCACAGCCCCCACGAAGTGGGGCAACCAAAAAGCCTCAAAAAGTTGCACTAGATAAGGTCCTGGGGGCGGGGGTGGTGGTGGCAAAAGTCCCCTGATTTAAAGCACAACTCTTTATTTGCCCAAGTTTGACATCACCTTTCTTTGACAACCCCATCCAACTTATGAAAATTGTTAACCTGGGGATACAGCAGGCCAAAGCTGCCTCTTCTAGAAGAGGAAGAAACAGAAGAAAGACCTACAAAAGCTTAAGACTTGATGATCGGGCCGGGCGCTGGTGGCTCACGCCTGTAATCCTAGCTACTCAGGAGGCTGAGATCTGAGGATCGCGGTTCAAAGCCAGCCCGGGCGGGAGAGACCATGAGACTCCTATCTCCAATAAACCACTAGAAAACCGGAAGCGACGCTGTAGCTCAAGTGGTAGAGCGCTTGCCTTGAGCTGAAGAGCTGAGGAACAGCGCCCAGGCCCAGAGTTCAAGCCCCACGACCGACAAAAATATGTGAATGACATTCCTGTAGAAGTTTAGAGATATTTTCTTTAATAAAGAAGAAAACTTAAGCTTGGCACCAGTGGCTCCTGCCTATAATCTTAGCCACTCAAGAGGTGAGATCTGAAGCCTTGGTTTGAAACCAGCCCAGAGAAGGAAAACCTCCTAATATTCTTATCTCCAATAAACTATAGTTTATATAGAAAGGGACTGGGAAGATGGCTCAGTGGTAGAGCGCTTGCCTTACATGCATGAGGCCCTGGGTTCGATTCCTCAGCACCACATAAGCAGGAAAAAAATGCTGCTGGTAAGACTTGATGATCATAAATCCTTAGGCACAACAACAGCATAGCAAACACTCTGGACCAGATACCAACCACCTTTACATCCCGACAAACCTACGGTGCATTCAAAAGTGAGCTCCTAAGTCTTGTATAAAGTTATTGTTCCAAACTGGCAGGCTGAAACTTCTGAAAAGGAACCAAGACTGAAGTCATCTACCAGGTAGCAGCTGCCCCCCACCCTCCGGCCAGTTCCCACACCTCCGGGAAGCAGGGTGGCCGACGGGGCCTCCCTCCGGTGCCGGGTGCCCGCGCCGATCTCCCGCCACGCCCACCGGACGTCACCCGTTACACAACGCCCCCCCACCCCAGCTTATGCAATTCTGCCCTCCCGCGGCTTCCAATTGCCCGGGTGACTTTCGGGCGAGATGAAGGTAGACGCGGTCCGCCCCAGTGGGTTGGGGGGAGTCTTCCCCTGCCCGGGCTGTGGTCCTCCGCGGCGAACCCGGCCGAATCGGAGAGGGGGGGTGGGGGGAGGTCAGTTACAGAACGCGCGCGGACTGACCCGCTCCCCACCCGTCCCGCGCCCGCCGGCCTCGCACCGGGTCACTCGCTGCGCGCCCAGTGCGCGCGCACGCGCCCGTCAACCGCGGCCGAGGGAACCCCGAGTCCGTGCGCCCCTCCCCGCGCCGCGTCACAGCCCGCTCCTGGGGCGATCCCCATTGTGACCGCAGAACCCCACGGCGCCGCCCCTTCCCGCATCTCCCCCCCCATTCTCACCCCACCCCGCACACCGCATCCCCAAGAACCCGATCTCACGGAGGTCCCCGACACCCGCGTGGCCCCGGGGAAGCCGAGCGGCGCCGGGCGACCGGGCCGTCGGGG
>NW_012267220.1:23383945-23412855 GCF_000151885.1 Dipodomys ordii | reverse complement strand
CGGGGCCCGAGCCCGCAACCGCGCCCCGGGACTCCTCCGACGCCGCCCGCGGCCCAGTTCCAGGGAAGTGGACCGCCGGGCCCCGCCCCTTCCGAGCCCCTCCTGGCAAGAGACGCGGGGGTCAGATGATCCCCCAGCGGGGCTCTAATTGGCTTCTCTGGAAAGGAGGGCAAGGCTTGTCACTGAACAAAGCCCTGGGAGCCCAGAACCCCATCTGCCCGGTCGCCTGTTCGCTGGGCACCGCCCTCCGTGGCTTCACACCCCCCCTCTCCAGACCTCTACCAGACGGGGATCCTGGGGTGTGGCGGGCCTCGTAGGGCTAAGAGCCTCATTGCCCCCGAGACGTGCCAGTGCACCTGGGTGGGGCCGGGTCCCCTGCTCCGGAGGGTGGGTGTCTCCGCGATCAGGTGAGCTCTGGATGGGCACCTAGCCGCAGAGGGACCCGGCGTGCCCTGTCGGGTGCCGCGGGTCCGCCGTAGACCAACTTTACCGACACCCCCACGACTCCCTCCCCGCCCGCAGGCGCGCACAAAAGCCCACGTGTCCCAGGTGACTCCCCCCGGCGGGCACGGGAATTTTTACTGGTGCCTGACGAAAACTTGTCCAGAGAAGAGCCTCCCAAGTTCCTCAGGTCCCCCCCCCCCCAACTGCCAGCACTGCCCCGCATCCAGACCAGAACGGTTTTCACTGGAGAGAACACTACAGGACCCCCAAAAGGGTCTGTGGTATTACTGAAGGCGGGGGGCGGGGAGGGCGAGGGAGGGAGGGAATGATCTGCTTTATATATATAAAAAAGAAATCTTTTCTTTAAATTTGACTCTAGCGAGTTTAAAGTTCTCACTTAAAATGTCGATTTGATTATAGGGTACTGGATTGTTCATGTAAGAAATGATTTAGAACTGCTGGTTCTTTTTCAAATGGAACCAGCAAGGGAAAGTTATTTGTACAAAATCACACAGCCAAGATTGTTTAGAGGTTTTAAGATCCTATAACCTGTTAGGATACTATGTCAGTGGCAATGTAATAAAATATTGTCAGAGTCATTAAGTGGAATGTCATCCTGCGTGCTCCATCTGAAATTGGCTACCAATTGATATCCCTGTTCATATAGAAAAGGCAATCAATACTCATTTTGAGTTACATGTGTTTCTACTACAAAATGAAAAAAACTTCAGAAGAGGTAGAGGGCTTGGGGCAGGGAGGGTGGGGGAACAAACTTAGGCTCCTGTTCTCAAAAGGTGCAGAGATAGATTCGTTCTTTCACAAGTCCTTGAAGCAAATTGCAGACAGATCCAAGAAGTGGGGTGGAGAGCATTGGGATGGATTCATGAGCAAAACCTGAAACCTCATCTAGCCTACATTTCAACCACCAGAAGTGATTTTCATCAGAAACCCACGTACTCACTTGAGACTTGAAAAGTCATAGCCACTATAACAATTATCCACATTACACATGCACATTCACTTTTATAATGCATTTTGTTCTGTACAGCTTACACAATATCCAGGAGAAAATAGTTCAGAAGTGTGCTCATGATTATACAGGGCTATGATAAGTTGATGAACATTCAAAAGTTTATTTGCAAAGATAGTTTAAATCAGGTGATTGTGGCATTTCCCCCCAAATGTATTAGACAATAATGGGAAGGATAATTTGTCCTTTGGATTGGCTTTCCCTAATAAATAGGACAAATAACCACATCTGATTGTGACATGAAATAAAATGTCACAATTATGATAATGTGAGGGGGAGGGATGGGACTGTAGGAGGAATCTTGCCCTGTTCTCCTTGGCATTTGTGAATGGTGATAATTCGTGTTTGCTGGTTTATACATTTACATAACTTGTTCCCATTTATGTAACTTATTTATGTAAGAGGCTGTACTGCCACTGTGGCCTTTGTATGCTGCACAGCTTCCCTCTGGATCAGGAAGTCCAGGCAATGCAGTCACTGGCCCTGTGACAGGTCACTCTTCTGTCATCCTGAGCCTCCAAAAAAGGGATGTGTTCTTTGATACAATTGCTTTTAAAAGTCAAAGCAGAGAGAAATTAGTATCTTCATTCATTTTCTGAAATTTAGACTTTGGTCTCTGACTCATCTAGCAGGCTGTGAGAAGAAAGACAGGAGACCTATAACAAAGCCAGCCAGCCCCTGGCTTGGGAGAAATTGAATGGTTTCAAGAATTCTCCTTTTTTTCTCCCCTTCAGCATTACTTGCTTGTGTCATTCTTTGCTAACAAAGTAGTAAAATAATGAGATTTGTATTTCATTTCAGTTTCTTAGTGTTGTCTTCTAAAATAGATCAGTTATGTAAGAGAGTAAGAAGAAAAGCGTATCTGTTTCCTAATTTGGAAAATGCTTATCACCATCATTCTCTGCTTATCCCTCCCGCCCACGGCCTCACCATGAGACTTTTCCTGATATAGTTAGGTGAACTCCTGTTTAAGAATAACATAACAGTGCTTTTCTTGTACATAAGTCAGCTGAAGTTGTGTATTTGAACCTCTTGTTTTTGTTGGGTGAATTTATCACTTCTTTCACATTTGTAACATTAAAAGAGAGATGAAATCTAAGCTTTAAGCACCAAAGCAGAGACTAGAGGTATTGCTCAGTCCTAGAGCATGTTTGTAAGGTACATGTATTTAATCCCTAACACAAATAAATAATAAATAAATAGATGATATATACTAGGTATAGATAGATAAATGAAGAGCCAAGCAAAATGTGTTTTCTTCCTGATTCTATCAGGTTGATGATCCCACTGTGCTCCATGCATTGAAATCAGTAATTCACAAACTGTCATCTAATCAGCACATACACTATAGCACTTGTGTTCCTGATGTACAGATGGAAGGAGTTTTGGAGACCACATTCTCATTTCATCAATCTAGGAGTAAACAGATCTGAGAAGAATCCAGAAACCTGGTGCTGATCATATTCCTACCTCTGTGCCTAGGGAAGTCAGCTATTTTCCCTAGGTCTCCTTTGCCACCTGTAAAAACAGGGAACTGAAATCAGCCATAGCAATTTGTTTGAACACAGTAAGAGGACAGCAGAGTTTCCAAGGCTCAGGAGCTGCAATGCCACGTCTGGTCTAAATGCTAACAGTAGACAATAGAGGCTAAGAATGGAAGAGGATCCTGTCAAGAAACACACTTTGTGTGCACATTCAGCCCTGTTTATAGGAGGTGGAGTCAACCCCTGGTCCATATGTATGTACACTAGATAGGAATCCCCTACCCCCACACATACCTCTTTATCACTGCCATGAAAATTAGAAATTGGAGGAAAGTCCCTGGGTTTGGGGGGGGAAGGGAGGTAGGCTGATTATATAACATGGGCATTTGTAGGGAAGTTTATATAAGACACTAAAAATACAGTATATGATTGCTCTAATAGTGTGCTAAGAGAAAAGCCCTAATGAGGACAACTTGAGTAGGTTAAATAGAATTAATCCCAAGTAGATGTCTAAATCCAGTTGTTTGCAATAGCTACTGCCCAAACCTAACTCACCACTTATTGCTAAAATAAAATCTATTGTCCCTGTAAAGAACACTGTCAAATTGCTCAAGAGCCTTCATAAGGACACCAGACAGAATGTTTCATTCATTCCATATTAAGTATACAATCCATATTCTATTCATAGTCAAATTGGCAAAAAGAATTCATTTCCCAGAGTCAAGCTGTAAAATAGAAAGAAACCTCCTACATTAGTAAACAAATTCTAAGAATATGTGGATTTTTTTTGTGCTTTGCCCCCTTCTTTAGTACTTATTACCATCTGAAGCACACACATACATATGCACATACATTGGTCGCTGCCCACTAGAATGTAAGATCTTTGAAATTTGGGATTTCTGTCTAACCTGTTTGCTAGTGTGCCTAGTACTTTGGCATTGAGAAGGTAATAGTTACTTGTTGAGTGAACCTATCCATAAATTCAAAATATCATCTAATATTCTCTGTGACTTTTTGTGACAGATTCCATTCATAACATACCAGGACAATTGATTTTCCCCATTCCTCTTCAACAGTGAACTCAACCAAAATTCATAGGTTGAAATCTAATCTTCTGCGCAAGAGTATTAAGAGGTGGAGTTTTTGGAGACGCATTTGGGTCATTAGAGTAGAGGCCCATGAATGGGATTAGTACTTTTGTGAGAGAAGGCCAGAAAGTGTACTCAATCTCTTTCTGTTATATGGGGCTATCACAAGAAGTTGGCAGTGCTTACCAGAGCCTGAACATGCTGGCACCTTGACTACAGACTCACAGCATCAAGAACTGTGAGAAATAGATTTGTTGTTTATGAGCTGCTTTGTCACAGTCTTCATACAGCCTCTCCTTCATTGTGTCCATCTGGTCTGCCAGATGATGGCGCCTTCCTCCATTATCACCTTGGTCCAAACTTTCTCCTTTGTCTTGGCTTGAAATTAAGGTAATTGATTTTTGTATTATTTAAGCAAAAGATAATTTTGCAAGTGGAAATAGATATGAAGTCATACTCAGAAAAAATGTCATACTAATTTTAAAAACAAAGCATTAGAAATCTGAATAGAGGTACTATTAATAGCAGTTACTACTATGACAATATTTGCCTGCCGATCCTCCCTCCATTTGTCTGGCCCCCACCCCGATCTCCAGCATTATTATTTAAGAAAAAAAAACTGGGAATTTTGACACCGATGTGAAGATTTGAAAACATTGGAATGCTCTTATGGACCAAAAACTCATCTGTAATCTTAGCTACACGGAAGACTGAGATCTGAGGATCTAGGTTCAAAGCCAGCCTGGGCAGTCAAATCCAAGAGACTCTGATCACCAATTAACTAGCAGAAAAGTAGAGACATGGCTCAAGTGATAGAGTTCCATCTTTGAGGAGGAAGGAAGGAGGGTAGGAAGGAAGGAACGAGCTAAGCAAGAGCAAGAGGCCTGGAGTTCAAGCCCAACAAACAAATCACAGGGAAAGGACATGCCTGAAGACATGAAGAAGAAGGAGTGATTCAAAGAAAATTACCCCTTACAACCAATATAAGGCCTCAGACTTCCAAAGGTTGAGGGTAGATCTCCTTTTTGAGAAGACTCACACTCTCTAGAGAATGTAATCCTAACTCTCTTCATAAGCATATGCTTTACCTCTTGCCTGGGCTCTTGTTGAGAATAATTGAGTACTACAATCCCAAACTCTCAGCTCTCCATTCTTCACTCCTCTCCAGACACATGGGTCCTTCAAGGTCTGTGTTTGTTATGACCCCTTTTCCTGGGATGTTGTTTCATAGACATCCTCAAGGATAGCATTGTATCCCTGATCCAAAAGAGACTCCAAGACCCCCAGTTAAAGGAGCTAGGAACTTTATTACCACCTCGTGGGGACTGCTTCCTACCACCAGGAAGGTAGGAGAATGCCCCTGAGTTCAGGGTAGGATGGGTTTTAAAGGGGTAGGTTACATAGAGTTACATAGACGAGCCATGCAAGGCAGGTTTGGTTATGGTTATATGGCTTTTAAATTAATTTGTTCTTTTTTTAATGTTTTTTAATTGTGACAATACTGTACAGAGGGGTTACAGTTACATGAGCAAGGTAATGAGTACATTTCTTATCAAGCATTGTTACCTCCTCCTAAATGCCATACACAGTAATTTGCAATAGGCCACCCACAGTGGGACCACTCGGTGGTGGTCTTCAATTGGTGGGCTTAAGACCCTCTTACTGAGGCAAGCAAGCAAGGTTACAGAAGCAAAATAGCAAAAACATAGCCTTGAGTTACAGGAGCATAAGGAAAACATAATCCTGACCTGGTCAGCATGACCAATGTTATCAATGCTATTGACACTATTACAGAAATTGTTTTTACTATAAGCTCCTGACTAATAGAGCAACTGAGTGCAGCTGGTGATAAGCCTTAAGGTGGTCAGTAGCCTTCTGCAAAGGTGCCAGCTTGGTAAACTTGAATGAGGGAGAGATGTTCTTTTGCTTTTTAGCAAGGATGGAGAAGGGACAACAGCTGATTCCTGGTCAGCCTTTGTCTGGGGTTTTTCTTTACCATGAGGTTTTGCCCTTTATCAATAATTTGTCCTGTTTTCTGATTTCACATTTTAGTTCCCATGGATAGTCTTTCCCCAGGGAAAAGGGGGCTGATGGGAGAGAGTAAATTTCCAACAGCAGGAGAGACCGAGGCCAGACAATAGGAGAAACTTTCTGCCAGGGAATAGCGGCTCAGATATTACAGTAGGAAGCAGCTAGCCATAGGTGATGGTGAAATACAAAAGGAATGTAAAATGAAGGATGAGATCAGAAAGCCTCAGAGAGAATGTATTCTTAATTAAACTTTTCAACCAGCTTTTGTGGTTTAAGATCATAGTGGGTTTTGTGAGTACTCCACCCACCTAAAGATTAGTGATGGGCTTCATTCCAGCCTAAAGTGGGTCAAGTGGTAGGTCCTAAAATTACAGATAAGTAAACCATGGCCTAGAAGTCAGACATAATTCAGTGAACTTCCCACTCCCCTTGGGACAGTAATTCTACTCTGTGAGCTGGTCCTGGGAAGGGACTTAATGTTCCAAGCCACTTACACTTCAGTATAAACTTGTGTCTCAGAAGAAAATAATCATCATTGTCACTTCATTGATAACTGCATCAATCTATTGGAAGTGTATTCCTTTTCCAAGGAATTTTCGTATCACTCTCACTACTTTTGATCTTGCCTGAATTCTTCTCTTGCTAGGCTTAAGGATAGAGAATAATTAGCTGCACCAACCTTCTAGTAACAGTCAAGGCTACCCTCCTCTCTTTTTATTGTCTTTGGCACAAATGTCATGTCCTCTTCAGTGACTGGCTTCCTTTGTTTTTGCATTTATTTAATCTTTCACATCTCTCCCTGAAATACGATATATTTTATTGGTCTTATTTATTATTTGTCTTCCCCAAAAGATATAAGGGATTTTATTTACTTACTAGTGTATATTCAGTATCTAGAACACACAACAGTATTGCATTAAAATTTTTTAAAAGAAAAAAGAAAGAAAAGAATTTGAAGCAGGCATCAGTAGTTTACACCTATAAACTTAGCTACTCAGCAGACTGAGATCACGATTAGAAGACAGGTCAGGCAGAAAAGTCCATGAGACTCCAATTTTCAGTTAACCAGAAATGGAGCCCAGTATAAGTAAAGCTCATAGATATACTCAAATATAGCCTTGAGTAGAACAATATAAGAGACAATCCCGAGTTCAAGCCCCTATTTCAAGTACTAACAAAATCTAAAAAAACAACACAACAACTTGAAAGGAAGCCTGGGGTGGTGACTCACACCTGTAATCCTACTCCAGAGGAAGTTGTAATCTTAGAGAGGACTACAGTTCTGGTCCAGCTTAAGCCTCGAAAGTGAGACCCCTATTTGAAAAATAACAAAAGCAAAATAAGTGTTGGGGCATGGCTTACATGATAGAGCACCTGCTTTGCAACTGGAAAACCCTGGGTTCAAATGCCAATATTGAAAAAATAACGTGTTGAATAAACAATGAGATAGGGACTCTGGGACTCTACACAGCAACATGTTTTCCTGGGTGCTCATCTGCTACAAATGAAAGCTGCAGTCCCTTGAGTCACTGCGAAAGGAAGCCCTCTAGCATGGGTTCAAGGAGCGAAACAATAATAACTATAGTCAAGAGATCAGTAAAAATAAACTAGTAATTGAAATGGAATTACTAACCCTAGTGACCAATAGCAAATAAGCCAGTTCCTCTGAGAAATTCCTAAATGGCAATCTGGTAAATTCCCCCATGTCAATTAAGTATAGAGATACTGTCTTCTTCTCACATGGTTTTGTCTTTTTTTTATATATTCCTGCCCATGCTGGCTTGGAACCATGATACTCAGATCTCAGCTTCCTGAGTAGCTAGGATGATAGGTGTGAGCTACCAGTGCCCCATCCACAGAGTACAATTTTACCTGGCATATCTTCAGCAACTCTGTGACACTTTTACTATTTGAATAGTTAGATACATCATAGATAATATATAATATATAATAATATATAATTTTAGAAAGCATTGTTTTCATCAGTGTCAAGACTGTTAATAGTGAGAAAGTACATATACTAGAAAACTTACTACTAATAAAAAAAAACACCCAGTGCAGCAGTCTGCGTGGATATTTTCTTTTGATCATAACTATCCTTATAGTAAAAATATAAATGAGAGGCCATTGTGAGCAGCCAGTTGCAATGGATTACTAATTCAACACTTTTTGAGATAGGTACTGTTACCTACATTTTACAAATGAGGAAACTATAACTTATACCAAGTTACAAAGCTCATCAGAAGGAGTATCTGGATTCAAATCTAGAACCAAGGTTTCTAATAACAATCCAAATATGGGATCATTTCTGGGGAAAAGGAATTAGAAAAAAGAGAATTCTTGCCAGGTGCCAGTGGCTCACACCTGAGTTCCTAGCTACTCAGGAGGATGAGATCTGAGGATCACCATTCAAAGCCAGCCCCAAGAAGGAAAGTGAGACTTATCTCCAATAAACCACCAGAAAACTGCAAGTGGCGCTGTGGTTCAAGTGGTAGAGCGCTAGCCTTGAGCTGAAGAGCTGAGGGAGAGCACCCAGGCCCCACAACCAACCAACCAAAAAAAAAAAAGAGGCTTCTTGGGACAATAATTTTTAAAAATGCTAATGAAGAAGTTAGTGAGGCCTTTAATACAAGTATAGATAATTTTGTTTCAGACAAAAATCAACCAGGTGTCCTACAAGTATATGCAATAAGGATTAATTGTAATACAGATAGAGCTTTGTGATAGGAAGTAACTGCAGTTAAAGAACATGAAATAAGTCCATAGCCGTAATGTGTTTGCATGCCACTTTCCTTTCCTTGTAAATGATTGTACAAATATTGACACAGTATTTAGCACAGGAGTCTAAAAATGCACCTTCTAAAGGCATTGGTCACCATGTAGCTCCAGTCTCCTTACATAAACATGTTTATGTTACATAACATCCACATACAGAGCAGGAGCCAAAGGATGGTATGCTAATTGATGGGAATAGGAGAGGGCTGCAGAGTTCAGCCCTTCACAATAGCTTCCTCCTGCAGATATCTATAGTAACAAACTACTCATCTTATGAGCATACATCCTGTGGATCTGTAATGTTATTTTTGCTGCAATTTTGCTTTGTTTGAAGCCTGTCTTTGATTCCCATTTATTCATTAAGCTTTGGCTTTTAAAATCATGTCTAGAAATCTTTTGAAGTCCAAAAAAAATGATCTGGCTAAAGACCTACTAATCTTCATAAGTTTTCTTGAAGGATTCCATCGGTTGGAAATCTTTGCACATAATGATTTATTGTGGCTGAACTTAATTGCAGAATTTAATTAGGCCTGAAAGATTCACTTGTAAATTATGTAGGCTTGAGTTACTTTTATGCCATTTGTGTTACTGCAGAGAAAATGTTTATATTGATATTAAGCATCTAGGTTTTAAAGTCACTGTCTTCCATTAAACCTACCCCCGGTAAGACCAGATTAGTTTCCCTCACCATTGCACAATTCTTTATAATATTATTTATCTATTATATAAATACATAATCATCTATATACATCTGTTCTGTGGCCTTTAATTTGCTTTTAATCCTTTTTTATTACATTGAAACTTTGGAGAGTGGGGTGAATATATGTTCTAGCAGAATACTCTGAACATCGTGAACATACTACACAGTTATGCCTGACAAGATTCAAGCCAATTAATAATACAGTATTGTAGCTTTCGAATTATTGCACAGGAAGCAAACCTAAATGATTCTGCCCAATACAAGCCAGCTCTTGAGTGGTTTTTTAGTAAAACACTTCCCACTACTTGTTTATATCATTAAATGGTTATGTGTTCTGGAGTGCATGCTAAAATAAAACAGTAGCAAAACAAGCATGCTTGTCTAAAAGTACTTGAAACACCTAAAGGCTAAAAAGAATTTAAATATATATAATATATATTTAGATAAATGCATACATTTAATATATATCTAGATGTATCTAATTATATGACTTGACTAAAAATTACAAGGGACTTCATATTTTTTCAAGAATCCATTTAACATAAAACAGAATGTTTTTTCCCATTAATCTAAGTTTCTCTTTTTTTCCTGCTTTACTTTAAATTTTTTTTCTTTTTTTCTTTTTTTTTGCATTTTCCTTTGTATTTTTCTTAATATATCATTGGTTTTTCAACCAGTGAGATAATTTGTGACAATGCTGTTTGTAAAGTGTCCATTATTACTCATATGTAATGTATTCTTACTGCTATTATTAGATATTAGATAGCATAAACATTCTAAACAATATTTCATTCATTGAAAAGATAATCTCCACTATTGGCTGTTTTGGGGGGGGGCATTGGTGTGTGTGTGTGTGTGTGTGTGTGTGTGTGTGTGTGTGTGTGGTGTGTGTGTTGGTCCTGGGGCTTGAACTGAGGGCCTAGATATTGTCCCTGATACTTTTTGCTCAAGGCTAGTGCTTTACCACTTGAGCCACAGCTCCATTTCTGGATTTTTGCCAGTTAATTGAAGATAAGAGACTTCAATTCAATAAACTTTCCTGCCCTGACTGGTTTTGAATTGTAGTCCCCAGATCTCAGCCTCCTGAGTAGCTAGGATTACAGGTGCTATCCATTGTACCTGGCTTTGCTGTTTATAGTTAATGGCTAATATTGTCCCTCCTTTCATTTTATTTGACCCATTTATTTCTTCAAGGCCTGACCCCTGGGGATAAAAGAGGAGGTTCAGGGACATGGAATGCATTAGGCCACATACTCTGGGAGATGTTTGTTCTATTGCTAAATAATGAAAATACTTGCATTCTCCTAGAACTTGGGACTGGTAGAAAACACAACAAAATATGAGGAAAGAGATCCCATTGCCAACTTCAAAGTAAAGTTACAATGATAAAATGTGCCAAGGCAATCTTTGCCTCATTACCTCAGCTCCACTTCCTGAAGCAGAAATTATCCCGATTACAATAAAAGTAGATGTCTTGACTGTGCATCTGATATAACTGAAAACAATGCAAAAACATGAAAGCAGAGTTTTGTCTCCCTTCTTTTAGTGTAGAGTTATGGGAGTAGTCTAAATATTCCCATCCTACCTAAAGGTTTCATTCCATCTCCAGTGTCTCCCTGTGCCTACCTGCAGCCAAACACCCTCCGAAAATGACTGAGAAAGATGTAGAAGAAGGAACGTCTTGTGTTAATATATTGGTTTAAGTATGTTTGCTGTGGAAATAATAAACCTCAACATTTAAATAAATAGAATTTTTTTTCTCCTTCACAAAATAGCTCAAATTAGATCTGAGGATGGTAGTAAAGATGTAGGCTGGCCCTCCTTTTCTGTCATTCCGGAATCCAGGCTACCAGAAGCACTGGCTTCTTAAATAGATGGCTTCCAAAATTGTTCTGAGCATCAACACCTAGTAAACAGATGTAGTAAAAGAGCATAGATCGAAGTTCTTGTTGGTCAGAGTGATACACCACTTCTCCTCACTTTCCTCTCACTACAATCCTGCAAGAATGAGGAGGGCCTGTGTGTCAGGGAAGAAGAGGAAGCAGGTTTAATGATCACTTCTCAGTCTCTGCTGTTGTCATGTGTCAGGAGCTATATAAGAATAGGGAAGGAAGACTGCTGGAAATGCCTTCTGTTTACTCATTTGTTCACAGTTACAGAGAATCAGCCATTGAAAGTAGAAAACAAATTGTTTTTGTTTTGTTTGAGTGTATCAGAAATTTGAATGGACAACAACTTATCGCAACTAAAGATCTGAGGCAAGAACTTAGTTTTAACCTACACTAGGAGAAGCATGGTCACTCATACGTGGTATGGCAAGTTGAAAAGTAGAGGAAGTCTCTGTTTATTATTAGTAAAAACAAGAAATGCACTGAACCCTATAAAAATGTGCTTTGCAATATAAATCATACAGATCATAATCTCTAGTCCCAATCAGTGGAACTAGAAATAAAAATGATCAAATGATTTATATGTATATATAGATATAGATATTAGAACTTACAGGTATAACTATAAAATAAATTATAGATGCACACATGCTACTTAAATGATTCTTAAACCCTAAAAATTCTTTGATTGAAAAGAACCCAACATTTTTATGCATGTGTATGTATGCATGTATGCATGTTAAGAATAGTGACAGAAGCTGAGAGTATGCGATATATCCAGTTCTTATCTGGAGTTGTGAGCAAAGAATTGATCCCAGAGACAAGGTCTACTTAGCAAAGCAGTGAAGTATATTAAAGGTAAAATATACAGGTAAGGGAGACCTCAGACAATGTGATGGGGTGAGATGTAATCTCAATGTTGTTTTGATTTACTTTTCCATTATGGCCAGGGATATTGAGTGTTTCCTTGTCTGTTTATTTGCCATTCTTGATTATTCTTCTGAGAAGTCTTTAGCACTTTTGCCTATTTTTTAATCGAGTTACTGACTTGGGGCTGGGATTTAGTTTCTTGAGCCCTTTGTACATACTGACTAGTAGGTCCTGGCCAGATGTATAGTTGGTAAAGATTATTTCCTGTTGTGAAGGTTGCATTTTTAGCTTAGTAATTTTCAAATAATATCTGAATAAATTTTAATTATAGATAGATCATTTTAATGATTTAAATAATTTTAGTTATGTTAATGATTTTTAAAGTCATTTGAGGTTTCTTCTGCTCTGCAATTTGAAGTGGGCAGGCCTCACACAGCTCTTCATCATACCCCTCTGGCTGAGGAGCTGATAGAAACCACAGATTTGCAGTCCTCTAGCAGACAACATCTGTTTCATGTTGCAACACCTGCTTAGTATTGCAAATGCAGACAATGCCTGCCAGTGTTAGAACTCCACTACCAGCTTCTACTGCTGGCTGCTGCTCTGTCTGAGTATATATATGGAGAGAGAGAGAGAGAGAGAGAGAGAGAGAGAGAGAGAGAGAGATCTGTGTTGGTAGTTCTGAGTTTAGGAGTTTTTTTTTATTTTTTTATTGTGAAAATACTGTATAGAGGGGTTACAATTACATGGGCAAGATAATGAGTACATTTCTTATCAAGCATTGTAGCCTCCTCCTTTGTTTCCCCTTCCCATCCTCCCCCTTCCCCCACACCCAATCCTCCTCCCTCCCCACCAAAGTTGTAAAGGTCGACTTGTACATCTCATTGTTGCAATGGGTCCACATGTATTCCTATTTAAATGATTTGTTTTTTCCCTTCTCCTCCACGAATTATGCCAACCTCAAATACAGTGAAAGTAGGGGTTATACCATGGGGGAGGGACATACAAAGCAACAAAGAAATAATCTTATTAATGTGTTAGAAACAATCACCTGAATGAAAAAAAACATTTGAATACATATCTTAGGGGTCATTTCCCTAACATCAACTTATTGGACCTTTTCTGCTTGACTCAGACATATACTAGTTATTGCAAATAAGGGAAACCATGGGACCTAAGTTTCTTTAGGCCTGGCTTACTTCACTTAATATAATTTTTTTCCAAGTCTTTCCATTTCCTAACAAATGGGGCAATGTCATTCTTTCTAATGGAGGCATAGAATTCCATTATGTATATATACCACATTTTCTTGATCCATTCATCTATTGAGGGGCATCTGGGTTGGTTCCATATCTTAGCTATCGTAAATAATGCTGCAATAAACATAGTCGTGCTGGTAGCTTTAGTGTGGCCTTGTTTGTGATCATTTGGGTAAATGCCCAAAAGTGGAATTGCTGGGTCATAGGGGAGCTCTATGTGGAGTATTTTGAGCCTCCATACTGCTTTCCAAAGTGGTTGAACAAGTTTACACTCCCATCAGCAATGCAGTAGGGTTCCCTTCTGTCCACATCCCCTCCAGCATCTGTTGTTATTAGAGTTTAGAAGTTTTTATTCCCTGTGCTCTGATTGGCTGCTCCTATTATAATTAAGTTTTGGTCAGATCCCATATATTCTGATCGGTTGTTCATTTCTAATCAACCCTCCTCTGAAAATCCTCTCCCCAGGGTCCTGAGAAGATTAACAGAAGGGGCTAGAGAGGAACAGAGGCACTATGTTTTGAAACAATGTCTCTTTTGCATCTGCTTTCAACTTATTAGGCTGAGGTACTTTCCAGGAGCTCTAAGTACCCTTTCAATAAGATGTTGTTTAGCTTTTTGTAGTCATGTAGTGAAGTGTCCGAAACAGAACCTTTGCAGGGCTATTGGGTGTTCATGACCTTTTGGTTCTTTTTATTGTTGTGCTGTTTTGTTGAGAAACAAGGTCCTACTCTTCATTACAGACTAATCTCAGATTCATTATATAGCTCACACTAGCCTCAAACTTGAGATCTTTCTGCCTCTGCCTTCCAAATGCTAGGAATATAGATCTGAACCATCTAGCCTGCCATCCTTTAGACTCTGAACAACCATTGTCCATAATCTGAGATCCACAAACTCAAAACAGATTTGCCGTTACTGATGATTAGATAAAACCTGAATTTTAAGTTTAATATGGCTAAAAAGATAGTAAACAGGAGGGAATCCTTAGGTGAAGCAAATAAATCCTGAATGTTAAAAAAACGTCCTTTTTGTCTTTCTTCATAGTAATTTTAAGTCACATTTGTTTATATTTATGTCAAGTCCCACTGCTTAGTACAGCAGCAGGCCCCACCCAGAACTACTACATCACACATTTTGTCTCTGCGACTCCCTCGGCAACATGAAGAGGGATGAATGCAGAGCGAGTATCCTCAGGAGCTCTGGTATGATGCTTGCATTGTCACAACAGTAGTTGGTTCTGACATTTCAGCTGTGATTGCATAGCTTTCTATTATCTGTGCTAATATTAATAATTGTACTTCCAAATTCAATCAGTGCAAACATCGAAAGAACATGTCAGAACAGACTAGATTATACATTTTTCTTTAAGCAAAACATGCAAAATGCCAACCTAAGAAACTTATGAAAGTGAAGTATTCTGGTTGAGCTTAAAGAGTAATTGTTTATTTGCTGGCCTCCCCATGGTGTCAAACGTTGACTTCTCTATCTGTGCAGCAGCCCCCAGGCACCTTGGTTGAGGTTCTAAGAAATCCTTTAAAAATCATTGACCCTTAGACTAGGCATCTAACCCTCAATTATATATACCCTTGGGCTTGCACGTTCTCGTAAATTCACTTTGGGTTATTATCACTTCTCTGTCTTTGTTTTAATTTTATTATTATTTTTGCATACTTATGGGTCTGAAGAAAGGGAAGGAAAAGGAAGTGAAGGAATGGAAGGAAGGAGAGGAAGGGGAGAGAAGAGAGGGAGGGAGGAAGAAAAGGAAAAGAAAGAGAAAGAAAGGGAGAAAGGAAGGAGGAAAGAGAAAAGAAAGAAAGAGAAAAAGAAAGGAAGGAAAGAAGGAAGGTGGGAAGAAAGAGAGAGACAGAGAGAGAAAGAGAGAGAGAGAGAGAGAGAGACAGAGACAGAGAGAGAGAGAGCAACTAAATTGTGGAGCCTGAACTAGAATGGACAGAATTGGATATAGTTTAAAATATAGTTTGAAATTTTTGAAATAGCTCAAGATCCTCTTAAGATTCCCTGTTAAGAAATACACTCTTATCTCAAAGATGTAGGTGTTGTTCTGGGATCTCCTTGCCTGTTTATGAACATGTTTAAAAAACATCTTCCTGCCTGGTGCCAGAGGCTCACACCTTTAATCCTAGCTACTCAGGAGGCTGAGATCTAAGGATCATGGTTCAAAGCCAGCCCAGGCAGGAAACTCCATGAGACTCTTATCTCCAATAAACCACTAGAAAACCGGAAGTGGCACTGTGGCTCAAGTGGTAGAGTGCCAACCTTGAGCTGAAGAGCTGAGGGATAGCGCCCAAGCCCTGAGTTCAAGCCCCACAACCGACAAAAAAAAAAAAAACAAAATCTTCCTGGCACAATAATTCTTTAAGCTGATGGCTGGTGGGGGGGGGGCGGGGGGCGGGGAGGGGAAGCTTATCAGTCAATCTCACATTTCTTTTATAGGAAAACTTTCTTTGTAATTGACTAAATTTCTATTTGGGCGAAGGTGGCTCTTATTCAAGGACAAACTTTGTGTATTTTGTTAGAATGGTATCCATTATCTTTGAAGCTGTCAACAACATTTTTACAATCTCAAATGGTCTAGATTAATGTTACCTGCTGTATTATGTTGCTTTTTCAGTGTATTCATATTTGTAGGACTTAAAAAGTACATAATGAGCATTAGTGAGTCTGCTGCGCAAATTCTTAGCTCACTCCTGGCATTGATCAACTGTTTTGTTTAGTATGGAAAAGCTTTCTTCCAGATAAAACCTGTCTTTGGCCCTGGACTATGTCTTTCCAATGGCCATTAATCAGTTTTGCAAGCTGCCTCAAATTCTTTTTGGAGATAGACTTTCACAAATAAGTAAAAATAATTATTAGTTCATCCGGGAAGTGGAGAAGAAGTGAAAGCTAGAGTACGTGCAGGGCAGCATGCCCAGGGCCTTGCTGTGCAGATGGGAGAAGATGGATTCTTCTCTGTAGTCTCCAGGGTCATGTTGCTTATACATCACCCTCTTCTGAGCTCTTAGCAAGGACTGTAAAAAAGCTTGGGATCTAAGGGACTACTATCAACATAAATACATTTTTTGAGATTTGAATTGTTATTTAGCAATGATTTGATTTGTTAGGGTTTGCATAGAATGTTTTCTTAATTAGCCTTTGCAGTTGATTAAAAAAAAAAAAACAAGCAAACAGTTTATAAAGAACTTAGGGCCTTCCTTACATTTGCTAGGATCTACCACAAGATCTATGACTCGGCTTTTTTTGCTTTCAGTTATATTCCCAATAGGGTCTTGCATTTTTGCCTGGGCTGGCCTGGACTCAGTGTCTCTTATTTATTTTACTGGTTGAGATGAGGATCCTTTTATGATCTTTCACCCTAGCTGGCTTTGAACCAGAACCATGATCCTCCTAATCTCTGCTTCTTTCTTCCTAGCTAGAACTCTTCCACTTGAGCCACAATCGAACACTTGAACCTCTCTGCTTTCTGGGATTACAAGTAGGAGTCACAACACTAGTTTAACAAAGCTTTGGGAAAACATGGAAAATGCTTTTTTTTTTTTCTGTCGGTCGTAGGGCTTGAACTCTGGGCCTGGGCGCTATCCCTGAGCTCTTCAGCTCAAAGCTAGAGCTCCTGAGCCACATCACCACTTCCAGCTTTTTCTTTGTATGTGGTACTGAGGAATTAAACCTAGGGCTTCATACATTCTAGGCAAGCACTCTACCACTAGGCCACATTCCCAGCCCTAACAAAGCTTTTTAAATAGAGTCTCCAACTATTTTTCTTATTCCTGGAATGCAAAAAAATTATATTGCTGAGTAATATAAATGCTAACACATATGAGGAAATATTTACTCAATGTGTAAAGTATTATTACTAGGTTTTTGCATGTGTTCAAAAGGCATATTTAAAGTGTTTATAAAGGAAAATAATTTGAATTCTTTGTACCACCTATATCTAGAAATAATTAGCTGACTATGTTGAGATTGGGAAAAGGCTATAAACTGTATAAGGATCTGTGAGCCAGAAGGCAAAAAGCAAGACTATTAAAGTAGTACAGACATCAAGCAAGGAGGTTAGGGTCCTAATTATTAATGGAGAGAAAGACTTAGACTCTCTTGGACACATGCTGCTGAAGGACACATTTCATGAGAGCAAAGAAAGAAGTTGGCAAAGCAGTGTCTTATTATACATTGAGAACTGAGATGATGTCATTATGTTTAGGATCTTTGGTAAAGGGCATGAAGAAGGGAACACTATAAAGAAAGGAGAAATAGTCCAAAGTTCTGGTATATTCCAGTTGTAGCAACCAATAAAATAACAAATCTTTAAATACTAAATGCCGAGTGAATGCTTATTTCATAGCAATTGTTTAATATCATGTGAGGGGCTTTAAGTGGAATAGCTCTAGGTCTGTGGCCAGTAACTATTTTCCTCATAAGTAAAACGATTGCTTTCATTGGAAGCCAATCACCATGTTTCATATACAGTCAAGGAATGTCTATTAGTTAGAATCTGATTTCACAAGAATATGTTGGTAAGTAGTTAAACCGTATAATAGTTCAAATTAGATCTTGACTTCTACAAACTTTTGTTTTTAGGACTGTTGGTGGGTAGGTCAATGTCAAAGCTCTTGCCTAAAACATTCAAAGCCTTACGTTTGTTTGATCACCAGTACTATAAAAATAAAATTAAAAATTAAAAATGAGTGTCACAAAAATAGTATGTGAGAATTGCAAAACAGAATAATAAAACTGCCATTAGGAGACATAGGGAGGAGTATTCCTAATATTTATGTTTTTGTAGGGCTGGGAAAACTAAAAGCTTTTTTGAAGATTTCTAATACCAACATTTCCAGTCTTGTGAAAACAGCTAGGCTCTGCACAGACCAAGGTCTGGAGCACATGTACAATAGTTGAAAAGTTTCCATGTAAGTTCTCATTAAGTTTTTAACTCTGAAGATCAATAAGTATAGTAAAAGCAGTTTGAAAGGCAGCAAGGCCCTGTGTGTGCTCAAGGGCTTTCTTTTAACTCTTTTTTTTAAAGTTTATCTTGTGGGGGTTAAAGATATATATAGAAAAGCAATGCATTTGCCAGACAAAAGCAAAAGTAATGAACTGGCTAATTTCTATCAGTAATCCTTTTCATCAAGACTTTAACCCAAGAATATTTGGTGGGAAAATATCCTAGAGAAAGTTGCTAGAGTTCTAACATTTGGTAGGAAACACATACTTCATTTTTAGCCTTTATACTGGAGCATTCCTTGTTACCATCTTGCCACCAAGAACTAAACTAGAAATTTCTTTCTGAGTGATGAAATGAATGAAACAACTGGAAATGATAACAGCATTGTCACTGATCTTCAGATTTGTTGTGTGTCCCATGGTTTTATGAGAGAGTGTTTTGGTTTTTAAAAATGCATGCTAAGGTATTTAGTGTTAATAGACATCATGACCATAATGTATTCAAATATCTCAGAAAAAAGGAAATAAAAAATAGCAAAGAATAATAAGGAAACAAAGAAGCCTTTTGTATTATTCTTGTAACTTTGTTGAAAGTTTGAAATTATTTAAAAATAGAAAGTAGAACAACCACTACCACCACCACCACCACAACAACAACAAAAAACAACCAGTATGAAGGGCCTCCAAACTACACAAATTTGGGCCTACTTGAAACTGAAAACATAATTATTATAGTTTATTACCTGGGTATAGTCATTTGAAAAAGAGAAAGTTAAAGAGAAGGAAAGAAAAAATAGAAGGGAGGGAAAGAAAATGGAGGAAAAGAAAGGTGGGAGAAAGACAGAATGGGAAAGAAGAAACATGGCACTACCATTAAAAGTTATATGACAAGCTCTTTGAAATTTCATAATGAAAATAAAAGCACTTCCTCTGTATTTTTGAGTAACCATAAGTTACTAAATGAAAGATTATTTTTTAGAAGAATGACAGTTGGCATGTTTTGAAGAAATAATAGAATAAAAAATTAAAAGCACCATTTAGGAACCACTTACAAAAGAATAATTATGGAACTATCAATCTAAACTGAAAAAGCATGTGTATGTGTGGTGTATGTGCATATATAACACATAAAAGCAAAGACAGCAAAAGGGTAACAATAGTGACTCTGAGGTAGGAGGTATAATATTTATTTATATGAAAGTGTCCTCCACAATAGTACACTTCCTTATATGTTTAAAACATACCAACGTATAGCTGGATGACAGTGGCTCACACCTGTAATCCTAGCTACTCAGGAGGCTGAGATCTGAGGACTAGAGTTCTAAGCCAGCTTGGGCAGGAAAGCTTATGAGACTCTCATCTCCAATTAAGCACCAAAAAAGCTGCAAGTAGATCTGTGGCTCAAGTGGCAGAGCACTACCCTTGAGCTGTGTCCAGGCTCTTAGTTCAAGCCCAAGAACCAGCACACACGCGCGCGCACACACACACACACACACACACGCACGGAGTACCAATACCTAAAAACTTTTTCAATACTGGGCTGCTCCAAGTTTGACTAGAGTATAGAAACTCAATCCTAATCAAAAAAGAAACCTAGAGGAATCCATCATTTATTAAAAGATCTTGGTGCATTTATTGCTTTGCTTTCAACCACAAAAACACACTGATCAGAGGGGATTTTCTGGTGGTTTCAGAAGCTAATAGTTCAATTCCCAAGAGCTGCAGATGATTTGTTGTGAACATGAACAAAAAGTTCATGCAAGAGGCATGTGGAACAGGACGGCATCTCTCTGGTAATGGGCGTTCTTGCACAGGAAGTACAGAACCCACCAATCAATGCTGTCAAACCTAGAATTCAATAGCCAACTACACTTAACGACTTAAGGTCTTAGAGTGGCTAGTATTTACATATTAAAGGACTGCCTATTTCTTTCTAATTCTTTATTTTTATGAATCCACACTTATTTCCAGAAAAAATAGAGGCAATGGCTGACTTGATATTGTGTATTATGCACATGGAAAGTCATTCTGGTATTTTTTCAGCCTTGATGTGCCTTCATGATGCTACGCGTCAAGAAAAGGCCCATAAGTTCAAACATAACTTTTGCTTGATACTTACATTGACAAATCTCCTCAAGTCTTGTTTCTGAAGAAATAGCCACTAATGGGGCTGGGAAGTTGGCTCAGTGGTAGAGCGCTTGCCTTACATGCCTGAGGCTCTGGGTTCGATTCCTCAGCACCACATAAGCAAAAAGAAAAAACCCGGAAGTGGCGCTGTAACTCAAGTGGTAGAGCTCTAGCCTTGAGCTGAAGAGCTGAGGGACAGCGCCCAGGCCCAGAGTTCAGGCCCCCCACGACCAGACCCCCCCCTCCAAAAAAAAAGAAATAGCCACTGTTGCTAAAGCCACACAACAAAAAGTGGCAGGGAATGTGGCTTATTGGTAGAATGCTTGCCTAACATGCATGAAGCCCTGGGTTCAATTTCTTAGCGTTACATAAATAAAAAAAAGCCAGAAGTAGTGCTGTGGCTCAAGTGGTAGAGTGCTAGCCTTGAGCAAAAGATGCTCAAGGATAGTGCCCAGGCCCTGAATTCAAGAATAAAAAAGTGCTTGTTCAAAATAAATTATATTTTTCATAAACATGAAAGAATAATTTTAAAGTTTCTATTCATTTGGCAAAATGTATTTGAAGATTATCTTAATCATGACTAAATCACATAATTTCTAAAGGCAATGTAAGTTAGTGAGTCTTTGTTATATAAAAGCAGTTACTTTGTTTTGGTAGCTGCATATCCTAACCTTTCTGAGGACTTGAGGTCTGTTTCAGTAATGTGTTTTACAAACTGAGATGTTTTGCTATTGTATGCTAGAAAAGATCTATAATAGGTAAAGCACAAACTCTCAGCTAGAACAAGCCAATTCTGTAATTGTATACAGCAAAATTATCGGCTAGTGTAGAAGAGTAACTGAAAAAGAATATTAAATTGCAATGCCTTATAGAGGAGACAGAAAAAAATGTGAACAACTGAACAAATCTTGCCTTATTCATTTCAATAATTGTAACAGCAATGGGTTTGGAGGAGCTCTAGTTTTAACATTCTCTAACTTTATACCTTCAAAGGTGCTTGTGTCCAAAGTGGTGTGCAAACTCTTATAGGGAGAAGATTCACTGAGGAACTTCTATTTACATTACTTTTCATCTAGAAACAAGATGAGAAGTGGGATTTACAAATATTTAATATACCAGTTGATAATAATGCCCTTCTTATGTCAGGATACTGCAAAGAAACAGATCCAATAAACTACATAGAGATATACAAGAGGAGATTTATTATGGGAATTGGCTCATGCGCTTGTGTAAGCTGAGAAGTCCCACAGTTGGCCATCTGCAAGCCAGAGGAAGTGGGAGAGCTGGTGGAGTGGAGATTCAGTTTCAGTCTGAAGGTCTGGGAAGTAGGGGAGACAATGGTTGTGACTCCTAGTCTTAAGCTGTAGGCCTGAGAGGAAGGGTGCAAATTCTGAAATCCAGAATACTATCTCTGGAGGAGATAGCATGTCCAAGGGTGGGAGACAATGATGCTTCAGCTTACAGAGAGAATTCACTCCTTTCTCCCTTTTGTTCTGTTGTACTCCTATCATTTGCATTGTTGAAGGTAGAGCTGCCTCCTCCTCCCCTTCCCCCTCCTCCCCCTCCTCCCCCTCTTCCTCCTCTTCTCCTTCTTTCTCCTTCTTCTTGTCTGTCCTGGGGTTTGAACTCTGAGCCTGGGTGCTGTCCCTGAGCTCTTCAACTTAAGGCAAGCACTCTACCACTTGAGCCACAGCACCACAGCCAGTTTTCTGGTGGTTAATTGGAGATAAGAGTGTCAGGGACTTTCCTGCCTGGGCTGGCTTTGAGCCGTGATCCTCAGATCTCAGCCTCCTGAGTATCTAGGATTATAGGTGTATACACTGTGCCTGGCAAGGTAGAACTTATTTATTCAATCTGTTACCAGTGGGCCAGGGGCCTGTTTAGTGTCTGGTTGGAGTTGCCATCAAGAAATGGATCTGAGAGACAAGGAGGGTATAATAAAGCAGCAAAATCTGTTCAGAACCAAAGTATGCTGTCAATGGGGTGGCAGGTTTGAACTAAACAGCTCAAGAGCCATTTGGTTTCCTCTTTTATTCTCTAGAGAGGACATCTATTAGGAATGACTAAGGTAATTAGTGCTTGACTAGCAGGTCTAGGTTATGTAATGTAAGTTACACTGCTCATGTGTTGAATGCTGTCCTGTTTTTTTAATCAGATAGGTGAGATATAAGTAATATCCATACACTGTTAAGCAGGCTGGGAAATATTGCCTTGGGAACCAGTTATCTATATCCCCTTTCTCTATTTGTAGGATGAAGATAACCACAGAACTGCTGTGATAACCATGAAAAGGCCACTTAAAAGGAGTTCAGGCTGGTTCATTTTCCACCTGTCTTGTGTGTCCTGGTTTTTTCACTTTATCTGTCCTGTTTATCCTAGTTCTTTTATCAAGCCTACTGATCCAATGCTGGTCCCTTCCAGAAACACCTTCCTGTATACACCTAATACTTTATCAGCTATATAGGTATTTGTTAACCCAGCTACATTGACCCATAAAATACTGACCATGATTCCATCTATCAGGTTGTCTGCTGTGCCCTTGTGGCCAACTGAATACAAAGAATCCAATGGAAAATGGATCTGCCTTCTTGGGCTTCTAGTCTATTTAATATAATGTTACTTTGTGTAACTCAGTTGTTTTGTTAGTTAAATTACCTAACTCTACCCAAAGTTTCACAAGTTGGACATGTGTCAAGAATTTCATAAAACAAAATTTAAAAAGGCAAATAGCATACCTGTTGGATGATAAAATAACACAAGCATGCAAAAACAAGAAGATAAAGGTAAAATGACATTTCTGATAAGATTGAAAATGCTCAGGGTGTAGTCCAAAGTTGACATTTCTACTTCTTACAGATCTTTGTTGACTAAATTATGTGGTTAAAATGATAAAGATCTCAAACTCAGAAAAACTCTGGGAAGAATGTGAAACATAAAAGATCATGAAGACTTTTGAAATATGGACTTATATTTGATTTCTTTAGCAACAGACTTCACCCTGAAGGCCTGGAACACATTAGAATATGAGATGATGATAGATTGAAGCCATCATAAAAACAGCAAGATTTAAACATTAATCACATGAAATATGAAGACATGACTTTTTCATTTCTTCGAGTAAGCTTTACCCATAGAATATTTAATCCTGATCTTTAAAAGATTTCAGAACATTTAATGAGGTTTCTCAGTGAAAAAGTTCAGTATATACATATATATAATTCATATATACATAATACTGTCATTTTAATTATTTATGGGCATGATTTATTTCCTGATAGACATGCACAGAAATCTTGACAAGAACCAAGTTTGGGGCTCAGGGTAATCATAGTAGTATATAATGAGATGTTAGTCTCATCTAAAAGAGGATTCTCATGTTGAAATAGTGTTGCTGTGTTCCACTTGGTAAAATTCTTAGTTACTGTGGCTACTTATTAAGGAGTATTAATTATCAGTGGATATGTTTGGAATTTTGAAAGTAAATACTAAAATAAATGTAAAAATACTCTACCCTGAGTAGTAAATCTCTGCTTTGATACTGCTTCAAGGCATTTAGATCTAAAAAACTAATGGTGGCAGAGTAGCATCTTTTTTTCCATCTTCAAGAAGAGCTGCAGAGAATGCAGTCATAAGATTCAATGCTTATCCTATGAAACTAGGAAAATTGAGGGGAGGTTTTGAGTTGAGAATGGGGAGAAATGATGAAAGGGGTGAAATCCATCAAGACACATTATACTAATATACTGATTGGTTGAATGGTAATCCCTTTGTACAACTACTTAAAGATAATAAAATTATGCCCCTTATATGAACAAATGAATCAAGAAAATGTGGTATATATACCCCAATGGAATTTCACTCATCCATTATAAAGAATGATAATGTACCATTTGTAAAGAAATGAAAGACTGGGGCTGGGAAGGTGGCTCGGTGGTAGAGCGCTTGCCTTGCATGCATGAGGCCCTGGGTTTGATTCCTCAGCACCACATAAGCAAAAAAAGGAAAAAGCCGGAAGTGGCGCTGTGGCTCAAGTGGTAGAGCGCTAGCCTTGAGCTGAAGAGCTGAGGGACAGCGCCCAGGCTGAGTTCAGGCCCATGACCGGACCCAAAAAAAAAAAAATGAAAGACTTGGAAAAATTATGCTAAGTGAAGTAAGTCATGCCCAGAAAAACAAAGGATCCATGTTTTCCCTTATATGTAGAAGCTAGATTTAGCTTACAAACACAGGAGTAAATACGTTAGGGTGGTACGCAAGTGTATGCAAATATATTAACTGAAATATTCGTAGATTTAAGGGAGAACTCAAGTCGTGTAATTCCTTAGAAAGCCAAAATCAAAATTCAGCACAATAAAACATGAAGAAGTGAGCACTCGAAAGAAGTGGGCTGGGGACAAAGGGAAAGGAATAGATGAATAAAGAGAAGATGGGGGAAATGCAGACAAGAATCCAATGTATATCCTACCAAATTAAGAAGAGTGAGGGCAAGGTGGGTAAGAATGTTGAAAGGAGTGACATTTATAAAAATACATTGTATTCATTGACTTCTTTGTTAAATGGCAACTACTTTGTACAATTACTTAATGATAACATTAATTAATTTATTAATTTATCTGAGCTGTAATAGCTTTGATTGTATGTGATTCACCATACTTAAGCAAATTTCTATGTTGGTGCTATGTATAAGTGACTTTGTCCATTGCTGCTACATACTACATTTTGGTAACAGGATGTAGCTGGACTGGCTGTCTTGATAACCTTCAATCATATTTCATATCTGAGGTATGTAGAGCACCTTCTGGATTTTGACTTTAGGAATTATCCTGAACTTAGTGCAGCTTTCTCTAAATCTCTCCCTCATCTAAGATCTGAAGGAAAGGTCTATTCCTCATTCCAACCTTAGGTTTTCAACAGTTTACATGCAAGTCAGAATGTTACAAATCACCAGATATTTGATCAATGCCTGGTACTGTGGCTGGAAGTTTATATGTGTTGTGAATGCCTTTACAGAATGTTTCTAGTACAGCTTTATGGCTCTGACCAATCCTTACCTTAAAACAGCCAGGACTCCATGGCTTGTTTAACATCAGTCAAATACATTTACAGACTTTCTTTTCCCCAAAAAACTACCATAAAGCTTGTGCTTTCTTGATCTAGAAGTTTCAGGTTTATCTTAATTATTCTAATTTTTAATACATCACTAAGTCTGCTTTTAATTCCCACTACCTCAAGCTGCTAAAATTGCAAAGCAAGTGGTTAATGGTATCTATAGCTACATTCTGGATCAGTAGGTATCTAGAATTCATGGAGCATATGTTACCTTACTGCATAATTTTCTTTCTAGAAAGAGGACAGGTAGATGTAATGACTTCTAGCCCAGCTTCATATGGGCACATGGTTTGCTGGGGTTATGCATTTATTATCACATATTCATTAAGATTTTGGAGTTAAATCCCCAGCAACTTCATGTCATATCTTCTTGTCTAACTTACAGGATAAGTGATTTATTCTGAAGTGTCCTCATTCAGAAAGAAGGAATAATAGTAGTATCCACCTAGTAGAGTAGCTATAATGATTAAATAAATAGGGTTTATTTTCCAGATTAAAGTGCTGAGATCATACTAGTTACATAGTAAACACTTAGCAAAATTGGTTATTTAGATCTAAATCCTCTGGCTGGGCTTGGCAGTGAATAATTCCAGCACACTGAAGGCAGAGACAGGAAGATTATTAGCCCCATGTCAGTCTGAGCTATAAAGCAAGACTCTACCTAAAGATAGAGGAATAAAAATGAATAAATAGGCCTGCATTCTCATAACACCCTAAGAGGGAGATGCTACTGTTCATTTTCTAATAGAGAAAATAAAGTCAGAGAAATTAGTTTTCTAGCAAGTGAGAATATTTGTATGCGTACACATGCTGCCTGGTAGGACCCTAAAATTATAGTTCATGAAAAAACATATTCATAAAACTATTAATACAGGCTGGGCACTGGTGGCTTACACCTGTAATCTTAGCTACTCAGGAGGCTGAAATCTGAGGATCATGGTTCAAAGCCAGCCTAAGCAGGAAAGTCCATGAGACTCTTATCTCCAATTAACCACCAGAAAACCAGAAGTGGTGATGTAGCTCAAGTGATAGAGCCCCCCCTTCTCCCCAGTTCAAGCCCCACGACCAACCAAAACAAAAACAAAAACTCTGTAATACACACATTCACATTTTAATGAGAACAAAGCATGCTATAATCTTATGTAGAAGGCTGTCTATGTAATATCTGACTTTCATTTATGTTTTTGTCAATATATCTGAAAATATATTTAATTGAAACTACTTTAACAATGTAAAATGATTAGAATAATGATTCTGCTTTAAAGTTAGAGGAACTATTTTATAAGGTATAGGACAAATCTATAATACCTATGAGTTGAATATGGACTTGGAAAGTCAAGTTTTATCAGAAAACTGTTAAGTCTAGCTACTGTTTATATAAGAAAAATGTAAATACTTAACTCCTAATTTATTTACTACAAATCTCATCATATCATTCTTTTGCTTTACTTCTAAATATGTTCCTATGGTAAATACTGGGGAAAAAATCAGCTTTTCCCCCTTTCCTTTCTTTATTTATTTTAGAATCAGAAGGGTACTTTTTTTGTTAGATTTTTTTTATTGTGAAAATACTGTACAGAGGAGTTACAATTACATGGGCAAGATAATGAGTACATTTCTTATCAAGCATTAGGCAAAGTTCCTGTTGCAATTGAGAAGGCCTAAGCAAATATCAACAGGGTACTTTGCTTTTGCCCCGATGTTATAGATAACTGTAAATGTGTAAGCACCAATATACTCTCTTAGATAAATCTTATGCAAGAGATGTGAGCCAGTTCTTTCTTAACTCACTGCCAGAGCTAATTCCAATATTTAGCTTCTTAATATTCCTGGGAAGCATAGCATACACTTACTTTACTCAGCTCACTTGGGTTAGTTTAAAATTACTTAAGTAAACATACACACACACATTTATAAATATCCTTGCCAACAGAATGAAAGCTCACATTGTGTTTGTTTAATTGTGTTTGATCTGGGTGGGGAAGGGAAAAGAGAGCTAAATGATTGGAACAACTAATGCAATGTTAAAAATATTTCCTAGAAACACGTCAACTTACTGAATAAGATTTTCAGACAAGTTATTATTCACCAAGCCTTTATAAGACATCACTCCAGCATGGAAGGCTACTGGCCACTAACTGGCTTGGTAGTTTTGATTTTTCTCATTTTTAGAAGAAACTGAGGCAGCTGAATGATAAGCCACTCTCTGTTCAAGAACAAAGAGGAGTAGGAGAACAAGGGAGGGAATAACAATGCTCGACATTGCCTTACTCATAACCGTAACCCCTCTGCACAGTATCTTTACAATAATACAAAATTTTTTTAAAAAAAACAAAGAGGAACCCAAACAGATTAGATATCAGAGATCATGGCAGGTAGTCATGTTCTTTATTTTATTTGACCTTTTCCCAGTGTATATTTATATGAGATGAATGTAAGTAGTTCCTAGTTGAACTTTTTAAAAAATCCAAATAGTGATATATCTTTTATATGTACTTAAAAATATATATATGGCATGTCAAACTTGTAAATTCACAGATATTTTATGCTGAGAACTATAGGGAAGGCAAAATTTTATTTCTACCTACAGGTTTTTCAGCTGGTCCTGAGAACTAAATTGATATAAGACAGATTAACTTAAAAATATATATGGCATGTCAAACTTGTAAATTCACAGATATTTTATGCTGAGAACTATAGGGAAGGCAAAATTTTATTCCTACCTATAGGTTTTTCAGCTGGTCCTGAGAACTAAATTGATATAAGACAGATTAACCGGAGAAAAGGATATACATTTATTTAATATGAATTTTACACAACACAGGAGCAATCACAAGGAAAGAAAGATCCTATGAAGCAAATTGGACTTGAACACATAGACTGAATTGGACAAAGAGAAGTAAATTTTGAAAATGTGATTTGACAAGGGGTTGGAGGAATGGCAATTAACTATGAAGAGTAACTAGGAAGATGAGGATTGCGGTTTGAAGCTGGCCTGAGCAGGAAGGCTGTAAGACTCTTATCTCCAATTAACTACTTAAAAACCGCAAGTGGAGCCATGGTTCAAGAGTGGTAAAACCACTCAGGGATAGCTCTCAGGCCCTGAGTTCAAGCCCCATGACCAACAAAAAAGAAGAAGAAGAGGGGG
>NW_012267220.1:23309859-23383845 GCF_000151885.1 Dipodomys ordii | reverse complement strand
AAATCAGTGCTGATGCTTACTATGATGTTGAGGTGAAGCAAAAACATAAAAACAAGGCTCCTCAGTAATGGATCACAATGAAGGAATTTTTTGCAGACATGGCTTATTGAGAGTTCACTGCCTGACGAAGTGGCTTTCCATAAAACAGGCTTGCTTTATGATAGCATCTACCTCCTTTATGGGAAACTAAGATGTTTTTATGTGGGTGAGAATCTTTCTGGGTAAGTCCATCCATTTTTCTCTCTACCAGTAACTTGTGGAAATTCTTGTTCCAATCTGTGTCCATCTAATAACTGATGTGTTCTGTTAGCTGGTGAAGGTCTTGTTAAAGCAAATCAGAATAAATAAAACATGTCCCAGTATCAGATACTGGGACAAACATGGAAGATGTGATTGGAAACTAGGACAAACAAGACAGATGTGAATTGAACCACTTCTGAACTGCCCAGAAACACCTCTTATATTTTGTGGTTGTCACAGAAGTTTTTTGATTAATCGCATCATGCTAAAAAGTAAAAAATGAAAAGGAGAAGTCTGGTTCTTATCAGTCTTCGTGGGATGGGCAACATTCCCTGTGTTCTCAGCTAGTCTTACAGGTATTTTCCTCATTTAACAGCTTATCTATATTAATTAATATATGCAATTAATATGCAATATATTAATATGCAATTCATCTCATGCATTTAATTAAAAACCTCGGGATAAGCATTCAGCACATATACAGTATAGCTTGAATTGCATACCCAGATAGATCAATCAATCCCTAATTAATTAATCTTCATAGTGTATGTCCAGAAAACCATCCCTAGAGAATAAAAAATGAACCAAACTTATCAACTGGAATCTTAACTACTGCCATCTTCCTTACTGTACTTTCTACTATACTGTTTTTTCAATAAGCTTTACTGAGTTGTGACTCCTTCTTTGTCTCTTGGATCCATTTTATATTTTTGTACCAGTACTGAGGCTTGAACACTGGCCCTTTTACTCTCTTTGGGATTTTTTCCCTCACAGCTGGTGGTCTACCACTTGAGCCACACCTCCACTTCCAATCTTTTTATTGGTTAGTTGGAGATGAGTCTTCCAGATTTTTCTGCTCCAGCTGGTTTTGAACTTAGCCACTATAACTATGAGCCACTAGCACCCAGCTTGGATCAATTTTTTGATCCAGATTCCAGGCAACTTAGGCCGCTCCAGGCCACCAGTAACAGTACAATGTCTTTCTCATATTGCAATTTAGTTTACAATCCCAAATCCAAGTATCAGTGGGATCTAGTCAATCCATATATGTCTTGATGAATAGAATGGTGGAAATGAAATATTTTCATCTATCTTTGTATAAGAGATGAATTTTAACAAGATTCTAAGGAAACAAGTAATTTGGAAAAACAACAAATTCACATTATAGATCCTATATATTTAATTGTATATATACATCCTATTATATTAATTATATATAGATCCTATACATTTAATTATAACATTTTACTAATTTAATTGCTTTCCATCTTTAATGTACAATAGGATTATAACCTTTTCCTCCCAACTATAGAATTTTCATTTGCGTCTGGTAAGAATTTTCACATTAGATAAACCACCAAATCAGGTTGATTTCTTTTTAAATGTGTTATCTGTGTGATTCTAGACTTAGGCTACTTTATACAAGGTTGTCATTTAACACCTTAAATGTAGAAAAAAATAATCTCTTTTGTTATGCATGCTCCAAGTGCTTGTTTTAGCTACAGCCTTTGCCTGCTATATTTAAAGAGTCTGCATCTCTCAAAGGATTCCGGTTAAATGTCTGCAACACAATGGAAATGTCTCCTTTCTTTATTATGTGACCGACCTTGCATTTCTCTCTCACACTCAAAATTAGATCTTCTCTCTTACAGCAATAGGAACATGGAAAGTTTAGCAACTTCAGTGAGGCAAAATAATTTCCTGACAGGATCCGAGCAAGCAGTTCTGACCTTTGTACTGCTCCCAGTCAGTTAACACCTTGACACATCTGAATCAAACACGACTAAATGGTCAACCTCACAGAAGAACTTGAAGTTTTGTTATATAGGTCACACTATGGTGTGGGATACACTAGTTTTATGTGACATATAGTATGTTCTGAAAAAATTAAAACTTCCAGGCTAATACACCATTGCCATATCTGTTGATCTCTAAAAATATGATCCTTCTAAGAGATAGTTCATGTTCTAATCTACCCAATAGGTACAACCAGAACAGAGTCATAAGGAACTGGGAAATACTCAAATACCTAGTAGACTCAGGGCCTCATGCCTATGGGCAAGTGCCCTACTGCTCTGCCTGAGTGGTTTACAAGCAATAGAAATTATTATTCACACTTTCAGAGACTGAGAAGTCCCAGATCAAGGCTCTGGCAGACTTGGGTATCTGGTGAGAGCCTGACCCTCATGCTGGGCCTTCTGTGTGCCCTCACAGGGGCACTTTTTAATACTGTTACCTAAGAAGTTAGGTTAACATACACATTTTGAAATGACACAGTATAGAAAATCTACACTACAGAAATCTGGTACCAGGGATTTTCCTCCTGAAATTCGATAGCAAGAGACTTTTAGACATTTTTATTTGAAACCTCAATTATTCCTGCAGAAAGTTTTATATTACTCTTCCAACAGTTAAAATAGTTTTCCTTTCCTTCCTTCCTATTTATCATTTTTTTTCTTTTAGTCACTGAGGTTGAACTTAGGGCCTTGTTTGCTGTACTACTGGAGCCATGCCTCTAGCTCTTTTAGCATCTATGTTACTGTTCAGGTAGGATCTTGCATTACTTGTTTGCTGTTAACCTTGGACTATGATCCTTCTACCTATGTCTCCCAACATAGCTGGGTTACAGGCATGTACTGTGACCCTCTCTTCTACCCAGGCTGGTTTCCAACAATAATCTTTCTCCATCTCCAAAATACCTGGGGTTATAAATGTGCCTCATTGCATTAGCATCAGATGGGTGAAGATCAGAACTGCACTTAATGAACAGATATCATGAAGTAAGACATAAAAATGGATCTATACCTTACTGCTTTGTAAAATAAGGGTACAAGAGCAGAGAGAATGATTGACTTGGTAGGGGAAGGGATCAGGCATAGGAAATGTTTATCTCCAAGCCCTGTTGAGGATCTCCTAACCTTAGGTAGGTGCTTTGGGACAGTATCAGCAAAACCCACAGAGGTTCTGGGACTAGTCCAAACATTTTTCAACATAAATTTAGCAATGATGAAAATATTCTCTATATGCTATATTCAATGTAGCCCTTGGCCACATGTGGCTTTTGAGCATTGACTCTGTGGTTAAATGCAAGTGAGGAATTGAATTTTTAATTAGCTATTTTAAATATAAGTGACAACATGGCTATTCCGTTAGATACCTCAGGTGGAGACTAGGCACCTTGGCATAGAGCTGCTTATATATTACCAAGACTAAACGAATCACATGTTTCTTTAGTTACCTCCTTCCTGACAAGCCTGACAAGTTTGGTGTGTGTGTGTGTGTGCTTGTATATGTGTGTGCACATGCCAGTACCAGGGCTTGAACTCAGAGTCTCATACTCTCAGCATTTCCACTCAAAGCTAGTACTCTACCACTTGAGCCACACCTCCATGTCTGGCCTTTTGCTGGTTAACTGGAGATAAGTTTCACAGACTCGTCTTCCCGGGATGGCTTCAAACTGTAATTCTCAGGTCTCATCCTCTTGAATAGCTAGGATTAAGAATAAGCCACCAACCCACAACTCGTATGTCTTTTTTAATTAAAAGAATATTTCCAAATGGTATATACTAAAATATCATTACTATTGTTACTTCCTCCATAGACTTATCACCTACTAAGTACCACATGATCTTCTATTACTTTCAATTCTAACAATAAGCCTTTAGAATGATTTTTTTTATAGATGAAGAAGCTGAAGTTTAGAGTGGGCCTGAAGACCATATAGAGCCGCAACTTATACGTAGATATGTCTGAGTTTGAAGTCTGTTTCCTTTGCAGCATGCCACACAAAAGATACCAAACAAATAAAAGATGTTTCAAAATTAGATTTACATCTGCTTTTCCACCTCAAAACATACCTTTATTTCGTTAGCAGAAAGAATATAATTTCCTCTTGTTCTATCACTCTCTGTACCTATTTCTCTGTGTGTGCTTTTTTTTTTTTTTTACACAAATAGAGCACAGTTGAAGTGGTTCTCTTAGGAAACACAAATAGACTCATAAAAAACCTGGACAAATGTATGAGTAATAAGGGCACAAGTTGCTGCTAGCACTCTGGGATATTGTTATTTTTAAAGCTGATTAAGGACAGTTGCGTGTTCTTGCTGGATGCTGTTTGCGGGAACTATTCATAGCAGAGTTCCCAGATGAATTAATCCTGTTATGCTCAAGTTCAAATCCTATGTTCTTATGATAGGCTATTAGCAAATTAAAGAATCAGAATTCTACGCAGAGCTCAGTTGTCAGCTAATAATTTACCAGTTATTAGAAAGATCTCAAGATTTATCTCCCAGTGTCATGTAAAAATAGTAAGTGCTGTAAGATTTATGAACATCAAACATAAACACATGTATATATAGCACATTAAATTCATGAGAAGCAATATTAATTTTGGAAGAGGCAGACAAAAGGCCACACAGTTGCAAAGAGAAAGCCAATTAATGAGTTTTTAAGCTTTCTTTTCAGTTGTCAGATTTAATCTTCTTGAACCAGAGTTTAGATGGCAGTGAAATGAGCCAGAGTGGAAAAATAAACGATTAAAGAGTCAATTAGATCCTCAGGGTCAGGATGAGGCCAGATTTTAGAATAAGCAATCAAGTCAAGAATCAGCTATTTGGGGGAGGGGGAATGGTACCCAGAGATAGGAGCCAACAGAGAGCTCTTAAAAACTGCTAGTCCTCCAAAGAAACATAGGTAATATACAAAGGAAAAAGTCCCTGATACTCAGCAAACTAAAGATGGATCAGCTATCGATTTATGCAAAAACTAAGCAGTGCGCAGTTGGAACTGATAGAGGGAACTGGGGCAGACAGGGAAGATGTGATCAGAAACTAGGACAACAGGACAGGTATAGACTGGAACCACTCCCCAGTTTACCCAGAAATACCCCATACTGGGAGATTTAGAGGATGTTCTGGCAGTTTGTGTAGTCACCCTGCATCTTGCATAGAAAGGGACAAGAAATGTACTCACTACCTTATGTATGTACTGTAACCCCTTTGTACATCACCTTGACAATAAAATTAAAATTTTAAAAAATCTTTAAAAAATACAAATGACTGGTTTTAAACAGTCCTCAAGGCATGCACAGTCTTGCTTGCGTGCTCAAGTAATTTGAAATGTCACTCCTCCACTGAACAGCTCATATAGATGACTTGTATCTCATGTTTCCACTTAAACATCTGAGGATGAGCATTCAACACAATATAGTATAGCTTGCTACATAACCATACCTGTCATTCAAGCCCTAATTAGCTTAGTTACTTCTCATAGGAGATGGCCTCAAAACCATCCCTAGAAAATAACCCTGGATGGGAGCGCTTTGAGTTGCTTGTCTGGAGCCCTCTGTTTCCGTTGACATTGACTTTTCCTTTGAACAAACTTCACTGCTTTGCTGCACATGCTTTGTTTCTTAGATCATATCTTTCATTGTGACTCTAGACAAGAACTGGATACAATTCAAGCCCACTAGTAACAAAATTAGCAGGATAAGGATTATGGAAAGTGAAGAAACCTAGGCCAATAATAGAAAAATCCAACTTGTAGGGGGATTGAAGCACAAGACATGAAATATAATCTCCAGGAAGACAAGCAGGAGCCTTGTCACTAATGAAAGAGTCCATAAAGATGGAAGTGAAATTATAGGCTTAAATGCACAGATGAGAGTGGGCTAAATACCAGGTTAAGCAGTGTGCTATTTCCTTCTAATCAGGGGCAGTGACAATCAGCTGGTATGAGTGAGCTGGGTAGACTAGAAGGCTCAGTTCAGACTTCAAAGATGATGAAACTGCTTGGTAGCTGCCTTTCCCTCCCCCCACCAAAACAAGGGGTGGCCTAGTGAGAAGCAAAATAAAGACATATTTTCCTAAGGCAGCTGGAAAACATTTGGCACCTTTACTTGCTCACGAAGCTGGGCATGGTACCTTGGAAGGCAGCCAGGCAAACTGTAACCTAAATCTCTCAGCCTTCTATCCTATTTTCTAAAGGCATAATCAGAGTTAAGCAGAGTCTGACCTGGTCAGGGTAGACACACTCTCTGAACCACAGGTGGGTTTTCATGGCAGCAGACGTGGGTCTTCTCCAGTTTTGTGCCCTCTTTCTTCCCTGTAAGAAACAAGGGCTACAATGTCCTAAGCACCATGAGTTGGTACCCAGGAAAATCACAGAAAATTCACTCTGGATTTGTTCCTGGTATGGAAAGGAAGACAACTGGCTACTCTCTTCCTTTAACAAATGGTAAAATGGTCCCAATTATCTCTGCCATGGAAGCCAATAAAGGCATACTTTGTAAAATTTATATGATCTATTGGATTCCATTGCAATCCACTTAGTCCCTTTCTCTGTGTATTTATTGTTTGCTCGCCCATATGTGTAAGCTAGGGTCATTTCATTAAGTGTTTAGAGTTTGTTCATTATTTTTCATTATTATTTTTAGGAGCCTTGCTTCCAAGAAGAGTCAAGGATGGGAAATAAATGAGTGCAGTATATTCTGGAGCCCACTGTCAAAAACTCAGCAGTATAATTTTCTTTGTATCTTTTTGTCTATAGTAAATTCCCACTCATAATCCCTTAGCTCTTGAGTTTTAATTTTTTCTTGAAGACTTGACTGGGCGAGAGCCAACAGAACATGGAGATGTTTGGGAAATTGCTAGTCAGTCTTTCAATTTCCATAAGAAAATCATTCAAATCAACAAAAATATGTGAATGACATTCCTGTAGAAGTTTAGAGATATTTTCTTTAATAAAGAAGAAAACTTAAGCTTGGCACCAGTGGCTCCTGCCTATAATCTTAGCCACTCAAGAGGTGAGATCTGAAGCCTCGGTTTGAAACCAGCCCGGAGAAGGAAAAACTCCTAATATTCTTATCTCCAATAAACTATAGAAAGGGACTGGGAAGGTGGCTCAGTGGTAGAGCGCTTGCCTTGCATGCATGAGGCCCTGGGTTCGATTCCTCAGTACCACATCAGCAAAAAGAAAAAAGCCGGAAGTGGCACTGTGGCTCAAGTGGTAGAGCGCTTGTCTTGAGCTGAAGAGCTGAGGGACAGCACCCAGGCCCAGAGTTCAAGTCCCATGACCGGACCCAAAAAATAAAAAATAAAATAAAAATAAACTATAGAAAATCAGAAATAAAGCTGTAGCTCAAGTAGCAGAGGCTGACCATGGACAATAAAGCTCACAGAGAGCACCCAGGTCCTGAGTTCAAGGCCCAGGATAGTATACACACACACACACACACACACACACACACACAATATTCATCCAGAAGCATAATAAAATACAGGCAGAAGGCAGCAAAGTTGCTATTGAGCAGTGAGAAAGAACATTACAAAAGCATTACCAAGCTCATGCTGGTTTAAAGAATTATGTTCTTAGATGGAAATAAATCTAACAAACAGAATACTGTTTTCTCAGATCTATTTTTAAAAGTGTGTGCTTCTGGAAATCTCTTACATGTTCTTTTGTTTATAATTATTTTAAACGTTTGCTTTTTGTTATCTACAAGAAGGTTTGAAAAGAGCAGGTCTCTATTGGATCATGGGCGTTAGGAAGGAACTGCTTTTGCTTAAATAGGCATTTGTTGGCTTTTTAGTATCTCTGCAAGGTTTTTTTTTAAGCTATCAGAGGTGAGAAGGGTACCAAAGCTTCTAGAATCAAGAAACACTACAAAAGAAGCTTATTTTTATAAATGCTATTGTCTTATATAACCCCCTGGAAGACACCCAGTTCTCACTTTTAAGAGCTCTTATGAGTCAATTTGTCATTTGATATTTTGTAGAGTTTGCAGTAAATTCGAAGAAGTGAATTACTCTACTAAACTTCCATCGAAAAGTATTCTGTACTTTAGTTGTTGGGGAAACTTACTAGAGAAAAGCTAATTTATCTCTCTCCTCTTCAAGCCCAACTCTTATTCCCACAATATCAAGAGCAGAAAGGATTCAGGAAATCATTTCTAGGATTAAATTGAACATTCAAAATTTTCTCCTGCTTGGGCATGGAATGACAACAACAAAAATAATAACAGAACCAGGAAGCTTTGCCATTCTTCCCCTTCTCTCCCTCCGAATCCCTGCAGACATCAACCACTTAGAAATCTGTCTTTCCTAAACTAGTGAGTGGGCATCCTGCCCTCCTGCTTCCTTTTCCCTTCATGCTCCTGCTTTCCTTTCTGGTGTTTCTTCTTAATCCTGTGTCTTTCCTTCTTCACCCTATTTATTCCCTTCTCCCTCTTCTTTGGAGATTATAACCAAGGGAACACACAAAGTACATAGAATACATAAAGTACAACAGTCAGTTGGGAAAATAGGATATTGTTTTATTTACAATTGTGGAAGGACTCAATTTTCCCAATACAAGACTTTCAGCAAGGCAAAAGTTATGGAAATAAGGTGTAAGGAAGGGAGCTAAAGTCTATGAAATTATCAGGAAGTTCCCTTATGTTCTATAATGCATCAGAGAGGATATAAGAAGATCTTACAGCAAAACAGTGAGCCTCACCAAAGCTCCTTTACTTCCTTGGGAAACTAAGTAGAGAAACTATTTGTATCTTTTTCTTCTTCAAGCCCAACTCAAACTCAATAGCTTCCCTCATAGGCAAAGTAATCAACACGAGAGCCATTCACTGTTTCGCCACACAGAAATTCTGATCACAGGTAAGGTACAGCCCACTGGACAGCCTCATGCTCTCACCAACCAGAAAACCACTTATTCTTCTTTGGAGAAGGGTAGAGGGGATAGAAAGTAGGAAGAGGGCTGAAGTTTCCATGACAGAGAAACATGTATACATACTTAGACAGTGCTAGATGGTAACAATCTCTATTTTACAGAAGAAACCTGTCCACAGAGCGATGATGTCACCCTGTGCCCTCCTACAATTGTAAAAGTACATGAATTGTCATTTCTACCCTTTCTGCCTGACTCCCATTGACCTTCTCTTCTCTTGGTTGCCTCTCACTGTGGTCCCCATGCTGTCACCAAATTACATAGCTTTTCATGACCTTAAACTGTCTCTATACTTTGCTATCACCAGGTCTTTGGTGATTTTATAGCCTCTGACTATGCTATCATAAACTCACATAACCTGGCAGTTCCAGCTTATATATTAACTCTGTAAGACCGTAATTATCCGAAGCAGAAAATAAAACCTAAGCCATCATAATGTATACAAAGTGTCTTTTATTTTTCTTTTAACCATTCTGGGGATTGAATTCAGGATCTTGTACTTGTTAGGCAAGCACTTTACCATTTGAGCTATTTTGCTCGCCTTTTGCTTTTAGTTTGTTCTTCAGAGAGGGTCTTGTTCTAAGTTTGTCGAAACTAGCCATGAATTTATATCCATCTCCTGAGGAATTATAGGATGCTATACCCAGTTCAAAGTGTGTCTTATAGTGCAAAGAGAAAGGATTTAGTGGAGTCTGAAACCTGGGTTCTAGCTTTTTAGCTCTGACTTTGATCTTGACTTACCTTTTACTTTCACTCAGTTTCCTCATATGCCGTATTAGAAGTTTCATGTCATGTTAGTGGACGTCATATAAATTATATGGCATAATTCTAGGCACATGTAGGACAGCAGAAAAGGGGTTTACAATGACTTCTTAGAGGCATATTTTAGTACGGGTTGCAAGAAACAGTGATTTATAATATATATGTTATATATGTGTATATATATTTGTGGGCTTGAGTTATCTCCCCTCTCTAGATTATTCTCACTGTGGCAACAATACCTGGCTAGTTTTGTGTCCCTTCCCTCCTCATCCAGGTATCTTGCACAATGTATGTATCATCATCTATCTGGTTGATAGAAAAGATTCAAATGTGCCAAAATAGGCTTGAATGTGCAATCAGTTCATAGTGTACTAAGTCACTAAACACTACTTACCTAAAATAGAGCATCATATAAAGTAACTAATTAATATTGTAGTGCACTGTGTTACTAATATTTCTGAATATGAAATTATATTGGTTTATTTTTTGGTTTATATTTTTGTATATATTTAATATATTTTTAAATTGGTACCTTAATAAAGTATTAAAACTTATTAATTATTTATTCTAATGTTTGCTTAGGTTTTAACAGAAGTTCAAACTTTGCCAATATTTTTTCCAGCTTATTAAAATTAATTTCTTTGGATATAATCTGGTTTTTCTATTATAGCACCCCTCTTATTAAGACAGCTTAACAGATTCAAACTTGTAGACTCTGGAAATGTAGTTGATAATTGATGTTAATAATGGTTTTTTTTAGTGATTATATTCTGTGCTTTTTGCTTTACCAGAGCAGGTTAATGCCCCATGCAATTCGGAATACTGAGTAAGCAATTCAGTGGGCTAAACAGACCCCTTTTGTAAGTGAGTGTTACTTTCAACCACAGATTTTCTAAACTAAGCTAAATGACAAAAGATTGAGAGGATATTGCTCAGAACCTAGTACTTATCCAGCACTAGGTTCAGTTTGATCTTCAACACCACAATAAACAAGCCAGTAGCTCACACCTGTAATCCTAGATACTCTGGAGGCTGAGATCTGAGGATCGATGTTTAATCTTTAAATTTACCACCAAAAAGCCAGAAGTGGAGCTGTGACTCAAGTGATAGAACACTAGCCTTAAGTGAAAAAATGAGGAGACAGAGCCCAGGCCTTGAGTTCAAGCTCCAGTATGGACACATGTAAATGAATGAATGAATGAATGAATGAATAAACAAATGGAAATTGCCAATGCCAGTGGCTCAAGTGTGGCTTGTGTGGGTCAAATGGTAGAGCCTTGAGCAAAAGCAGCTCAGAGATGGTGCTCAGAGCCAGAGTTCAAGCTCCAGAACTGGCAAGAAGAAAAAAAAAAAAGAAGAAGAAGCTAAGGGACAGCACTCAAGCTCCAAGTTCAAGATCCAGGACTGGCACACACACTCATACAAAACAAAGAAAACAAGAACAAAGACCTCCATGTTGGTCTACCATGGACTCCACAGAATCTCCACAGACAGAGTTCCTGTCAGAACATGGAAGGGAGAAACAGGGCCCCTTTGTTCCAGGAGTGCACTTCTGTAAGAAGGATTCCAAAACCAGCAGGCTGCAGGGGCACACAGTTGGCCCTGAACAAGTGTACCAAACACCAAAGATGGTTCCTTGGAAACTTCCACTGCTGGCTGAAGTGTTGACAAGCCTTGGAGTAGAAAGATCCGGCTATTAAGAGGAATGTGTGGCTCTGATAGTCACAAACCAACTTACTCACATTTCTCAAACCATCCTCTACTTTGTTTCTCTCTCCCAAACAATCCAAGTACAGATTTTCTTTTTCAAATTCTTCTTCCAATAAAGTGTTTACTTTCCTCATTTCCTTTCTTGGAAAGAAACCAAACCCTGAAGGTACGTTGAGGCAAGTAGAGCCAGTCCCCAGCCCACCCCCTCACCTGGAGTTCTCTTGTTTTCCAGGGGTGGGGAAGGCCATTTTTTGGCAGTTTTTTCCAACCTTCCCACATCTGCTCAGATCTCTCTTGGCATCACTCTCACATTACTCTTAGTCTTGTCTTCTGGGACTGCACAGGGAAAGAAATTCAATGTATTATTTCCTTACAAAGAATGCAGGAGCCCTTGCGGTCCACAAATATTCTAATGTTGCTTTTTTTCTAAAAATTTTTAATTTTCTCAAAGCACCTCTAACATAAGCTATTCTGATGCCTTAAAGACATCTGCATTACTGCGCATCAGCTATTAATACTAGGTAATAGAGCTCTGAGTTTGTACACTTAAAATTGAGAGACTGAGAAGAGTAAAAGGGAAAGGGAAGGTGAGAGAGAAAGTGACAGAGAGTGAGACACAAGAGACCGAGAGAGAGTTGCAAAAGACAGAGGGAAACAGAGGTTGGCAGAAAGTGCTAGCTGTACTAAAACTATTTTCCCTCTTTCACGATAATGAAACCCTTGACAGTTAGCTGAGTCACCTGACTATCTGGAATAGCCTGCCTTTCTCAAGTTCCCCAGGAGCTAAAGACAGCCAACGTGACTAAATACTGGCCCAATAGAAAGTAAGCAACTCTAACCTGGGTTATGATCATTCTTCTAGCTCATCTGCTGCCTGGACAAGGCCGAAGACCCCTATGGATGACAGAGAAATGACTGAGAAGGAACCTCATGCAACACAACCACAAGATCATTTCCAGAGTGTGTGCCTATTGTCTTATTGCTTGGGAGAGAAACTGAGTTCTATCCTGTTTAATGGCATTCTTAGAGTTTCTTTTTTATTTTTATGTAGGCAATTATGAAGCAAAGGCACATGAAGCATCAGAGACTTTAATTTGCCTGGACCAATTTAAGGCCTGAAGCGCAACCTTACTTGGTAACCATTCCATTTCTTAAAGAGTTTTCTATGCCAGAGGCCTTATGCCTTGTGCTCAGTGGGTCAGGAAGTCTCTCCATATCTCTTTCATGGATGTATACTTTTGGGTTAGTCAACCTTACACTGCAAATATAGTTCATAATTTCTCTTACAGCAATCAGCTAGAGTGCACTTGGTAATACACAGGAATAGCACAGCCCATTGTTTCTCAAGCTAATTCGTAGGAATGAATGATTGCTATAAGAAAAAGAGTTTAGCCAGGCACCGTTGGCTCATGCCTGTAATCCTAGTTACTCAAGAGGCTGAAATCTGAGGATCACGGTTCAAAGCCAGCCCAGGCAGGAAACTCTGTGAGACTCTTATCTCCAATAAATCACTAGAAAAAGAAAGAAAGTTTAACAGCTATATCAAGTAGTTTGAGGGAATATAAAATCAACTGAATTTAGTTAGGTATATTTTAGTGTCAATATTTCTCAGAGAAGGCAATGTACAACCGAACATAGTAGATGTCCCAGCAAAAGAGATTGCTATTGCTTCCTAACCTTACCAGAGTACCAAATTACTCTTTTAAAGAATATTTCATGGCCTATATTTCTGCAAAGCACAATTAGAGGATGTTTTCTTGGTCTTAGCCAAGAAATATTTGTAGACTAGCAGGAAATACTTGTAGACCATCTCTTAGAAGAAACTGTGTTGTTGTTGTTGTTTAGCATTATGGTGAGAAGGTGATTTTTGTGTTTCCTCCTTTCTGAAGTATGTTGCTCAGTCTGCATCTATTCTGGTAACCTTGGTATTTCTGGGTTGACTCTGGACATCTCCTGTGAAGAGCAAGGAGTATCAGACTCATGGAGGAAAAGGGGTGACCTAGCGGAACTTGAGATCATGCCAAGGATATTCTCTCCCAAGAGGAAGCTCTTTAATGGCAGGATAGAGAAAGCTACATGCCTAAAACTGAACGGCTTAAAATAACAGAAATTTATTCTCTTAGGGTGCTAGAGGCCAGAAGTCCAAGGTCAAGATGTGAGCCAGGAAAGTGCTTCTTCTGAGGCTGAGTCGATCTTTCTACCTTCCGATGGTCACTGCTGAGTCTTTGCATTCATTGGCTGACAGTGACAATGCTCAAGGCTGCCTCTGTCTTTACATGGCTCTTTCGTTCTTATAAAGGGGCAAAGTATAATTCAACCTATAACAACATTAAAGAATATGTAATTGCCTGTTTGACAGTGTGATGATGGTGGACAGAGCCCTGATCTGGGAGGCAGAAGGTGTGACTGGATATTGGACAATCTCCAAGCTACATTTCTACACAGAAGTAAGAGACACAATATACAATTTGATTTCCCTGGAAGAATTTAGAAAGTCTTTGATAATCTCTCAATGATAATAGAAGTGACATTGTCTTCAAAGAGAAAGATGGCTAATATGAGTAATTGAAATCTGGCATATCATCTCATTCCTTACTTTAGGCAATCACTTTGACCTTTACCCCATTCTTCTATTAGATAGGCTAAGATTTGTTTGTTTCTTCCTCTGCCCTTGCTCTGTGTACTAAGTGATATCAGATGATGGAGGAGAATCTTCCTTAGAGCAGCCAACTCCCAAATTGAATATGAAACTTTGTGTAATGGGAAATAGCCATTTAGCTTTCATGATAAGTCTCTAACTGTGTTTCAGGTCAGGGAAAAGGGCTAAAAGATGCCAGTAGGAGAGTTTTAAAAGATTAAATATTAATTAGTTTATCCAGAATTACTCAGCACTGGCTGTATATAAACTACTACTGTCCTTTTAACGTCATTGGTGGAATGTCAGAGAGTGGTGGCTCACGGTCACATCTTGAATATTCCAGAAGCACTGAAGTTGGTAATGGTGCAGAATACTCACAGTTCTGCATCAGACTTCTAAATCATATTTTACTTAGTTAGCAAATGATAACTAAAATGGTTGTCTTTTTCCTTTGGGTATAATTTTTATATCCATTTGGTAGCTGGTTATCTCATGCTAGGGATATGTTCTTGTTGGCAACCATGTAACATTTTTAATAAATAAATTAAAATCTTATAAAACATAAGGTCAAAGGGAGATCAAGTTCTTAAAAGGGATTCTTGGTAGTTAAATCATTAAGAAAAGGTTAGAGGATGAATACTGATTATCTCCCTCTTAGTAAAAAAAAATAAAAGAGGCGAACTTCCAAATACTTTGTTATAGTTCTACTTGAACTCTTGACTACTTGACTCTATTTCTACTTACTTGATTTAAGTGTCCTTTAAATATGACCTTCCAAAACTTCCTGCACACCTTGTTTAAAATGTAGTTGGCTCATTGATTTAACATTACAGAATGTCCTGCATTGTTTTAATGATTGTGGCATGTGCCTCTGTTCTCAGCACCATAAGGAAGCAAAGCCAAAACACTCAGCAGAGAACAAGTTTATGTATTCAAGAAAAACCTGGGCCAGGGCAGAATGCTTTTGTGATACAGTACATTTTGGATGATAACATCAGTATCTCTAGAATAACTGAAATCTAAAATCAGAATATATTATAGAAAGAGATAATGGTGGGTTAAGGCAGTTGTTGAAGTAGTCTGCCCTGCTTTGGACTGTGATAATCCCACCAGGTTTTCCCACACTCTGTGTCATCCCTGAAAACATGTTATATCCCTTGACACGTCTTCAGTGATTTCTTGAGGCTTTCCTAAATGTTAATGTAGTATGAACTTACCACACAGTTTTTTCTTAGTGTAGAAGAGATCATCATCATGAAGGATTTTTCACTCTCTGAAAAAGATGCTTCTAGGTATTGGCCAGGATTTATTTCCCTTCCATAGAGAGATTCTATCATAGATAGCTGCTCATTGTACCTTTTCCCAACTTGTTTAAAACCAGGTCATTTCCTCTTCTCCCCTGGGACCATGCATCATGAGAAAAAAAATAACTCCCTAGCTGATAGAGATAGAAAATATTAATAATGTAAAGTACAGATGTATATCTGTAACCATTGCATTTTAATTAGCATAAATATTGAGAAAATGTTTTTCAGTATTTGAAAAACTATTATTCAATTAGTAAAAAATTGCTCACATAACTGACAAGTGAATGAAGTTCCAAAATAAATCTCTGGCTTCACGCTTGTATTCTTGTTAATATAAACAAAACTATCAGCATTGTACTTGGAGGATGTTATATCTTTATCATCATATCACTGGTCAGAATATAATTATGTTCGGCTTTAGTAAGAGGTGTGTTTTTCACTGTACATTCTTATCAGTCATATGTGAAAACTTCAGTAGCTTCTTATAAACAGTAAGCTGTGTTGTTGAATGTGATGTCAATTGAAAGTAAAAAGTACTTTCAATTTTATTCATTCTAGTTAATTAATATTGGCACCTGATTTTAAGATACAAGTAACAAGACTTTAAACCAGCTGGTTTAGAGATTTTGCAAATGCATTCTAAATAAAAACTGTTCAAGAGAATTTGATTCCATTCTTGGTGTGTTTATTATCTAGGAGTCCATTTCTGCATGATTTTGTGCTTCATGGGTTTTGGTTTTATTTTTTTTAGGTGGGTATACGGTGGCTATAATTCCATGTAACATGCTCAAAAACCATAACATCTAGAAGAAAAGATGCTGATTTTTTATTGTAAAGATGATGTACAGAGCAGTTACATTTACATAAGTAAGGTAATGAGTACATTTCTTTTTGAACAGTCACCTCCTCCCTCATTTCTCCCAGTCTTTCCCCTCCCAACTCCCCTCCCCCTCAGTTGTATAGTTAATTTCCAACCCTGTCTAATGAGTATCACTCTTTGACTCACCATTTCTGTGCTTCCCCTTCCCAAATCAGATAAACTTATATACAAGACTAAAGGTACAGAAATAAAAAAACAGCAACAAAAGGGGAGAAGCCAAAAGAAACAAGAAAAAAAAGAACCACAAACAGTACAATAAAAACCCTCTTGTTTCCATTTCTTGGAGTTCATTTTGATAAGTATCATTTTATGATCATATGCACATAGCTATTAAGCCTTTGGGATCCTCTCCTAAGAATATCCTCCTTTGGTCTCACTGTGTAAATGTGTAAATTTAATTAATCATGTCCAAGTGTATTTTTTTCTCTTCTACAATCCTTTGGGTTGACTTGTAGATTTATATGCACATTCTAATTATTACAAATAAGGGAAATCATGCAGCCTGAGTTTCTTTGGGTCTGGCTTACTTCGCTTAATAGAGTTTTTTTCCAAGTCTTTCTATTTCCTTATGAATAGGCCAATGCCATTCTTTCTGATGGAAGCATAGAATTCCATTGTGTATATATACCATATTTTCTTGATCTGTTGGTCTATCTACAGAAGTTATTTTCTACAAAAATACCAAAGTTATCTACAAACTCCTGCACTGTTTCTTTTTCATGTCTTTCTAAAACTAAGCATCATTCTACAGAACTTTCCTTCTTACCTTTATTGGCCAGAATTATATTTTATGTCTTTGCCTAAATGAGTAAGAAAATCCAGATTCTTTTTTTCTACATATTCCCAAATACTTTACTTTTTATACCAGTTATGTAGGTGTTTTTCTTCTGGATACCAGCTGGGTATCTTACCAGTTCATTCTGTTCCAACACTAACCTGAATTAAAGTAAACCCCACAGGTTAAGGGCTTAATCCTAAAAGGCTTCCTTTTTCCCCATTCATGTGTCAATCATGAATGGTACGTCCTAGGTAACCCATGCTTTTGTTCCAGTGTAAATTGGAGGTGCACATGTTCTCTTCTTGTATTTAAAACTTTCCTAGAACAGCTCATAGAACCCAGGAAAATGGCTATTACTAAATCACTAATTCAATACAGATGATGACACACGGGGCTAGATTTAGAAGGGTTCTAAGCATAGTTGTTTGGAACTCTCGGAGTCTGGGATGCATCACACTCCTGGTACTTGGGTGCATTCTTGTTAGAAACCTAGAAGCTCTATAATCTGGTCCTTTAGGTATTTTTTTTCAGAGCTGAGAATAGCACTCAGGGCATTTCATTTTCTAAGCAAGTGCTCTTTTACTGAGATAAGCCCCTTTTGAAATTTTATGGAGGGTGCATTAAGCAGATATGATTAATTTAAACATTGGCCATAAATGATCAACTCAATCATCACCTCCTCTTCCCTCTGAGATAATAAATTTGAAGGTTCCAAAACTTTCATCACATGATTGCATCCCCTGGCAAGCAGCTCCAATATTTGGATCTGGTTTCAAGGAGACCCTAAGCATTAGTTATCCCAGTGACCCACAAAAATGACATCTAACACTTGGTAGAGTTCAGGGGTTTTAGGAGTTGTGTGCATACACACACACACACACACACACACACACACACACATGTGTATGTATGTTTATTGCTAAACCACAGTATTACAATTAGAAACTAGAAGGGAAAATGGAACCTTAATACATAATACACAATACATGAGTACTATGTATATATGTACATCATTTTGAATAAGGGTACCTAAAAAAGTGAAAATCGTGGTTGGATAGGCCTATAATCCCTTTAGCTATAGATAGCACCCTCTAGATGCTTTGGGAGAGCTTTTTCAACATCTTATACATGGCTTCGGTAGCCACACCAAAGCACTTTGAAGGACTCTCCCTAGGACCTTTTCCCCACAGTGTAGATGATTAAACCAGAACATTGGTTATGATAAGCAAGCACTTCACCACCTAGAGACATACCTAGCCTACCTAGGACCATTTTAACAGGAAGATGAAGAGCACATCAATAAGTAACTATAAGCACTTTCCTCTGGTGATTCACCCACCGATGATGAGCTGCAAAGCAGAGAGAGGCATGCTATTTTCCTCTTCCCCCCTCATACCAACTTGCTTCTTCTTGAGGAAGAAAGAAACTAAGCCAAACTCATTCTGTCTCTTGTCCGCTCTAAGGCACTTGCCAAGCCCATCAGTAACTGCCATTTATATTTTCTTCTTCTGTGTACTCCTCCTGTTTTCTTTCTTTATTTTTTTATTGTGAAAATACCGTACAGAGGGGTTACAGTTACATGGGCAAGGTAATGAGTACATTTCTTATCAAGCATTGCTGCCTCCTCCTTTGTTTCCCCTTCCCATCCTTTCCCATCTCCTCCTCACTCACCACCCCCGCCCCCAGCCAAAGTTGTAAAGTTTGTTTTTCGACATAACATCTTGTACATCTCATTGTTGTAATGGGTCCACTGTATCCTCCTGTTTTCTTTACTCTGTTTATCCCGCTCGGTGATTGAGCTTCTCTTCCATAGGGTGAGCCATGATGGATCTATCCAGGATCTGAAGCAACCATATCCACCTGCTAAGTCTGTGTGAGACAGACAGAAGATAAGGGCTTCTGTGGACCAGAATGAATAATCCTCCACTTCATCTTCTCTCTCCCTTCCATCTTCCTCTCAAACTGGGGTTCACATATCTCAGGATAGGCTCCAGGGAGGCCCCAGCTCCAAAGATCCTTGTTCTGCATGTGAGGGCTTGGAGACATGGCAAGGAGTGGTGGTCAGAGAGCAGCGGTGAGCATTGTGAATGAGACGAGAGACTGTACACCTCAGACACTGCCACAGATCATCTTTTCGGGATTGATTCAATGGGAAACTTGCAAAGGAACTTTGATGTTGGGGTGTGGGGGGAGGTGGCAGCAATATTAAAGGAGAGTTCAGACAGGGGTAAGAATGTATCATAGAAACAGCTTTTATAAACCAAATGGTTTGGAAATTAATAGAATAACTCGATGAATTTACATCACACTTAATCACTTGGCAAAAATGTTTTACAAAACTATGGATTCTTTAATTTTCAGTTGTGTAGAGAATATAAGAGAGCATATTTAACTTTTTAAATCTGTGCATCAATTTATATTACGTTACTGATTATTAAATGTCTCTAATACTATCTTTAGCCTAAAGTCTAACTTGGTAATTGCTTCCAGCATACTGGAGGACTTTAAACTTCCCCCAAACTATATTAAGTCAATCCAGTCAAATACTTTTGATATTCAGCTTTTAAAAACAGAAGCTTCTTTATCCAGATGTAGCTATGTCTTATTTTTCCTTTTTCCTTCTCCATTTTACCTATGTCTTAGGTTACTACCAAGGCTCCACTTCTGGATGTTTGCTAGTTAACTGGAGATAAGAATCTCATACACTTTTCTGCTCAAGTGAGCTTCAAACTATGGTCCTTAGATCTCAGTCTTCTGGAGTGCCTGGCCACTACTATGTTTTGACATAAGGTAGCACAGAGCAAGAGATCACTTATACAGTGATTTGAGGACAATACTTGTGTGTAAAGCTGCCAGCTGGAGAAATATATATTCCACACGTAGGCCAAAGCAGGGAGGCTCATGGATGCACTACAAGTTCACAAACCCTGTAATCTCAAATAGGGAGGTACAGTTTCTTTTATATAGTCCCATTTCTGTTCCCACGATACTCTTTTGCCACTATTTCTTTTGTAAGAACTTCATTCCTTGTTCAGATTAAATCCTTATATTATCTTATACTATTCAATATTAAACCAACAGGGTATAATTTTCTCTGGGGCCAATTTGTGGCCAGAAACAGAAGACTTTGATCCCTCGAATTATCACAGGGAAAGCTGACATGAGACATTTAATTTCTCTGTTTTTATTGGGTTTTATTTTAAGGAGATAAAACAAAAACTGAATTAAGAACGAATAAAATACAGTAAGTAGGGGGTTGAGGAAGAGAGCATTAATCAAGTATCAGAATTTTCATTATCACAGGACCTTCTGGAAAGGGCTTTTTCTTTGTCTAAAGATTTGCTCAGACCCTCTATCTTTTGAATTGTTTAAACTTCTCTTCAGTGTTTTCTCTTGGCACCAAAATATGTTTACATAATTCAAACTTCCAGTCTGTTCAGATCTTGTTAAAACTTGTTATGCTTTGCTAACTCCTGGTGAAGTAAATGCATTTTTCAGTGTTTGAACTATAGACTGAAGCGCTTTGATGAAGCGTTTGCCATCCATTTCTTTTCACCTAGTCAAAAAGTTACTGGGGATGGGGTTCATTTTCTTTTTCTCAGGAATGTGGGCCAGCAACATGTATAATGGGTCTGCGTTCTGCTGTCTGGGATTTGCGGTGGCTTTTAGATAGCCATGATAAGAGGCCAGGCACTGTCTCACATCAACAGTTAGGAGCGGGGTGAACTGATCTCCTGTTTCATCAAATGAAAACACAACACAGATGCATTTTATTAATTGGGCATGAAGGGCAGATATTAGATCCACAGACCCAATCATTTTTAAAACAGGCCAAAAAGTAATGGAGATGCTCCTCTGAGATCCTAAAAATAAAAATCAGATGTGCAGACAATGTGATGGTATTTATGAGCTTAGTCCCTCCTTGAATTATCCTCTTCTTTTTATTGGTCTTTTCAATTGTCCTTTGTTGGTAGGCCCACTTAAAAAATTCTAAAATTATTTGTGGTTTACATTTTGAACTATTTCATTTCTAAAACACAACCCCCCCCAAAATAACAACATGTATCTACTTATTTAGCATGAAGATAAGATAAATGATGTTAAAATTTGAATTCAGGGTTTTTTTGGGAGGGGTGGGGAGTGTAGATATTTTACATAAAGTCAAAGCTGTATCCTGGTGGTAGATAAGCCCTGCAGTTGTTCTTAATTATACATATTCTTAGACAATCCCTTATTCTGGAGCCACAGGTGCTGAGATTTTTTTCTGATCCAGGGACATGAAGGACAGAGGTGAGCAAAGACAGGTGTGAAGTAAATTATCCTTGGAAAGCCCATTTTGTAGTTATCACCTCAGTTCTTGTGGTGATTTACATCTTTATGTATAGGGGAAGGGGAGAAGACTGGTTCTATCCCAGTCCCTAACCCAAGCATAGTCTTGCTCACCTATTACTCCAAGCACCCTTTAAGGTGTTTGCTCAATTAACTGCTCATGAATTTCACTTGCACTTCATGCATCTGATTAAAAGCTGGGAATGAACATTTAGAATATGTGCAGTATAACTTGAGTTCTATAATTTAAACTTAGTGAAATCGGAAATTAATCACTCCTATTAGGAAATGTCCAGAAACCCACAGTTGGAAAATAAAGAGGAAATAATCCAAACCACAGAGCACTCGAGCTTTTCATTTGAGCCCATTATCTCCCTTCATGATATACTTTTGTTTTTGAATAAACTTTCTGATATGGTCCTTGTTTCTCTGGCCAATTACTTGATCAGGATTCTACAAAAAACTGGACCAGATCCTGGCCACCAGTGACATTGTTTTAATCAATAGAATGTGACAAAGACAATGGAAGGTCTGTCACTGCTTTGGTTACGCTATATTATATGGTGAAGGTTAAGAAATTTAAAGTCTTTGGGCTGGGAAAGTAGCTCAGTGATAGAGTGTTTGCCTTGCACACATGAGGTACTAGGTTTGCTTCCTCAGCACCACATAAGCAGAAAAAGCTGGAAGTGGTGCTTGGCTCCAATGGTAGAGCCCTAGCCTTGAGCTTAAGAACTAAGGGACAGCGCCCAGGCCCAGTTCAGGTTCCACGACTGACCAATAAAAAAAAAAAAAAGAAAAAAAGAAAAAAAAATTTAAAGTCTTAAGCTGGGTGTTGGTGGCTCACACCTGTAACCCTAGCTACTCAGAAGGCTGAGATCTGAAGATCACGGTTCAAATCTAGCCCAGGTAGGAAATGCTAAAGTAATAAGAAATTTTAGGTAGAGGCCATTCCATTGGGGAGAGAAATTTTATATTGCCTATTTGAGCTAGCAATTCCACTTCTAACATAGTTTAGTACTTTTATACATATAGTCTACACAGGCATTTAATATATGTTGCTAACAAACAAGATTTGGCGTTTTCATGTATTTTTTAAAATTTTACATAAGTAGCATACAGTTTAAATGTTTCTTGTTTTTAGGTTTTATTTTTATTGTTATTGTAAAAAGTGATATATATAGACGGGTTACTGTTACATAAGTCAGGTATGAGTGCATTTCTTTTTGAGTAGTGTCACTCTTTGCTTCACTTTCTCCCAGTTTTTTTCCTCTTCCCCCCAACAAGTTGTATAGGTCATTTCCAACCTAGTGTCTAGTGAGTATCATTGCTGCATTTGTTTATCCTTTGTCCTACCATTTCTGTGCTCCCCCATACCCTCCAAAAACAAGTAAACTTACAAATAAGACGAAAGGTACAGAAAACAAAAACAGCAACAAAGGGAAAAAACTCTTGTTTCCCTTTCTTGGAGTTCCTCTGGATAAATATTATTTTATATGATCATATGCACATAGCTATTGTGCCTTTGTAGTCCTCTCCTAAGAATATCCTCCTTTGATATGACTTTGTGAATGTCTGGAGTCCTGTATAATTCATCATATCCAAGTGTATATTTGTTTTATACCATCCAGTGTGTTTATGTGTAGATTTTTAGGCACTTTGTAGTTACTACAAATGAGAGAAAGCATTCAGCCTATGTTTTTTTGGGGTCTGGCTTATTTCACTTAGGATAATTTTTTCCAAGTCTTTCAATTTCCTTATTAATAGTACAATATCATTCTTTCTGATGGATGAGTAGAATTCCATTGTGTACATATACAACTGTTTATGATCCCATTGTGTATATATACCATTGTGCATATGATCCATTTGTCCATTGAGGAGCATCTGGGTTGATTCCATATCTTGGCTATCGTAAACAATGCTGCAGTGCACATAGTTGTGCTGGTAGCTTAGTGTTGCCTTGTTTGTGTTCTATTGGATAGAGGTAAAGAGTGAATTGATGGGTAATAGGGAAACTCTATGTTTAGTCTTGAGGAACATCCACACTGCTTTCCATAGTAGTTGAACAAGTTTACATTCCCACCAACAATACTGTAGAGTTCCCTTTGGCCACATTCCCACCAGCATCTGTAACTGTTAGTTTTCTTGATAATGGCCATTCTAACTAGGGTGATGTAGATTCCCAATGTTATTTTGATTTGTATTTCCTTTATGGCTAGAGATGTTTCTTTATGTGTCTATTGGCTATTCTTATTTCTTCTTCTGAGAAGTCTCATTTTTAATTTGAGAACTTTACATTTATTCAGCCTCTACTGGCTGTGAGGTCCAGTTAAATCTAGACTGAGAAGAAAATGGTAAATAAAAAGATAAGAAATTTGTTCATGTGGATCTTATATTCTAATGTTTGACTGATTCTTGAGTGAGAAGTCTCTCTTTAGCCTGTTTACTAATTGGTTAGTTCTTTCTGGAGTGTTTATTTTTGGGAGGTTTTATTTGTTGAGCTCTAAGTATATTTTAGATATGAGACCCTTGTCTGGTGCATGGCTAGTAAAGATCTTCTCCCTCTCTGGGGCTTTCTATTTATCTTGCTAGCTATGTTCTTTGCCATGCAGAAACTCTTCAACTTGATGCCATCACATTTATCCATTCTGTGATTTGTTTTTATTCTGGATCTTTACTTAGGAAGTTTCAACCTGTGCCTAGGAGCCCTAGGGGTTCCCCTAACTCCTCCTGTAGTGTTTTCATGGTATCTGGCTTTATATTGAAGTCTTTGATCCATGAAATTATTCTTTTTTTTTTTTGGTCGGTCGTGGGGCTTGAACTCTGGGCCTGGGCACTGTCCCTCCGCTCTTCATCCCAAGGTGAGCACTCTACCACTTGAGCCACAGTGCCACTTCTGGTTTTCTAGTGGTTTTATTGGAAATAAGAGTCTCACAGACTTTCCTGCCCAGGCTGGCTTTGAACTGTGAATTCTCAGATCTCAGCCTGCTGAGTAGTTAGGATTACAGGCGTGAGCCACCGGTACACGGCTGAAATTATTCTTTTCTAAAAAACATAGCAGAAAGTTATTTCTCTTGGCTCTGTGGGGGGCCTTGGCTGTCTAGAGATACCCTTCTTTCTGATTCATAGAGTGTACCATGTAACATTATTTCATCAAGATTTATCAATTTTTGATGCTGATGGTTTATTCATTTAACCCAGTAAAAATATCCCATTATTACAATATCATCGTATATTCATTTCCTAAATTGTGCTGAAGTAAGTGCATCTATATTGATCATGGGGCAGTCTGTGCAGCATGAATACTTGTAAGTGAAATTGCTAGTTCACACAGGCATTATAAAATTTTCTTTCCAAAATGGTTCTGCCAGTCTCATTTCCAGCTTCCAGTATATGAAGTCATTAATCCAACATTTGCAATAGTCAAGCATTTTAATTTTTTTGTCATTTTGAAGGAAGTGACATGGCATTTCACTATTTTACTTCATATTCTCCTGAATGTTAACAAGGCTGAGCCATCATTTCAAATATTGTTGGCCATTCAAGTTTCTGCTTCCCCGAGTTTGTGGTTCATCTCTTTTGCCAACCTTTTCATAGGGGAGTGATTAGTTGCCTTATTGACTTGTGAGACATATTTATATATTCTGGTTATCCATCTTTTACCAGCTATATCTACGATAAATGTCTGACTACCATCAGTTCCCTTTCAAAAATTATTTGTAATAAATATGGGTTCTTCTTAGTTGCAAAATACTTCATCTCACTGAGAGATAAATGAGATAAAATATACAAACACACAAAATCTTTTCCCATGTCAAATACAGTGTAGGTGTTCTGTAAATATATTTCCTCCATTTTTCTTTCTTTAATTTCTTAATTGTTATAAAGGTACTGTACAGAGTGGTTACAGTTCCAAAATCCAAGTAATTAGAACTTTACTTTTTGGACAATGGAACTCCTTTCCTCTCCATTTTTCTTTTTTCTTTTTTTTTGTCAGTCATGGGGCTTGAACTCTGGGCCTGGGTGCTGTCCCTCAGCTCAAGGCTAGCGCTCTACCACTTGAGCCACAGCGCTACTTCTGGTTTCCTGGTAGTTAATTGGAGATAAGTGTCTCACAGACTTTCCTACCTGGACCGGCTTTGAACTGTGATCTTCAGATCTCAACCTCTTGAGTAGCAAGGATTACAGGTGTGAGCCACCAGCGCCCAGTTCTACTTTTCTTTTAAAGAACATCAAGTAAGAGAGAATTAGCTACAAGAATGGAAATGGAGTTGAATTCTTAAGGCATTTCTACTTGTTAATCTTGTGATCTTGGACTAGTCCTTTAAGTTCTTTAAGTCTCAAATTGCTTCTTTTAAAGATAGATATCATATTGAAAGGAATAAATAGCACTGGCTAGCCAGAGATTATCATATGGTGAGACTTCAAACAGTGATAGAGGCTGTTGTTGCATTCATTACTACTAGAGGGAATAAGGATTGGAGCTACATACAAATGACAAATGTGAATTGAGTATGATAGTCTCTCCTAAGCTGTTAGAGTGAAGATGGATAGGAGAGCTTATATCTAGCCAGAGGTTAATAGCCTAAGAGTCTTCACAGAGAAAATACCATTAATTGCAGCTTAGAGAAAGGATGAGTAAGATATAAATAACCAGATTTGCAGTAGGAGGAGATTTTTGCAAATGAAACAAAATATTGGAGGTATTAAGTAAACAGTAAACAACAGTTACACCAAAAGTCCTAATATGCCAGCCGTGTAAAACTCTGAAGCCATACGAAAGGGCATTGCTCCAGACAAACTATAACAGAATATAAGGACAGGATCGTCAAAACTCTTGAAGGGTTTAGAATTTTAAAATAAGGGGTTTATAAAAAAACATTGAATCCTTAGAGTCATGAAAGTGAATTTCACATCCAATCAAATCCAATGTCTTAACAAGAACCTTGTCTGTTTAATGCTAAATCGTTTTAGCTATGGAATGCATTTGTCACACAAAAGGCAGTGAATAAGTTGCTTAGTGGTAGGGCAGGGAGAAAGTCTGCAGGACTGTATTTGTGATTGATGTTTAAGTACCCAGCAGATGCATTAAGAGAAATAGGTTCTAGGTCACTGACCTCCGCTCAGAGATCAGCAAGGCATAGGGTGCTATATATTTTCCATTTAGATGGAAAACAAATAGGTCTATAAATATGACCCAGAAATGATAAGGAAGTACCTCACAACCTTTCATAGGCATTTTTATGGGTTGAGAGAATAGTTTATTACTTACTATTATTTATTTATAACCACATATTTAAAATTTGAATGAAATACATTTTCTTCAGATGGTTTTCTTTTGGAAAGAATGTGCAGCCCTAACTTTCCATCTAAATCATGGAGGTACCAAAACATACTGTATTTATGCTAACCTGTCTTTCTTGTCTTTTAACTACTTGTGGTTTTTAGGTTACTTTGCATGATAGTTAACTTGATAAGATGTTTTGGTAACACGTAATTGTTGTCAGGTGAATGTTCAAAAACCTATTTATTTTCTCATAAGAACCAAACCAAAAAAAAAACCCCAAAACCCTAGATAAGACTACAGAACTCTATATCCAAATTATGAGTCAGAACTCTATATTCAAATTATGAGTCCAAGGCTTAAGCTTCTTCTTTTATAAGCTTCTACATGGTAAAAATGCTTTCTCTCAAACAGAAGATGGTAAACAACTCTATTAGCAAAATCAGAAATGAATTTAGCCCTGGGAAACTTTCATCCCTTGGCTTCCACCCTTCCACTTCTAAAACATCCAAAGACATTTATTTCTAAAGGAAAAATGGAGAATGTTCATAATATGTTGCCATATTATTGTTCTTCTAAGTCAAAAATGGCTCCACTCGAGTTGACTTTCTAATGGGCCAAATAATGCCTAAAGTGATCTTGGTGGGGACAGCACATTTTCCTCATTTTCTACCGGGCAGTTTGTAGCATCTGGCAGGATGTAAGTAAAAACCAGGTGTGTTCACTTTTATTTATTTTTAAAAACCATTTCTTAAGCAATTCGATCTTTCTTCAGCCTAATCTAATTGGTAGAAAACATGAGGAACTTTTTGAAACAAGGTTATCACAATAAAAGTTTCTTTAACTGATGTTTCAAAAACAAAAAATGATACCAGTGCATTGAGATCTCATTCAGCTCTGGTCTGGCATCTTGATCAAACAATTGACCCAACAGGCGTGCGTTGGCAAAGCAGCAGACTTCACTCAAAATGCAAAATACACTGTCAAAAATGACATCAGGCTTAAGTGAAGAACTCAAGAACCCTGTGGTTTAGGGTAGTGTCTCTTTTATTCTCTGGAGAGGGTTTTAAGGCCATTCTCTCTTGGGTGTGACTAAGCTAATTAGTGTTTGAATGATAGGTCTATTTCACTCAAGCCATACTGTGAATGTGCTGGATGCTGATTCCCAGATTTTTAATCAGATACATGAAATGACAATAATATTTATGAGCTGAAAATTAGGGGCAAACACTTAAGAGGGTACCTAAGGTCACAGGTGGGCAAGACCACACATACTTCAGGGATTGGTTAAAACCAGTCATCAGCAGGGTGCAGACAACCAAAAGAATGGAGGTGACAACTACAAAAAGGACATTTGGGGGAATTTCTAGAGATTCTCCCATCCAAGTAGTAACCAGGCCCTGACCCTGCTTAGCTTCCGAGATCAGACGAGATTGGGCGCGTTCAGGGTGGTATGGCCTTAGACTCTAGAGATTCTAAGAATTTCTCACTTCACATTTATGTACCCCAGCTCTCTGCTCACCCCTATTCTGTCTCATCTCCCTAAATCAAAATAAGTAACTAGAACTCTCCTTCTTAAGTCAGAAAAAAAAAAAACAACATAGGAACTGATAGCTAGGTTTTTTTAAAGTCTTTATTTTTTTTAGAGCAATTTTAAGTCCACACCTAAACGAAGGGGAATATATAAAGATTTCCCATAGACCCTCAACCTGAACTCTTGCACAGCCTTTCCAATCATCAGGATCTACAACCTAAGTAGTGCATTTGGGACAGATGATGAACCAATATTGACATTCCACTGCCAACCCTCCTGTGTACCAGCCTTTGCTTGGCGCTGTGCATCATGGTACCTATCCTTGTAATAGTATGTAGAACAGTTCTTTTTTTCTGTCTTAGATATGTCTGCTCCCTTATCCATAACTACCTATTTCCACGTCCTAGAAACCATGAACCTTTCTTCTCTCTCTACCACTTTGCCTTTTTCAGAGTGTCACACAGTTGATATCAATCAATATGCAAAATTTTCCAACTGTCTCTTTTTACTTAGTAATATGCACTTAATGTTTCTTATATTTTGTCACAGCTTGATATCTTATTTCTCCTTAGCACTGAATGATATTCCATTGTCCGAGTTATCACAGTTCATTTACCAAAGGGCATTTTGAATGCTTTCAAAGTTTTGTTTTTTTTACTGGTCCTGGAGCTTGAACTCATGTCCTGGTCTCTGTCCCTGAACTTCTTTTGCTCAAGGCTAGTACTCTACCACTTGAGTCAAAGTCTCACTTCCGGCTTTTTCTGAGTACTTTATTGGAGATAAAAGTCTTATGGACTTTCCTGCCCAGGGTGGCTTCAAACTGAGATCCCCAAATCTCAGTCTCCTAAGTAGCTAAGATTACAGGCGTGAGCCACTGGCACGTCTGCTTTCAAATTTTAATTGAATTATGAATAAAGATACTATAAACTTCTATGTACAGGTTTTCTGTGGGCATTAAATTTTCTTTTTTTCCTGAAGGTAAGAATTTTGTATTTTCTTAAAGATGTCTTTTTCCTGATATACATTACTTGTAATGGATGAATTTCATTGTGACATTTCCATGCATGTATACTAGACATTAGGTTTTCAAACCCTTAGGATAGAATACTAGATAATATAAGAATATGTTCAAGTTTGTAAGAAGTTTTCCAAAGTGGTTGTACAATTCTTCAATAAATTAGGATTGCTATTTTTTCCTTATCCTTGTCAACATTTGGTGTTCTGAATTTTAACTATTCTGATAGTGTAGATTTTGGTTTCAGTATTCTTTTTTCCTTGTAGTGCTAGGTATCAAACTGAGGATTTCTTGCATGCTGTACAAGTGCTTTACATAAAACTGACATCGCCATTTGTGACAGGTAATTTATTATTATTTTTTCTGGTCCTGGGGCTTGAACTCTGTGCCTGGGTTCTGTCCCTGAGCCTTTTTGTGTTCAAGGCTAGTGTTCTACCACTTGAGACACAGCACCATTTCTGGCTTTTTCTGAGTAGCTTATTGGAAATAAGAGTCTCATAGACTTTTCTGACCAAGCTGGCTTTGAACCGAGATCCTCAGATCTCAGCCTCCTGAGTGGCTAGGATTACAGGTGTGAGCCATTGGTGCCTGGCATGATGGGTAATTTTTAGTTCTTCATTTCAAAGCCTTTTTAACTGTTTTTTTTTCATTACAATGTTCTCCCTGTTTTACAAAAATGAAATCTAGTCTCTGAGAAGTTAGCTGATTTCCAATAGGACAGATGTGATGGTGGATTCTAGTAAGATACATAATCATATGACTTCATCATCTATATTTGTCGTCTTTCAAATTATATTCATAAATGACACTTGAAAGACAATTTTTCATCAAGATTTTTGCCTTTGTTAATGAATTCAATGAGACATTTTGAAAGATTCCTATTAGTTTCCTTCAATTTTCCCTCTGAAGCCACTTTCCAGATGGTGTATTAGAGACTGGAATGCAGGATATTAAGTGGTTTCTCTTAGGATATAGTGCCATCTCTAATAACACTTTTTTCGAACTAGCAGAGCCAACTCTTTTTCTTCCTAATACCATCTAATTAACCAGGATGAGAGCTGCCAGTAGGAAAATTCTTATTTTCCCTTTTGGAATCAGAGATGTTTTGATAGTGGCTTTAACACCTGCAAAACATAACCCACACTGGTGAGCAATTTGGCCTGGTTGGTAAATAAAACATATACACTTCCAATCAGTTTCATTTAAAATTAAACACAAATTGTTTTCCAAGCACAGTTAAAGGCATTGCTTTGGCAGGGTAGCTCATGCACTGAATCATTGATATTTCATGATATTGCTCCAGGTGGTATAAAGAACACATTTAGTCCCAGACACATGTTTTTTTTTTTTGCACTGTGTTATGTTTTATTTTCTTCCCTTTATCTAAGTGCTGAGAATTCAATTGAACACAAGACATTTTTGTAAAAGTAAGAGTCTCCTTCAGTGTGATATATGAAATCACCCCTGTTTTCAGTTCCTGGGACACAAAGAAATGAGCTATCACATACAGTTGCACCAGAGCCAAAGTTATAGAAAGCCTTTGTAGACCAGCAGAAGCAAAACTCCCTTAAAATGTTCTCTCCTGTTCATGGAACCCCATGCTCTTAACACCATGCCCTAATAGAGCAGAAAAGAGGCTCCTTTACTGGGAGTGATCAAAAGAGAAGACTGTGGAACCCACTGGTCTCCTTAGAGTCTCCAGTCCCGGGCCACCTGAGGCATTTGCACAGTTGGTAGAAGACAGTGACAGATGGGCTGTTAATAACTACTCTCGGAACATGACTTGGCTGTGTTCAGGCCTTGTTCTCAGTTTCTCAGCTGCTTATTTTGGTGGAAGTCTCAGGACTGAATTGGGTCTAAAAGTAGCGTGTGAACAGGCAATGTACTGATTGTGAGAGCTCAGTGAGCAAGCGGGAACAATTCTCTCAGTCTTTCCTGTTCTTCTTCTAGTCACTATGGGATAAAACTAAAGAGTTAAATATCTAGTGTGGCCCACTGAATATAAACCCCCAAATAAAATCCTGCCTTTTGGGAATATAAGAAAAGTATCTCAGGGCTGGGAAGGTGGTTCAGTGGTAGAGTGCTTGCCTTGCATGCATGAGGCCCTGGGTTTGATTCCTCAGCACCACATAAGCAAAAAGAAAAAAGCCGGAAGTGGTGTTATGCTCAAGTGGTAGAGCACTAGCCTTGAGCTGAAGAGCTGAGGGACAGCACCCAGGCCCAGAGTTCAGGCCCCACAACCGGACCCCCCCCCACCAAAACAGAAAAGTATCTCATTTGAATAGAAATGATTTTCCCTTTCTGATTATGCCCCAGGCTACTTTGTCCCTAAGATAGTGAATTTGTATAGAAACTTCGAATTTTTCTTCGTAGGATTGGCTATGCAAACTTTAGAGTCTGGTAGGGAAGGGGACTTAAGTCCTGGGTTGCATTTGGGCCATAGTTGGGTGATGGTGCTTGATCAACTGTTTTCAACTCTTCTCTTCTGGTTGAATGAACTCTTGGGTCATTTTGAATGGCACTGCTTCTGAGAAGTGCTTGTCAACTCTCCTGAGCTATATAGGTCCAGCCTGCTGACCCTTGAGCCTCTATTTTATTTTCCAGGTGGTAGACATGGACAAATGGTTCACCTTTAGCATCTGCTGCAAGTCATCTTGCCTCATCTGAAAACCCCACATACCCTCAACACCATGTTCTTATCTGTTGAGAATGACTGTTTGGTGAGGATGAAGTCTGGGGAGCTAAATTCTAAGGTATCACTCTGCTGAGCAGGATAGGTTGCTTCTTGCTTGTTATGTGGCTGCTGAGAAAGTATTCTGCTCCCTGAGGCCTAAATAAACAAAACAAGATAATGAATTCAACGTTTATAACTAATTTCAGAGGGAAGAAACCCAGCACATCTATCTGGCTATCTTATTCTCTTCTCTCTCACTCCTCAGTCCTTTACATCATTGCCTGAGAGATGGAAAAAGAGCGGATTCGCCCTTATTCTCCTCCTCTATTGGCCCCTTATGTAAAATTCTATGGTTTAAGTCTCCATCCTAACGTAAGAGAACAAATTTAGCTAATTCTTTTTTTGTTGTGGCAAGCGCCTAGAGTGAAAGCCTTCTGCTTTGCTGCATTTAAACCACATCTTCAAAGTTCTAGATGTTTTATTTCATTTAACATAAACCATAGTTCAAATGACAGAAGCTGAATATTGTTTGTCATTTTGTTGTTAATTTTGTCTTATGTTCCTTTTATAGAAATTTTAATCTTCCTTCCCTAGGCAGGTGGATTCTTTGAGAGGGCATGTATTTGAACAGTCAAAAATATTTTTACAATTATTAATTCTTTTCTTCTTATTTTTTTTCTTCTGGTCCTGGGGCTTGAACTCAGGGCCTGGACTCTGTCCCTGAGTCTTTTTGTGCTCAGGGATGGTGCTCTTCCACTTGAGCCACAGCACCACTTCAGGCTTTTTCTGAATAATTTATTGGAGATAAAAGTCTTATGGACTTTCCTGCCAGGCTGGGTTTGAACCAAAATCCTCAGATCTCAGCCTCCCGAGTAGCTAAGCTAATAGGTGTAAGCCACCAGCAAATTGCCAGAAATATTTTTTAAAGTGCATAATTGCCCAATTATTTCCTTCAGTATCCTTAGGCTGGCTCAAGTCCTCAGAGAAAATTAACAAAATAAATATAATTTTTGATGCTCTTTTATATATGAAAGAATAACCTTTAACTTAGATTTTAAACTGAAGTTGGTGAATCCAAATCTATCTTCTTTTCTGCATATGATGGTGTCTCCAGCAAAAGGCTGGAAGTTTAGTTTACAGATGAAGAGCCAAGATGAGAAACCATAATGGAGCTATGTCAATGGTGTCTTCCACCCTGTTTAACTTGTCCATGGATCTTCAAAGGTCAGAGCAGACAGCAGAATATTCTCATCAGGTCTATTTCAGGGCTATCTTGGGCTCCCAAATGTTCAAGGACACCCTAGGAAAGGGGCTACTGAAGAAATGGACTATTTAAGGAGAAGAGACAACCCTGTGTATTTGGTTGATTACTTAATAACAAAAATAGACTCCATTATCAATGAACCAAGGATGTACAAGGGTGTGACTGGCATATGCCTAATAACACACTGATCTTGAAAACTGAGACAACCAGCCATCTATATCAGTTACATATATCTCTGCCTAGTTATAAAAAAAAAAGATTGGAAAAGCTGCCAAACACATAACCAGGTTACACTTCAAACCAGTTGGGGGTACCAAGAGTCACACAGCGTTTTAACCTTCTTGTGATTGTTAACTCTCTTCTCCAACCCCATTGGCTTTTCTTAGGAGGTGATGGGTAATGGTATGCAGAGAATGATTTCCGTTATATAAGAAGGGCGATGCATGGGCTGGGAAGGTGGCTCAGTGGTAGAGCGCTTGCCTTGCATGCTCGAGGCCCTGGGTTCGATTCCTCAGTACCACATAAGCAAAAAAGAAAAAAGCCGGAAGTGGCGCTGAGGCTAGAGCGCTAGCCTTGAGCTGAAGAGCTGAGGGACAGTGCCCAGGCCCAGAGTTCAGGCCCCACGGGCGATGCAATCACAGAGAAGATACACACTCAAAGTGGAAAAGAGGGGAAGATTCAAACCAATATTCCCTTTACACCAACATAAAGATTGAGGTTTCTCAAGTCTCAGGTCCATCCCTTCTCCAAAGCAGCCCGTTAAAGCAGTGTAACCTCACTTCTCATAAACATTGCTGTTGGTTTCACTATGGTTTTCATTTTGCTTGAACTCTTCTCTTGCAATGAGAGTTGAGAATACATCTGATTGCTTGTTTAAAAGTTGAAACAGCCAGGCACCGGTGGCTCATGCTTGTAATCCTAGCTACTCAGGAGGCTGAGATCTGAGGACTGTAGTTTAAAGCCGCCTGGGCAGGAAAGTCTATGAGACTCTTATCTCCAACAAACAACTCAGAGAAAGTCAGAGTGGTGCTGTGGCTCAAGTGGTAGAGGAGTAGCCAGCCTAGAGCACAAAGAGGCTCAGGGACAGAGCCCAGGCCCTGAGTTCAAGCTTCAGGACTGGCAAAATAAAAACAAAAACTATTTTTAAAAAGTGCAAACACCCGGGCACTGGTGGCTCAGACCTGAAATTCTAACTAATAAGGAAGCTGAGATTTGATTGTGGTTCAAAGCCAGCCATGCAGGAAAGGTCATGAGATTCTTACCTCTAATTAACCACCTAAAAACTAGAAGTTAAGCTGTGGCTCAAAGTGGTAGAGCTCTTGCCTAGAATGAAAAGGCTCGGGGACAGAATCCAGGCTCTGAGTTCAACTACCATGACCAACCACACCACAAAATGTAAAAACAGACTCCACAGACAAGCTCATTAAAATAGAAGAGAAGTTTGGAGTATATTCTCTGGATACTTGATACCAACTGAGAGGCTTATAAGTCATTCCATGATCTCATGGATTTCTATTATTTTGACTCCTGAATCTCATTCTCCCTTAAATATGTCTATCTACCTGTATCTCCTAAAAATATTTTTTACATAATTGTGGCACAATAATCATATTCCAGAAATGTAGCATTTATGTGATAATTTAATGTATAATCCATATTTAACTGTTTCCAATCATGTCAATGTTGCTTTGAGATAGGGCCTTGTTATGTAAACCAGGCTGGCTTTGAACATGCGGTTCTTCCTATATATACCATCATGCCCCAATCAGCTTTTTTAAATAGCAACTTCTTTTCTTATTTCAGGATCCAATTCAGGATCACGCATCATGTTTCATTGTCACATCTCTAATCTGCAGTAGTTCCTTAAGCTCTCTTTGTCTTTCACAATATCGATGGTTGTTTTGGTAAACCTGACTCCTATACATGTAGATCTGATGTTTCCCTGATGGTTGTGCAGGCATTGTCTCTCCTTTTTGTGCCAGTTTTCCAATGTGTTGTTTTTCTGCTCTCTTAAATTCAACCAAATCCCAGAAATAGGAATTTGTTTTATGGATGGATGGATGGATAATTTGTAGTGTAAGCTTCTAATTTGGCGAAGAGAGTAGTAATGAGGTTTTTCCTAAGGTCTTATGCTTACTGGACAATTAAACATGACCACAGCCTTTTTTGCTTTAGTTATTAGTTAGTCTTGTGCTTTGGACTCAGGACCAGTTTCACACACACACACCCCGACTCCACTCCCAAATGGCTGGAGATTACAAGTATATGTCACCATGCCTGGTTTATTCTTTAAGATAAGATCTGGCTGACTCTCTTCCTGGACTTGTCTCAGACTAAGATCCTTTTATCTCTACTTCCCAAGTAGCTAGAATTACAGGTCCGAGTCATAATGCAATAAACTGGCTTTTGGTGGTAGTACTTTCAGCTTGAACTCAGGGCCTCACAATTGCTACGCGAGCACTCTATCAACTGACTCATGCCTCTAGTCTAGTATTTGATTTCAGGGGCAGGCAAGGTAGAGACAAGAATTCATGATGTAGCTCAGGCTGTAGAAGGTTATAGGCATGTACCATATCACAGCTTTTCTTTCCTATGTATTTATTTTTGCCAGTACTGAGGTTTCAACTCAGGGCCTTGTACCCCTTCAACATGCTTGGCTATCTCTCTATCATTTTATCCACACCTTCAATCTGGCTTTTTGCTGGTTTTGCTTTGGAGATGGAGTTTCCAAAGTCTGTCTGGAATTGGCTTTGAACTATGATATTCTAGCTATCAGCCTGCTGAGTAGCTGGATTAAAGGCACGAACCACTAATATCTACATCTTTATTTATTTCATTTTATTATGCCAGAAGCAGGACTTGAGTTCAGAACTTCATGTTCTTGCTCAGCTTGATCACTCATGGCTTGTGCTCTACCACTGGAGCAATGCCTCCAGGCTAGATTTTTTGCAGTTAGTTGGAGGTGAAATCTTGGGAAATTTTTCTGCCTAGTTGGCTTTGAACCAAAATTTTCTAGGTCTCTCAGCCTTGTGAGCATATTGGATTACAAGTGTAAACCACTGGCATCCAGCTTATTTTATATTTAAAAAATTTTGTAATGCTTTTTGGGGTGGCTGAATGTGGATGAATATCTAAAGAATTTCAATAACCTGAAATTATCTATAAAGACAATAAATGGATTCATTGAAAAGAACTGTTTCACAGTTGGAAATTAAACATATGTCACTGATTAAGCAATTATTGCTAACTCTCCATGGCAAAATGCAAAGCATGGGTTCATAAACCATCCACAGTATTAGCCTGCATTAACTACCAATTGCATCTTTCTAAAGTCTGACACTTGCAGTTTGGAGGAGTGAGGGAACGTGGGTCTTCCTACTTGAGTTTTCCTCTACTGGGTTGGTTCAGCATTGAGCTCCCCATCAATTCCTTCCTTAATAACAAAAGAGAGTGCTGTGGTGTTACAGGGGACACATGAGTGTAATGTGTGGCCAGGGAAGAAGGTAGGGGAGAAATAGTGAGTGAAAGAAGCTCCAGCCTGAGCGCAAAGGGTTATTAATGCACTCAATGTCAGGTGACATGGGACAAAAAGTACACTACAAGGATGATGATAAATATGAAAAGAGACCCACGTGAAACACACAAGACTATAACATGCTGATGATAGAACATAACATGTAGCAGTAGCACAACTTTCAAATTCTCAGCTGCAGTATTTTCCCTCCCCAGTCTCCTGAGTAGTTAACCCATAAGCTGTAAGCCTGGTAATGTACACTCTAATAATGTTAGAAACGTGTGTCCATCTGGAAGACTCTCTTCCTAATTGTAATTCTTCAAGATGTTTGGTGGATTGCATTATGTAAAAGCGAAGTGATGCTAGCATATGTACTTCTGCTAAAAGAAACTTTTAAAAGAGAGGCCAATGATTGTGCTTAAACAACCATTGACTGAGATGACGTGACTCCTGAAATTAAGTACTTACCAAGAAAATGGTATTTTAATCTGTTTCAGATGCAAACATAAAGATTTACTTGGTCTTCGCTGAACCTTCGCTTCACTTTAAGTGAGCATGTGCTGCCCCCTGGTGTTCTCCCAGCACCTTTGCTTTTCAAGCCAATGACTCTGGTATTTCCTGCTACCTGCTGGACATCACCCTGTAAAGTGGCTCTTCACTGCAACCTCCTCGTTGTGATGTACACACTTCATCTTCTCATTCCTCACTGAGTCATTGCTTCTTCTCTTCCAAATCCTCGACACAATGCTGCACATGTGTGATGTCTGATGTGATAATAGCTACTGGTTAGACGAGTTGATGACACTTCTCACTCAGACTAGAAAACTCAAACCCACTTCTGATTCTCACTTTTCTCCACACCAAATAGTCAAAGTTCTTCAGCATGGCTATGCCCGCCCTCAGTTATCACTTCATGCCTGTGTTAGCTCTCACCCAGGAGTCTTTCCTTCTGACCGGAATCCCCTCTTTTCTTTATCTGTGTCTCTCATTTTCCATGCATGCCATAGTCCTGGTTTTCTCTATCAGAAATAGATAAGGCAGACTAGTAGTTAAGTCTCTATGTATTTATTTAGTTATTATTGTTTATGTGTGTCCTGTGAACACAGGGCCTAAGTACTGTCTCTTACTTTTTTATTGTTCAAGACAAGCTTCAATTACTTGAGCCACAGCTCCATTCCCGGCCTTTTGGTGGTTAATCGAGATAAGAGTCCTACAGACTTACAGACAGGTAAGTTTGGACCCAAGATCCTCAGATCTCACCTTCCTGAGTAACTAGGATTATAGGTATGAGACACCAGTGCTTATTTAGTTGTTTATATGTATATAAACATACATATATATGTATATATACACACATATATATACACATATATACATGTGTGTATATATACATACATATACATATTTTGGGCCTGAACTCTGGGCCTGGGCGCTATCCCTCAGCTCTTCAGCTCAAGGCTAGTGCTCTACCACTTGAGCCACAGCACCACTTCTGGCTTTTTTTTTCTTATGTGGTGCTGAGGAATCAAACCCAGGGCCTCATGCATGCAAGGCAAGCGCTCTACCACTGAGCCACCTTCCCAACCCCAAGCTATATATTTTTATATAGTCCTGGGGGGTAAAACCCAGGACCTTGCTAATAGTATTGAACAAACTCTTTGCCTAGTGAACTCTGCCCTCAGCACAAGCTAAGGCTTTGGTGTCAGTTGATATGCATCTCCAATCCAGATGTGTCACCTACTAATGGGGTTCAATATGCTTGTTAATCTACATATGGTCTAGCTTCTTCATCTATAAAGTGCTGATAATAGTCACTTGCTCCCAAGAGTGTATGCCAATCAACATGGGGGAAAACATGTGTGGTATTTTCTAAAGGTGGTTTCTATTTGTATCACTGGTCAAAACAGAGGGATACTTCTTAAGGGGAGAATTGTCTTGAGTTAAAAAACATTTCTGGGAATTTACCCAAATGATCACAAACAAAGCCTATCAGCACAGCTATGTTTATCACAGCATTATTTATCATAGCTAAGATATCGAACCAACCCAAATGCACCTCAGTAGATGAATGGATCAGGAAAATGTTGTATATTTATACAATGTAATTCTATACCTCCGTCAGAAAGAATGACATCACCCTATTTGTTAGGAAATGGAAAGACTTGAAAAAAATTATATTAAGTGAAGTAAGCCAGGCCCAAAGAAACAAAGGTCCCATGGTTTCCCTTATTTGCAATAATTAGTGTAAGTCTAGGACAAGCAGAAAAGGTCAAAAGCTATGTACATATGACCATATAAGGTGATGTTAAGTGAAATGAACCCCAAGATAAGAACACAAGTGGTTTTTTTCTTGCTATTGTTTTTAACGTATTTATAATGTACTATGTGATTTTTTTTGTTTCTCTTTTATGTTCTCCCTCATGGCATAACCCCTGTTTTCACTGTATTTGATGTCAGTGCCCTGCATCTTTTATATAGATTTTTCTAATTTGGGGAGGGGAAGGGAAATAACAAAATGCTGAAATAAGGATACAAGTTGACCCATTGTAACAATGAGATGTACAAGACACTATGTTGAAAATTATCTTTACAACTTGGAGGGGTGAGGGAGCAGTTGGGAAGGTGGGAGGGAAGGCATGGTAGGGGAAAACAAAGGAGGAGGTAACAATGTTCGATAGGAAATGGACTTATTGCCTTACTCATGTAGCTGTAACCCCTCTGTCCAGTATTTTTTACAATAAAAACATATTTTAAAAAACATTTCCATGTGTCTTTCAGGTTTTTAAAGGTAATGCTATAGCTGGGCACCAGTGGCTCACGCCTGTAATCCTAGCTACTCAGGAGGCTGAGATCTGAGGATTGCTGTTCAAAGCTATCCAGGGCAGGAAAGTTCATGAGATTCTTAAGCTGTTAGAATAAATGCATCAGAGTGACGTTTGGGAATGACGAAGAGCTGATTTAGAGTTTCATGAACAGCACAGGAAGGCAGAGAGATCAGCAGCAGTTATGTGATAGCTGGAAGTAGTTAGGGAGAAGGAATCAGAGAGGATGCAGGAGAATGTAATTCCAGCACCCATCTTTACCCTACACACATGCTCCAAAACCTCCCAGATATGGGAAGTGTCAAGACTTTGAGCCTTGAGAGGAACGGAGGAATGGCATTAAATCTAATGCTTAACATTTAGATACTTTCCTGGTTCAGCTTCCTCTCCTTATCTAATCTAATCACCTCTTTAAACACAGAGGTGATTTTCAATTAAATTCCTGTCAAATGTAGATTGTGCTTGCGATTTTTCCAATCATCAGTAGGAGCACAGTGGAAATTTTAGTGTGGTAGAGCTCTAGCTTGGAGCCCATTCAGAGCAATCCACGAGCAAAGACCATCTCTGTGCAAGTAGCTTGCTGCATCCATCCAGGTTGCTCTTCCTCAGTATAAACTCTGAGGTTAGAGGACACAAATGACCTCAGTAGGACAGCTCCAGTACACCAAGAACATCCTGTGTATGCTTATCCTTAAAGGTGATGTATAGAGGGGTTATAGTTACATAAGTAAGGTAGTGAGTATATTCCTTGTCGAACTTGGTAACCCCTCCCTCATTTTTCTCCCTCGTTTCCTCCTCCAACCCCTGTGCCTGCTTGTGTAGTAATTTTTGCAGTGCTGCCTCCTCTGCATGGATTTGAACAGTCAACTTATCATTTGCTAGAAATATATGTTCTCCTGAGATGATGTATAACAATATCTTAATTGTAAAAATAATGCTGCAAGGTAGCCTTAGCAGCTGTAAAATGAACTGATAATGTATCCAGAATATACAAAGAACTGTGGTTAGGTTTTTAGTGTTTCATATATTTAGATTCCATACACTTAGATTCAAAGGACACAGTGCTCAAAGTTGGGAAGCTAAGGAGATGGATTAACTATGGACCTACTCAACTTTAAAGTACTTGACTCTCCTACTATGAACTATGACCTTTCCTAAGGCTATGCAGATGAAAAATGCAGCTTAAGCTTTCCCACTCCTACACCTATGCATTGGACCTGGCTTGTGGAGCCAATTACGAGCCTCTTTCCCAACTCCACAACAGTGACTTCATCCTTGTAGATTGCAGTGAACCACAGTTGAAGTATTTAACCCCCAGGGAAATTGGCAATTGCTAAATCAATGCCTTTCAGAGAGCTGAGTGTTAAAATATTTACCAAGAACACCGTTCAATGCCTGGTGCTTTCTTTTTAGTTCCTGGTTTGCCTACATTAGAATTAATTATGTAGTCTTACAAGTTTTATATCAATAAAAAGTCTTATCCATACCATCAATATACTATGTCATTGAGCATGATCTTTATTTTCTTGAATCCAAGATCTTACAGAAAACAATTGGTTTTAAAATGCTCTGAGAACAGGCTATTAAAAGGCATTAAAACTACCAGCAGGGGGAGCCCGGTTCCCAAACGTAGGCACTTTGCCTCTGGAATTCAGCAATGGTTCAAATAAAAAATGATCATCAAAGCACCCAGCTTTGATAATAATTTGTTAGAAACTTAGATGTGCATTAGAAATAAATAGAAATCATAGATATACAAGTAAAGTTATATTTTCAGAACTTATCATGACAGAATCTGCATTGCTTACAATACCAAAAATAGGCATCTTACTTTTTTTAATCTAATAGAAATTCACATAGTATAATTCCTTAAAAACGCAAAATCATAATTCAGTAAAATAAACACCAGAAAATGGGTACTTGAAAAGGTCAGGTGGAGTGAAGGGGAAGAGGGCAGATAAATGAAGAAAAGAAGTGTGGAAGAAATATATACATATATATATATATATATATATATTTCTTCCACAAGAAATATATATATATATATATTTCTTACACACACACACACACACACACACATATCCTATCAAATTAAAAAAAAAACATGATGAGTTGGGAAGGATAGGTGAGAACGTTGAAAAGAGTGACATTGGTCAAGATTCATAAACTGCTTTGCTTTGTTGAATGGTGACTTCTGTTTTGGGGGAGGTCTGGTCGTGGGGCCTGAACTCTGGGCCTGGGTGCTGTCCCTCAGCTCTTCAGCTCAAGGTTAGCGCTCTACCACTTGAGCCACAGCACCACTTCCGGCTTTTTTTTTCTTTTTGCTTATGTGGTGCTGAGGAATCGAACCCAAGGCCTCAGGCATGCAAGGCAAGCGCTCTACCACTGAGCCACCTTCCCAGCCCCAAATGGTGACTTCTTTTGTACAACTACTTAAAGATTTTGTGTGTGTGTGTGTGTTCTTTTTGTCAATGGGCCTGGATGCTTGAGCTTTTTTGCTCAAGGCTAGTGCTCTGTCACTTTGAGCCACTGGAAATAAGAGTTTCACAGACTTTCTTGCCTGGGCTGGTTTTGAACTATTATCCTCCGAGCTCAGCCTCCTACGTAGCTAGGATTACAGGTATGAGCTCCTGGCACCCAGCCATAAAAGTATTTTTTAAAAAGAGACATAGTGAAGACCTCATTGAAAGGTCATGCAAGTTTTTTCCAAAAAACAGCACATCCTCCCCAAGCAGAAGTACTTTGCATTTTGTGTTCCTTGAAGTTTTGGTCTTTAGAATAAATAAGCTATAAAATTTTCATAAAGCTTAATTTGTACATATAGGTTCTTAAAATCTCCTTAAATAATTTATGAATGTAATGCTAATCTAATTTTAAACTCAATTTGTAAAAACATGTCAAAAGTATTCTAAATTTTACCTGAAGAAGTAGGTTACATTTAAAGTATGTTCAAAGGTCTGTGACTGTTGTAGGAAGGAATTGAACTTTTAGATTTGCATCATGTTATAGATGGACAAAATTAACACAATGTGATACATGCACTGACATGTGCAGAATAGAATAGATATTGGAGATTTTTATTAACACACTATATTAAGTTGATAGGAAAACAGTTACTCGGTAAATGGTGCTGGGTTAACTATTTGGGGAGGAAAAATTATATACTCATATATACTTTATGTGATATACTTTATATAATTATATACTTTACACACAATATATTTATGTCAATGAAGTATAGTAAATATGTTATATGCATGTGTGTACTATCCTCCAGTATTGTTCTATGCACATACATATATATTCCTTTGTATAAACAAATGTCAATTCTATACAAAGGGCTATAGGTAATTAGCAGCTTTTGATTAGTAGGTAAAGACAATTCTGACATATCACGGTGAAAGTAGTGTGAGGAACTGAACCACTTGAACCTTTGTGTTTCTATCTGATTTTTGAGATAGGATCTCACTAACTTTGCCCTGGCTGGCCTTAAACTTGTGGTTGTCCGGACCCTGCCTCCTGGATAGCTTGGATTACAGGCATTTTATCCACATTTGAATGTCCCCCAAAGGTCCATAGATTATAGTATTGGTCCCCACAGTGGTGCTATTAAAAGGTGATATAACCTTTAAAGGTGGGACTTTGTGGGAGGTCTTTAGGTCACTGGAGGTGTGCTCTCAAAGGGGATTGTGGTACTCTGGCCCTATTCTTACTCTCTTGCTGGCTATGGTTGTACCCATATGTGGATGCATCGTGTTGATCATCACCCTCCTCAGAAGACTAAAATAAATGAGTTTTCCTCATGATGGACTGGAACTTCTAAAATCATAAGCCAATAGAAAGCTTTTCTCTTTATCAGAGGATTGTCTAAAGTATTTGTATAGTTGTGGAAAGCTAATGAATGCATCTTACCCTCACCTCTCCTTGAATTATGTTTTTATTATTTTGATTCAAATATTGGACCACAATTTATTTAAAACCCTCTTTCTGAGAGTTTTCACTTCTTCTGTGTCTTCCAGAATGAGATGCTCTGGGTATTGTTGCCCCAGCAGCCAACCTCAACTTCTTTCTTTCTCTTGTGTGGTGAGCTATGTCCATGTTTGCTTTTACCCCATTACTGTCCCCAAGGGATGGCCCACTGCTCTCTGATATGAATTAGGTTCTCCAGCTGCTAGAAGAAGCTATTACCCTTGTCATCTTGTGTCTGCTCTGACTACCTGAGTGACCATGTTTTACACAGCCTACATACAGCACAGTCCACCTGCTGGGGGCTTTAATTATCTCTACTTATCCCTCAAGTGCTGCCATTATAAACTGACCTTTCTCCAAATGTATCCCTTCCTCCAACTCTCACTTAAGCAGTCTCCTTGGTATAGCCCATTTTGCCATGAATTTCTATTTCTCTATTTCAGTAGTGTCCACTACATGCAGTCTCAATCAATGCTTTCTTTATGAAAAACTTCTTTTAATATTAATACGTGCTATGATCCATCAATTAAGAATTGTTCTCTAAACATCTGAGATGAAATAATTGCTCAATGACAAGTTTACGTTTCTCTATTAAGAATCACATGCTATGTAGAAAACGAGCTTTACAACATCAGTGGGGGGGAGGGGGGAAGATTGGGGGGGAGGGGGAGGCTGGGAAGGGATATGAAAGGTAAACAAAGGAGGAGGCTGCAATGCTTGGTAAGAAATGTACGCATTATCCTGCCCATGTAATTGTAACCCCTTTGTACAGTATGTTCACAAATAAAATAAAAAAAATAAAAAATAAAACAATTCCTAAAGAAAAAAAAAGAATCACATGCTATTCAGAATCTGATCAGAAGTTAACAAAAACTGGAAGTCGGCTTTCTTTCTTTTTAATCCAGCTGCCTCCAATAGCTTGTTAATAGAACATTCATAAATTTCTTTTAAAGCTAAGCTCCTACCACAATTGTCGGTAGACCAAACCTAGTGAGATTTGCAACATGCACAGGTTTTGTTGCAATTTGACAGTATTCAGAGGGGCTCACTCAGCAACGATGCCTCACAAAGGGACCTGCATTCAGCACCTTAGCTTCTTGGTATGATTGTTCAGCCAGCTTTGATGTACAGAGGAAGATTTGTCTCTTTTATGAGACCAGATGGCAGATTGTAGAGAAGGCAAATTTGTTGTTTCATTTGTAAAATAAATAAAAATCCCTATGAAAGATTTGTCTTTCAGATTTAAGAACACATTCTTAAAGTGCTATAAATCTTCATAGCATTTTCCATTCTTGGTCAGCACCTTTTGAGGGCTATATTGGATTCTGGGGTCAAATGCTCAGTTGCATGTGATATACCAATTTCCTGACTAAACAGATATTAATAAGTCACTTCAAGTGTTATAGTTCTATTATTTAAATTTTGAGCATGTCAACTACACAGAACCCAGGATCTTGAAGGGGATCAACCATGCTAATTCCCTACCTGTGGCCTTCATAGATTTGTTAAATCAGTGATTGCCAATGAATGTTCATTCCATATCAGTTGTAGAGGATTTTAATCACTCTTACAAATTAAATACTCAAAGCTGCTTTCCATCAGTTGAATGCTGTGGCTCATGCCTGTAAACCCAATGCTGAAAGTGCAGGTAGAAGGATTAATCTGAGGCCAGCCTAGATAAAAAGTACAAAACCCTGTCTGAAAAATAATTTTAAAAAAGAGTTGGGGGTATGGCTCAAATGGTATAGCACTTGTTTCCCAAGCACCAGATATTAATTTCAAATATTAGTATTTTCACACAAATAAAAGAAACAAAAATCCAAACAAATAAAAAAGAGAAAGAAATGGAATTACACAAAGATAGGTAAGTAGATGGTGGCTTTTCATTATGTTAAAAAATTACAGGACATCTACAATCTCCTTTGGAACTGCTTTAGAAGGGCTTTTATAATGATTCAAAATGTATTTCTGTTGGCTTTTCATACAGTCTTTTCTTCATATAACATTAACAATCTGCAGGACATATTTAGGGAAATGTGGCATTATACTCTATCTGAGAAGTAAGTCCCTACATCATGACTGTTTTGTTTCTACCATACCACAGTTTTGTAATGGGCTTGGTTCTCATATTATTTTTAAGAGTCTTAAATTGTCAATATATTTGAAAGAAAAAGGTATGGTCTTTCTATAAATAATAAATCTGTTCTTCTTGTTATTAAATAATCAGACCCCAGATTTGGCCCAAGATAAATGTGTGATTATATTTATATGCTTCCCTAGAGTTCTAAACATTTTATGGAAGAATACCAAAAAGCTATTCAGTGTGATACATCCCATGCAGAGGTTTTTCTCTTTGAAATAATACAAGAGGTATTCTCTTTATTTAAAAAAAAAGTGATCTTTAAGTAGTTGTGCAAGGGAGTTGACATTTAACAAAGCAGTTTATGAATACAATGCTTCTTATAGGCTAATAATTCTATTTAGTCAGAAAAAAGGTCAACTTTTATCATCAAATCTATTAGTGAAATAAGACTTTCTTTTTCTGTCACCTGGAAGAAATGAGAAGTCAGGAAGATATTGCTACAGGAGAAAGGGAAGCCACTTCTACACAGTTTCAAAGGAAGAGCAGGAAAAAGACATGGCGGCCTTCATGGGGTATAGAACTAGCCAAAGATAGAAGGCAGGGAGAAAGAGACCAGGGAGCGGCTACCCTCTTGGGTTTGAATTCTTCACAGTTGCTTCAAAGGGCCTTGTTTTTTTTTTTTTCACTTAAAGCTTTGCTGTCATTGGTTTGAAATTTTTAATAATTTTTCAAAATAATTGGTAAACATTTTTCTTTGCTCTGGGCTACTCAAATTCTGTAGCCAGTCCTGAGAAGGGATTCTTTGAAGAAGAAAAAAAAATGACCTTTTCAATGTTTAACTGAGGTGAGCTGGCTGATTCTAGCACTTACTAAAGTGACATTTGGTCAGAGCTTATGGTCCACATGCCACAGACAAGAAAAAATTCATAGTGCTAAACTGTGCAACAAAGCACAACCTAATTTTGTGGGTGAGCCTTACTGTATTAATAAAATATATGAGTTTGAAATCCTTCCTCTGAAACTCTAAGCAGCTTAGAATACACAGAAGAAATGGCTTTGGTATGATTAATCTCTTAACACAAACCTTCTTCAACTTTCCCTATGAAGAGTTGTTTGATGACTTAGTTATTGAGACTAAAATTTTCAAAATACTTTAATATCAAAATCATAGTTCCTCTATGTTTTACTCTTTATGACTGTTTTGGGTCATGGAGACACATGGCGGGTATGGAATGCTGTTGTTACAAAGGAAAATGAAGGAATATAAAAACACTCACGCAATTTACTTATTATTTGCGTATTCGTTTTTGATTACTTGTTATTATGAGTCTTTGTAACATGAATCAGAATCAACCTGATAAGCGTAATGTATCAAAGGGTAGAGTTTTCATATTGGACCAGTTAGAAAACCTCAGGAGGGCGATTAACAAGCTGTTGCCAGGGAAGTAAAAAGAAATCTAGACAATGTCATGGTGGACAACACAGGAGTACTTCTCAGGTGCAGAGCTCAGCAGTGACCAATCAGGAATTGGAGGCAACAAACATACACCCCATTCCAGCTGGAAGAAATACAAAAGCCCCAAACTGAAAAAAAAAAAATCAAGTCCAGCTTTGTAAGAATGTGTGACTCCTGCAATCTGAAATGTTGCTTCAGTGGCCCTGGAAGAAATGAGAACGGTTAAGGGAGAACACAAAGAAGAAGTAAACAGAGCTTTTAACCCTAGGAAACAGAACCTGAAAGGCAATATAAGGGGATCCAGTGATCTCAGCATTATCTTCAGGGTTTTGGCAATACCTTCAGAGAGCTGGGGGAGGGAGAGAGAGAGAGAGAGAGAGAGAGAAAGAGAGAGAGAGAGAGAGAGAGAGATGGGGGAAGGAGATCTATATGGGAAATGACCTATGTATGGGAAATCTATCTATATATACAAATATATATGTAAATATACATGTAGGATATATGTACATATAGATATCCACATGTATATATGCATATATAATGCAAATATAAGAGGCTAGAAGCAAGCAGAGTCAAATAAACTTGGTCCTTGGTCAAATTGTGTTCTAGCTGTCAGTACTCACAGATGCCATGAGGAAGTCTCATCAGTAATAGGAAAGTTGCTATTGCCTGATAAGTTTATCAAATAGACTTGTTTCTAGAATCCAGGACAGAGGACTCAAAAAATGAGTCAGAAAGATAAGGTAAAGTTAGGTCAGTGGCCGAGTCTTCCCCTCGGTTTATCGCAATGACTAGAGATTTCTGGGTAGTACTCCAGAGGTCTGTAGTAACAAGTCATATAAGTAGACATCATAAAAGCTACCAGTTGACAATCATCCATTATGATGTACTTGAAAATATCTTAGTGACTCTTATGTTTTAACCTTGGTACAGAGGATCACTAATTTTAGATGAAGATTCCATAAATGGATAACATAGATTTTTGCAGAGTCCAGTAGGAACCTGACGCAAAATTCAAGGTAGGAAAAAGGAACACATGTAAAATGAAGACAGAAATTCTGAATTTTGACCTGTCTTCATTTACCTATAGGCCATCTATTGGTGCAAGTGAAAAGCCATTGCTTTGAACAAAAGAAGCCTGTAAATCCCTAAGCCTCTAAGTCCACTGTCTGAGGACCAATCTCTCAATCAGTCCTACTGAATTCTGATATCTCTTCCAGATGATAACTTTTTTTTTTTTTGGTGGTCCAGTCATGAGGCTGAACTCTGGGCCTGGGCGTTGTCCCTTAGCTTTTCAGTTCAAGGCTAACACTCTACCACTTGAGCCACAGTGCCACTTCCGGCTTTTTCCTTTTTTGCTTATGTGGTGCTGAGGAATCGAACCCAGGGCCTCATGCATGCAAGGCAAGCGCTCTACTACTGAGCCACCTTCCCAGCCTGAGATGCTAACTTTTTTTTTTAATGAATGGCTTTTCAAGACTTGTTAATAGTCACTTTACAAGTTCTTTTCGAACTTTAGCTTTGCAGAAAAATTTTCTTATGGAAGTACAGTAGCTACAGTATACGTGATTTTAACTGAGTTAAAATTCTAAGGCTTTATTCCATGAGTCTAGAATAATAAAGATTAGTGAACCACTAAGTAAATTTTTTAAGTATTTTTATTGTAAAAATACTGTACAGGGGTTATAAATATGTGAGTAAGGTAATGAATACATTTTTTATTGAGCATTAATGCCTCCTCCTTTGTTTTTCCCCTACCATCCCTTCCTTCCCCACCTCACCAACTACTCCACCCCCCCACCCCTCCCCACCAAAGTTGTAAAGTTCATTTTCAACATAGTTTAAAGTTTTAAAGTATGTACTTATTCTGATGGCCAAACGTTTTCTTTCATTCATATATTTTTAATGTGTTCTATATAAGATTCCAAGTATATAAGTTTACATATTTTTCAATTCAATCTAACTTAATTTTCCATTCCTACTGTTAAATGCACATTCCATGGGTTGAAATTTGGAAAACTGCTATTAGCAATCTTTTCTAATGGGAGTCTGCTTTTGAAAAGCTAGAGATTGCTGGGTCTTCCCCAAAGTTTTTCTCTAATAAACCTACATACCTTTGTGACTTTTCAGCTTTTGCTCTCATTAGCTATTTTTCTGAAGGGAAAAGAAAAGCTCTTCTTAGTTCAGTTGGAGGTTCCGTGTGTGTGTGTGTGTGTGTGTGTGTGTGTGAACTCAGAGCACTGTCGCTGAGCTTGTCTTGCTCAAGTCTATCACACTACAATTTGAGGTACAGCTCCACTTCTGGCTTTTTGGGGGTAGTTCATTGGAGATAAGAGTCTTATGGACTTTCTTGCACAGGCTGGCTTCAAACTCAATCCTCAGATCTCAGTCTCCTGAGTAGCTAGTATTACAAGTATGAGCCATGGCACCTACTGACTTTAGCCCTTCTAACGTGCTATGTTGACTTTGGTTATTGGTCCAGGTTCTAATGCATTTTGCAGACCTCTTCCTACATGGGTACCTGTTCCCCAATTGATTAGAGTGGAGAGAAAAGGGAAAAGTTGTTCTAAAGAGTAGGCTACAGATACTAAGAGCTAACAAACCATTTTCTCCAACTCAGCCTTTCTTCTTCACTCAGGTCTGTTCTTCAACAAGACTCCAAGGGAGATTTTCTTGCTATTTTGTTTTTTTCTGTATTATAACTGCAGCTGCCTGTCTTTTATTTTCTTCAGTTGCTAGTCTTCCCAAATTATTCTCTTCTTCACAAGATAGTGAAAGAGGAAACAATTGCTTAGATTTTGAGTCTCACTTAAATTCCTCCCCCAAAAAACTTGTAATTAGTGTACCAAGAGATAATTCAGCACATTCCCCAAATTATATGTTTAGCTAGAGAAACTGAGAAGATTCCTCAGCTGTTTCATGGTTCCTGAAAGTCCCAGGTGTATGCATGGGACAAAAAACATACAACAATAGTTATAGAAGTATAATAGGAAGAAAATGAATGGTACTCTTATAAAGTTCTTGCATTATATATGAGGTGATAGGTTATTATTTGAAGGTCAACCATGGTAAGACCTTTCAGAACCATTAGCAGTACCCGCTCAATTCAGACTGCCTACTGTGCTTTTGGAAACAGTTTTGATAATATGCCATTTCTAATTTATGGACCAAAGTGTAGTTTCCTTTTCATGGTATCTGTTAAAGTATGGACATTTTACTGAGGAAGTAGAGGAAGAAGGCTCATGAGTTCTTGGCCATTCTTGAACTCATGAGATCTTGTCTCAAAAAACAAAACCAACAAAAACTCCACTTGCTGAAGGGCTTGCTGTATATGAGAGTGGTTATGTTACTTTACATGGAGCATCTTAAATCTTTTTAATGCTTTAGAAAGTGTCATTGTTGTTATTATAGTCAACCCACAGGCAAGAAAATGGGGGGTTACTGTGCCCGAGAGAGTGGTAACAAGCTGGGCATGGTGACACATACCTGTAATCTTAATCAGAGAGAAAGAGGGACACATACATAGAGAGAGACAGGGACAGAAAGAGAGGACAAAAGTGCTCTCAGAGAAGGCATCAATTGACTGTAAAAGTCGATAGCGTTTACAATCATGGCAATAAGGACATAAAATAAAATAAATTTTATAAAATTTAAATGTATGATACATAAGTTATATATTTCTTATTTTTAATGTTTTCAAATTAATTTTGTAAAAATGATTTGATAAAATAGAAAAGTATGGAAATTTTAGCTCATTTCTATGAGTTTGTGTTTTACAACACACATACACACAAATGATGTTTTAAAATGCTTTAAGGGACTCATGAGAAATTAGAGTCAAGTTTATTTAAATTATGCTTCACGTTCCTCCTCAATATACTTGGTTCTGTTTGAGAAACAACACTATCTCTGTGGGATTCATTGGGTAGAGAGCCTAGGCTTTGAGAGTCAGCCAGACTGATATTGAATATTGACTCTAGCCAGGTGACCTTGAATCTATGTGTTTAACCTTTGTGAGTCTGTTTCTTCATAGTTATGCTCTTGAGTGAGTGTGGGAATTGGTCACATTAACCTCCATAAAATGCTCTGTGTATATGTACCACATTTTCTTGATCCATTCATCTACTGAGGGGCATCTGGGTTGGTTCCATATCTTAGCTATGGTAAATAATGCTGCAATAAACATAGTTGTCCTGGTAGCTTTACTATGGTCTTGTTTGTGATCATTCAGGTAAATGCCCAAAAGTGGGATTGCTGGGTCATAGGAGAGCTCTAGAATGGCATTGCCCCATTTGTTAGGAAATGGAAAGACTTGGAAAAAATTATATTAAGTGAAGTAAGCCAGGCCCAAAGAAACATAGGTCCCATGGTTTCCCTTATTTGCAATAACTAGTATATATTTGAGACAAGCAGAAATGGTCAGATAAGTTGATATTAGGTGAAATGAACCCCAAGTAAGGGGTTCATTTCAAATGTTTTTTCTTTCTTGCTATTATTTCTAACATATTTATAAGATGATCTTTGTTGCTTTGTATGTCCCTCCCCCACAGTATAACCCCTGTTTTCACTGTATTTGATGATGGTATAGTTTGTGGAGGGGAAGGGAAAAAACAAATCATTTAAATAGGGATACAGGTGGACCCATTGCAACAATGAGATGTACAAGACATTATGTCAAAAAATGAATTTTACAACTTTGGTGGTTTGTGGGGGGGTGAAAATGGGGGGGCTGGGATGAGAAGGGGAAACAAAGGAGGAGGCAACAATGCTTGATAAGAAATGTACTCATTACCTTGCCCATGTAATTGTAACCCCTCTGTACGGTATTTTCACAGCACAAAAAAAAACTTAAGAGAAAAACAAAAAAAAATGTTGTGTGTAGAACAGAGAGGAGTGATCTGTCAGATTACTCACAACAGACGTGGGGGGAAATTTTTTAAAATAAATCTTCTCCAGCTTACCAGACATTGCAAATTATTTTTTAAAGCAGTATTTAACATTCAGTTAGCAAGAAGATGGTTTTTGTGAGCCAACTTGATCCTTTTAGGACTTATTTTTAATGTTGTGTTAGAGTGAGTTTAAAACAATGTAGGGCTGGTTCACTTCTCACAAGATGTGGCTTTTTTGGAGTTTTCTTTGAATGTTTTGCTGTTCAACATGATATTCTGATACTGAGCATCCCTTTACAAATTCCAGTAGCTCCTGCTACTGTAACTTCTTCTCCAGATTTCTTGCAAATTTCAGCCACCTCCGCTTCCCCTCAGCGCCATAGGACTGAACTTCTGTACTTAGACACGCATTCCCTGAATTACAATCCAGAAAAAGCCTTCCAGGCAGAAATCTAGGAATTCATTTTGTTTAATTTGCTTCCATCTCTCAGGTATCATAGGCACTGAAGTGATATGGGCGAGGTTAATGAACTCATCATGATGGATGCCACCGAGGCTAGGTTTGGAGAGTGCAGAATTTTTAAGCACTGTTTGAGTCCATCTGAACAACTTCTGAAGTTGCAAATTGGAAAGCGTACTTCATCTAGTTACTACTGAAATTACTGGAGATATTAGTTAGTGGGTCCCTGGAGCCCAAAAGGCTTGTCCAAGTTTACCCAGCTATAAAGAGGAAGCAGAGTGTGCACTCAGATGTTCAGATTGCTGTTTATAATACACCAATGGCACCAAACTTCTGTTTCACTGAAAGGAGTTTTATAGGGAGACCAAAATGTAGTTAGAAATTCACAGGGAGATAAATAATTTTCTACTCCAGAGGTTTCATCTCCCAGGAAAGATGATGAATTGCAATGTTTTCTTACCTCTTCCAAGACTTGGATGATAATAATGGAAAAAGTTATAGAAGTTTAAGAAATATTTTAGTGTGATGGTGGTTAACCTTACAGAGATGGGAAACAAGATACTGCATAACTAATGCTAATCTACCTGTGATGTCCATTTCTGCCTGTTGTTAAGATCGTCATGATCTTAACACACACATCTGATCAAGTTAAAATAGATGAAAACCAATTGAGAGAATACTAATAGAATACTATCTGTTATAGAGAATAATCTTTATTGGAGTAGTTCTTTATTATCTGAATTTAATCCACAAAAGAAGCTTTTTGAGCATTATTCTATTGTATTTTTGGAAGTCCTCTCTCCCCCATTGGACTGCTAGAACACAATATCTTAAGCTTCATTATTCCTCACAGAAGTTAACTTTTATAAGTCTTTGGGTTCTCCAGAAAGAACATTAAAAGAAGGCATCAACCTAGGAGATGTCAGAGTTTAAGGGGGAAATGAATAATGGTAATGCACAAAGGAGCACATGAAGGAAGAGTCAGAATAGTAGAGACAGTGAGGCTTCCAAAAGTAAAAATAAGAATAAAATATGCAATAAAATTCCACTTGAACTTCTGCCAAGATGGTGGCCCCACCACTTTAGTGAAAATATATTAGGAAGAGAGCCAGGGTGCAAAGCTTTTATTAAGGATGATATGGGGAATCCAGAAATATTGATAGATGTTTGTAAAATGTAGAGAATGTTTCAATCTTTGTTTACACTACCTTTGTATGTATCAAATACTATACAGAGCTAAAAAGCTGCTAAAGCCTCTCATATTTCTTCCAAGTAGTTTCTTTGAAAAGAGCTGAATATCTTCTCAGAAGGTGAGCTGCCTGTGAGCCTCACAATCAATAGAATAGAGAACACTTTCTTCCTTTCAGAACAGCATATTCCTTCATAAAGTTCTATCTACCACTTCCCATTCTGTCCATTAAAAGCCATAATCATGTGTATCATTGGTGATCTGCTATCAATCAGTAGAAGAATGTATTTTCTAGAGGCACTGTCTTGGTTATTCTTAAAACTATGAGGAGAAAAACAGCAACAAGTCTCTTTTCTTCTTGTCCTGTTTTATATCAGTCATTCAATAATTGGAGTCACTCATCACTTGACAATAGGGATATGTTCTGAAAAGTGTATGCTCAGTCAATTTGATCATTATGCAAATATGATTACACAAACAGGAGATTAAATCCAACACATGAGAAAGTGTCTCAATCAGGAGACTTCATAAACACAAGATATATGAGACATTGTGCTCTCTTACAGCAAACTTGATTTTTAATACATAGGATACCACTCTAAAATGATCATAAAACTACAGTATAGCAAATAAATAAATCATTAATGTTGTATAGGATTATTATCAACTATTGTGCACTACTTATGATTGTGTTGATATATTTTCATCACACCGGGCATGCAGGAGTTTTACTTATACCAGCATCACTACAAACACACAAATAATTAGTTGTTCTACAATATCATGACAGCTTGATTGTCATTAGTTGATTTAAAAAATATCTTAAGTAGTTAGCTGTTTAAAGCCATCCTGGGCAGGAAAGTCTGTAAGACTGTTATCTCTAATTGACCACCAAAAAAATGGAGCTATGTAGAAGATTAGCTTTGATCCTGCATTGGCACATGCTCCATTATGATCTTATGGGACTGTTGTATTTGTGGTGTATCACTGATCAAAGCACGGTATAATTGTAAATAAGAATATCCCTTTGTGGTAGTCACTGAGGTAGAGCTATAAAGAAAGTGCAGGTAGAATTTTTTTTCTTATTCAGAATGGTCAGTCTTACTTTACATTAAGACAGGTGGCATGAAGAATGCCCACACCATAACAGATAGTCAAAAGAACAATGAAAATGTTAGAACACATATGATCAAATTTGTAAAGTAGAAAGAAGAGTTTGATGAACATATGGGTACCAATTGATACCACCAGCCATCAACCCAGGATCAAGTCTTCTTTTCTCTCTTACCTCCACTTCCATCACCTTAAAATAAATATAACATAGAACTAAAGCAACATTAAAATAAATATACATCGAACTAAACCAACAATCACCCAACAGGGTGGGAAAATCAGCATCATGGAAGAATAGCAGCTGACAACTGTGTAAATAATACCAAAGAAGAAACAGAAGAATTAATAAACTCAGAGGATTTTAAGGAGTTAAAAACCATAATGCCAGAACATCAATTCTGACGAAGAAAGTTTCAAACAAGACAGAAGATGTTTAAAAGGGACTTTTGGAACTTTTAATTTGTAAGCAGGATAACTTTCTCATTCACCTAAGGATACTTTCCTCATTTTTCTGTAACACCCCTAGAGAACTAAGGATACAAAACAAGCATCAGCAGTTGCATGTTGAAATAAGGCAAGTCTTGCCCTTTCCACTCACAATGGGCACCTCCATCTTCATTATTGAAGACTCAAAATATCTGGTAGGGACAGTCTACATACTTGGAAATTTAATTAGGGATCCCTAAAAGATGACACCTAAAACCAGGTCAAAATACTTAGAGTTGATAAAGACATATTTTGAACAAGACCCAGCACTTCTACATTAGCCTACATACCCTCACCTAGAGAAATGCTCAGGATGATAGGCACTGATTGTCTAATACCTTACTACCACAAGATCTTGGCAATCCTAGATCGTCAGAAGATCACTTTTTCAGTACATGCTACAGAAAATATTATCACACCTGTAATTTTCTTGAAAACATACTGTTTCACCGGTATTGTATTACATAGTCTATCCCTGGATCTCTTATTATAATATTCTCTGTGTCTGTGTGTGTGAGACCGTCTCTCTCCCCATTCTTTTTTTTCCTTTTGATTGAAAAACTCAAACTTCTAACAAGTCCTTTCTTTTTTTAAATACAGTGTGTTCCAGCTTTAAGACTACTGAGAAATATTCTTTAAGTAGGGCATGTGTCTGATACAATGTTAAAAAAAGAAATAAGTATAACCCTTTGGGAAAGAATTAAGAACAAAAATAACTTGGCGGCATTGACAAGTCTAGCACATTATGCCAGAAATAATTAAGAGGTTTTTGTTGTTGCTGTTGTTAAATGAATAATGCATAATTTCTCTGACTCCGATTGTTTGTCTTCAGAGTCTCACTATTGCTATGGTGAGGATATTGGTTGACAATTAGTTGTGAAGTTTCACAAAAAGTGTAAGTAAGGGAAAAAAAAAACATGATATCTTCCTCCTTGGAAGCCAGTGTATCCCTTTTTGCTGAGGAAGAGCAATTCACCTGGTCCCCACTTTAAGTCCACTGTGATTATTATGTTAGAGCCCCTACAGAGTCCTAATTGCTAGAAATACAGCGTTATTATGCTTCCTGCTGTTTGAACTTTATTCCTCTTCCAAGTAGAACAGAATGAGATGTGCTAGGAATGGGAGGGAACAGTCTAATACATACTGGATAACTGAAAATCTAACTTTAATTAGGGTTTTTAAAAGCAAAACTGAAGATGATGGTGTTTCTTGAACCATTGCCACCCAAGTCAAGCTTCCAGAGAATTCAGTACATATATCTAGTGATCTGGGTTTTTGCAAGTATCCACCCTAGCAAGTTCTAGGCTAGACTGGGATATAGAGTGAGGCTCTGTCTCAGAAAAAATGTAGTCTTCCCACATTGGTGTTTTGGCATTTGTTTTTAGAGATTATTGATTTATGGGGTATCCTACTACTACAATCCCTGTAGCAGTAACTACAATCCCTGAGCATCAAAATATATACCTGTAGAGTGCTGAAAATTCTATGAGGAATGTTAATATTTTTGTTTTTATTTCATAAAAATTTTCCCCTTGGGAAGGAGGGCACTAATCACCAAAGAAAAGATTAGTAAATCTGAACATCATTAAAGTTAAGAATGTATTCAATGCACACATACCATTAAAAGAGTAGAAGGTGCATCAAAGACTGTGAAAAGGTATTTGCTATACATATGTCTGTCAAAGGACTCATGAATAGAATAGAAATCCTACAGTTCAATGAGAAAAGACCAACCTAACTTCTGAAAATAAACAGATTTAAACAGCAATTCACAAAGAAGTGTTTGAATGGTTTATTGCATAGGAGATGGTTTGCAAGGTCATTAGTTACCAGGGAAATGCAAATTATAAACAAATGAGGTATTTACATCTTCCAGAATGTCTTACTTTAAGGAGGCTCATGATACTGAGGCTCTCTTACCTTGGCTTACATGGCTCCACTTTGAAAAGCTGGCAATAATTTACTGATATGCCTGTTCTATGACTCAGTAATTCCACTCCTATGGCCCTAGAAAAAAGGGGTTCCTATACTCACCACAGAGATGTTCAGTGGACCCCCACAATTTTGGGTCTCACATCTGTGAATTCAACCAACTTCACATTGAAAATATTTGAGGAAAAATACACGTGTATTAAACAGGGATATATATATATATATATATATATATATATACATACATACATATGTATTTCTGGGCATTATTCCCTAAACAATACAACACAAAAATTATTTGCAAAGTTTTAGCATTATCTTAGCCATTATAAGTCATCTAAAGATAATATAAACTATATGGGATGACATACATAGGTTCTGTGCTAACACTACCCTATTTTGCATAAGGGATTAGAACACTCACAGATTCTGGTATTTGCAAGGGGTCATGTACCAATCCTACACTGGTATCAAAGGAAGACCACATATGATTTATCCTACATATCTCAAACTGACAACCTACCCATCAATAGAAAAAGATAGGCTTTGGTATATTCATAAATTGAATCTAATAACACATTGATTAAAATGTGTGACATGGTTTAATCTCAGAGACAAAAATACTGAGGGAAAACATCTCATCTAAACAACTATGTCCTATATGGTTCCACTTATATGGAGTTTGAACTTAGGCAGGAGGGCAAGAAAGAATCTCCTTCTGAAGCTCTGGAAATTTCCTTTACTTTTATCCAAAAGCTAGTTAACTAAAAGTGTCCATCTGTTAAAATATAAGATGTTTATTAACTTAAGTACATTTAAGATTTGTGCAAATATTCTACCTGATGAAAGTATGTATTTGAAAAGCAGGAATAGAAAACAAGGCAGAGTATCAAGTTGGAGGAACAATGGAATATACTACATTATACAGACTGGAATAGCATTAATATTGAGGAAACTAATATTAAAACAGAGAATTAGAGTGGCTAGGAGTGTGGCTCACGTGTTGAAACACCTGCTTGGGAAAAAAAGTTTGAAATGTATAGTGCTAAATATGCTTCATCCAAACAGAAAATTACATAGCCTTGTAAGTTTCCAGTATTCAATTGTTCTTAACATATTTAAATAACATCCCCAATTCCCTTGTAATTAAAAGGACTGCTTCACTTATGTAACTTGATTTCAGGAACGTTCTCACTTCTATAATGTCATTCCAAAATAAAATCTGCACCTCTTCCCTTCATAATTTTCACTTCATTAATTAACACCTAATTTATAGGCACATTGGCAACAGAAGCGTTCTCACATATAGGGCAAATGAAAATAAGTACAGAAAAATTTAAACATCTTGACATGTGAACAGTAGGCTTTCCCTGTCCATTTAATCATTTCAAAATCTCTTCCTCTGTGAAGACTTCAAGGCTTATTTAATCACAAGCAATCAGTCCATTCTTCATACTCCTGTAACATTTTGTTCTAACCTTTATCCTGGTACCTGTGTTTTAATAAATAGTACTTGTTAAACTGAGTTCATTCAGGACAAAGAATGAACTTTATTAATGTGTGCTTGCCTTTTGCCTTGTATACTGTGAGCATTCAACAAATGTTTGTTGAAAGATTGCATTAAAAAATACTTCTCAAAAATTCTATCTCAAAATTTAGGATATGCTCACCAACCTCGGAAACAAAGATTATATCACCTAGGCATTAGTTCCTAGAATCGGTTCCCAGTATCCCTTCTGTCTCAAACGTCTTTATTTACAAAGGCTTCCCTTCTGGTGTTCCCTTGGCTAAAGTCTCTTCAGAAGTTTAATTTACTGTTGGATTCATAAATTGAACAGACTAGGGAGAGGTGGTGGAAGGTAGAACCTACCTAGTTGGAGGCAGTGGATGGCTGTATGCACATTGGGGGCCACTTCCTGTACTTCTCTCTGCTTCCTGGCTACCTTGAGGTGAGTAGCTTTCCTTCACTATGCCTTGCCACCATGATGTTTCTGCTTTGCCACAGGTAGAAATGAAGCCAGTGGGCTATGGACTGAGACTTCTAAAACAATGAGTCAAGATAAATCTTTTCTCCTTTAAATTGTTTTCTTCTGGTGTTTTGTCACAGTGACAAAGAATACTAACACAGTCACCTACTTCTTAGGGGAGAATTGCTAGTGTAGCATACCTTAACGAAGGCTCATTTAGTACTGCATCTTCCTACTTATGCCCTTAGGGAAAAGAGACCCTCACGCCTCAGCTTTGGACCTCCTTGGGGTCAATGTAATGTAGACTATATTCCTTCACTCTGCCCACCCTTTGTGTCTGTTACACTAGCACAGGGCTTGAGCCTGTGACCTGAATCCAGGGCTCTGATCATCACTAACAAGCTTCACAATTAGGTGGGAGACTGTCTCAGATAAAATGACAGGCTTCTCACAGATCTGTGACATGTTGTGGGTGCCAGGCTTAGTGGACAATCTTCGGACTGCTTCTTTGTTTACCACCCAGTACAAGCTAAGCTGTGGTACTGGTCCTGTGGGGAATAGATTCACCACTGTCCTAGGAGGGTTGGGGTGGTGGATGTGGACAATGGTTTGCAAAGTTACTGCAAAGCTGAAGACGAGGATGGTTATGTTCAAATGTTATAAAGCTTACTGCTTTGAATCATATACAGCCATTTTTCTTGAATAAAAGCCACCAAAGTTCCTGTAACTAATTCTGATCATTTTTCCAGTTTTCTTATTGTTTTTATGAAGAAGAAGAAATGGCATGGTGAATTGAAACTCTTTTGTACAGCTACTTAAAGATAGTGTTTTGAAAGTTTAAAAGAGAACATTTGACAGCCTTTACTTTGTCCTTTCAACCTGGTCTTTATTTTCATTTTTCCTTTCTTACCATTTTAAAGTTTAATGGTCAGTTTTTAAAAGAATACCACGGTAATGGCTATGTAATAGGAAAAAGGGGTCTAACTAGTTAAATCTTGGCTTTGGATGGGATCAAATATCTCCCTTTTATTTTGGGGGGCACTATGTAGGCCAGGCTGGCTTCAACTCACAATCTTCTTGTCTCAGCCTCCTAAGTGCTAGGATTATAGTTGTATCCCACCATACTCAGCTTCAATCTCTGCCTTGTTGAATCTGAGTGCTCTTAGGGTAGAAATCCTGGAGTGTGAAAACAGCCAGACAGAAGCTTGTTCAGCTTTCATTCACCATTTGCCAACAGACCAGAGATCACACTGCAGGATGGTGAGGGTCAACGCAAGAAAGCAGGCTTCTCATCCCCACTCACATCTTTTCCATGCTCCGTGTTATAGTTAGGGTTCATTATTTACATCGGGTTATTTGTAATGGGATGGCTGAAGTCATAAGAGCTGTCAACTAATATCCTCTTTTCAATAATTGTTCTTCCTTGTAAGAAAATCCGCTGATATTACCGACTCCTTCCAATATTGCTACCTGCTTGGCTTCATCAACCCTCATTTCAACTGGGTAAAAACTCCCAAAGGCATGAGGTAATGTCAGTACTTGGTATCTCTGACATTCTACTCTTTCCTATAAGCTAATATGCTTTGAGGTAAGTGTAATTTTTAATCTAATTTTAAAATATGTTATCCTCAGACATAACTAGAATGCTTTATTGTTGCCTATGTACAAGTCTTACTCTGCAAATGACTGACAAAGGAGAAATAAATAAACCTTGTGTACCTAGATGAATAGGTTAGCTTAACCAAATCAAATTAAATGGGTGACCATTTGTTGAGCAGTGAATATAACCACGTCATATAGAAAAAAATGAATTAAAAATGTAGAAATGCAAAGAGGAAGGAATGCAAACCCACCAGCTACTTATGAATCTTGAGAATGTCCCTGCTTTTGGGCCCTTGGTTTCCTTAGGTCATCCTACTTTGATTTAAAAACTTGATCCTAACCCTAAATGAAAGAAATAGTAATTGGCCATATAAATAAGCAAATTAAAGCTCATCTTCTCTGTTGTCTGGAAGAATCATCACAATGATCTTACCAATGTCATGAGCTAGGGAAAGACCTTCCTACCTGCAGGAGGGGAAGAGGAGATGAAGTCTGGTTTTTCCAGGGAGCGGTTCTGGTGAACAGGCATGTGGGACCCTTGAAACTCTCTGCCCTATCCTTTTTGAACAGTGATTTTCCTGGGAAGGCAAAGCAATGGGCCTGGAGTGTAGCTCAGCCACCTCCTACTCTCCAGATACACAGGAGGCTCTAGGGATTTATGAAAGAAAGAGGCCAACCACTAGGCAAGAGAAGTTTGCATGCCTCTCTTCCTCTCCAGCTGACCCACAGTGGGATTCATCTGCAGGACCTGTGAGTCAGAGAACCAAGCTCATTATTTTTGCTCTATAAAAATCTCTCCCGAATCCTGGTTATTTTTGTCAAGCTTTTGTACAGTCTAACATAAGATGTCTAAAGTGATTTAAACCTACGTAATTTCTAAATGCTAAGTGGACTCACTTAATATACAAAAATTAGCAGGGCTACTTCATAGCTCAAGCGTATAATGAGAAGTTCAATGTCAAGGTCGAGAATGAGTAATTAAAGAAAACTAAATGTGTAAATTTAATTAGTATCATCAACAAATCCACCGTGTCCTAGGTAGCATAAACAAGAGAATAAATAAATCACAACCAAAACAGCCTATCAACCAGCCAACCAGTCAACAAAACAGAACACAAGAAAGGATCACAGCATAATTTTAACAGATAGTTGTTAGAGCCAGTGTTCTGTAACACAGTTATGAAATGAAGCTATTTGAAAAATATAATCCCTGCCTGTAAAAACATTTCTAACAGTATGGTTCAGGATGTAATGCTTGCAAATTTAATCAATAAAGTTGGTTATGAAATGCAAGTCAATATATTTTTCATATTCTCCTTAAAATTGCTAATTGATATTTTCTTATTCTTTGAATTTGAATTGCAGAGTTGAATTCTTTCTTCATTTAATGATGCCCTAGACAGCCCTTACTCGGAGTTCCTGATGAAGAAACCTGGCCACACTGTTCATGTAGAGCACTTAAAAACCAGAGTCCAATGCTTGAAATATGGATCTAGCTGTTCCATTAGTTGTAACTTTGAACCATTTATCTCACTTTTTTAAGCTTGGGTGCTTTCATCTGTAAAATTATAGGATGCTTTTAGAACATCTAAAGGTAACTTTAAAATTACTCTCAAATAGCCTCATTCTGTGTTACACAGAGGTAACATCAAAACTCTCCATAATGATAGTATAATACTCTGAGCACTAGAGAAACTCTATTAATGGTCTTTGAATACCAGGCAACAATCTGGCACATCTCAATGACCAAATGCAGTCAATCAAGCACATGAGTCTAAGTATCAGCAGTCACTACTAGTGATTATTATTTTGCCAAAATGTAGATATACAACCTAATTATTTCTAAAAAGTGATAATGATAACCATAAATATAAAGCTTGTAGGACTTTTCATTAACATTAAAAAAGGAAATAAGCTCTTTTTAGTATAGAAATATCAACACTTTTTTTTTTTTGGGTCCGGTCGTGAGGCCTGAACTCTGGGCCTGGGCGCTGTCCCTGAACTCTTCAGCTCAAGGCTAGCCCTCTACCACTTGAGCCATAGCGCCACTTCCGGCTTTTTTCTTTTTGCTTATGTGGTGCTGAGAAATCGAACCCAGGGCCTCAGGCATGCAAAGCAAGCGCTCTACCACTGAGCCACCTTCCCAGCCCATATCAACACATTTTTTTCTGGCAAAATAATCATTCCTAGATGACACCTCTCAGCTTATTCCAAGTTAAATTTTCATGGCTAAGCTCAATATCTGCTCATTATAAACTAAACAAAACCTACAAATTCATTTATGAATAATTATAAAATGAAATTAATATCTGGAAGTTGGTTACCTTTTAGGATCATTAATAGAATAAGTTTGAAGAAATTATATCTGACAGCATAGAAGTAATCCTCTTCTTTTTTTTTGTTTTGCCAGTTGTGGGGCCTGGGTACTTCAGCTCAAAGCTAGCACTCTACCACTTGAGCCACAGTGCCACTTCCAGCTTTTTCTGCTTATGTGGTGCTGAGGAATCGAACCCAGGGCCTTATGCATGCAAGACAAACACTCTACCACTGAGCCACCTTCCCAGTCCCAGTAATTCTCCTCTTATTAATATTTTCTTTAATAGGAACTTTAAAAATCACTTGAATAAGTAATATGTTAAGAATTACTTTCCTGTCAATGACTAACTTTGTGTTCAGAGGAACTTAGCGAAGATCTGATAATTCCCCATCTATGAATAACCCTAGGGGAAATACTCTCTTCCATGGGGTCTTTTCTATCCCTGCTCCTTTACCAGCGGCGACAGACGCTGCATCTCATTAGATGTCATGTCAACCTTCAGACAGAAATTTCAACTCATTTGAAAACATCCGAGATGCAAATGCATTCAACATCTATCTATGCTTTATTTTTACATATATATAATAACTTATGTTACAGAGTATAGAAGAAGTTCACAGATACCAGTCTGATAGAGACTTTGTAATTCTTTTTTGTTTAAGACCTAAGGAGCAAGAGCTAATTTATACCATCTGTGTTTACAATAGATGCTAAGGAAAAATATTCACTTTGGTAGCTTGTTTACACACCAAACACCACATCATGTGTGCCTTTTCTTTTTTCTTTTCTTTTCTTTTCTCTTTTCTTTTCTTTTCTTTTTGTCCTCAAGCTTGAACTCGGAGCCTGGGCACTGTCCCTGGGTTCTTCAGCTCAAGGTTAACACTACCACTTTGAGCCACAGCTTACATCTAGTTTTCTGGTGGTTATTTAGAGATAAGAGTCTCATGGACTTTTCTGCCTGGGCTGGCTTTGAACCGTGATCCTCAGATCTCAGCTTCCAGAATAGCTAGGATTACAGACGTGAGCTGCTCTTTGCTGTATAGGTAGACCATTCATAGATGTCCAGGAAGTCTATGAAGGCAGGAATGGTAAAGAACTGAGATTACAATGTTGCTCTCTTTGCCTCCCAAGCCCATTGAATGAATGCAACAGCTTCAGACCAGCAGGGATGAATTTAATAATGCTGTACTGTGTTCCTTACTTAAATTATAATCAGCGATCCTTCCCAGTATTGATGAGTTATCTCATTACACTAATGATGGAAAGGAATGGGACAGAGCTCGTGTAGCAAAGGCTTATATTTAGAAGTAATTTCTGAGTTTGGGATTAAACATAAATCATAAAAGAGAAACCATCAACATATTAAAGTTGTCTTTTTTCAAAAATGCAAAAATGTGAGTAGGATTGAAAATTTCCTTTACTTCTTTTTGAAGCAAGTCCCAACTCTAATCTAAATCTGAATCCTCGTTCTTTTTCTTCATCTCTCAGGCAGTTCATATGAGCAAGAAATAGACTCCTATGAAACAACCCAATTTGAGGGTTGGTGTGTTGTGACAGCTATCCTTCCAAAATGAATATGGAAATTGGCATCTTCTAATGCATTGACAGAAACCGAAAAGTTTGACTTGGAGTTTAGACAGCATGAGGTGAAGACCCGAGAAGAGAGGCTGCCAAGCTAGAGATTCCTGTCACGCAGGCCCAAAACATCACAGGCGCTACCTGATGACTTGGGAACAGTCTACCAGCCCACTGAGGCTGAGATTTGAAAAACCACATTGTTAGCACCAACTGTTGGTTGTTACAGGCTGCAATGAGCATCATAGTAGAAGAAAGAGGTGAATTGCTCATTTTTCTTTTTGGTCAGTTGTGGGGCTTGAACTCTGGGCCTGGGCGCTGTCCTTGCACTCTTCAGCTCAAAGTGAGTGCTCTACCACTTGAGCTCAAGCGCCACCTACAGTTTTCTGGTGGTTAACTGGAGATAAGAGTCTCATGGACTTTACTGCCCCGGCTGGTTTTTAACCATGATCCTCAGAGCTCAGCCTCCTGAGTAGCTAGGATTACAGGTGTGAGACATCGGTGCCTGGCATAAATTGCCAATTTTTAAAAAGGAATGAAAGAGAATAGTCTAGAAGTGTAGGGCCCTGCAGGAATGGAAACGCTAAATGCTTCTAGGTTTCAAACAGAAAAAGCTGAAACTGAGAAAGAGTCTTCATTATAAATCCTGGACTAAATCCTGCCTAAATCCTGGACTTTATTTTTAGTTTGTATTTAATTGTTTATTTAATGGACCAGTAGCAGGATTTGAACTCATGGATTCATGTTTTTGCCCAACTTTCTTACAGTTGGAGCAAGATGACGACGTGAAGGCATTATTACCACAGAAAGTAAAGTACCTATGTAAGACGATGTCCCTAATAAATACTGTGTAGGCATGTGTGTATATACTCCACACACATATATATACACACATACATGTGTATATATGTGTATGTGTATCACATATGTATAATGCATAATTATACATATTATATTGTAAGTAGTATGTACATGTATGTATCTCAAAACATCATGCCATATACTTTACATACAGATGTTGTTGCTGTTTCAAACAGTCACTTCCAATAGACCCCAATTTCCCTAGGAGGAAAAAGTACATTTGTCATATGATCCAAGGCATCCAGGCTGTATGTATTGTATTCCTTAGCCTCTCAGATCTCCTACCTGTTGTCCTCTGAGGACATTCTTCCCCAGGGATCAATTGGGCTAACTCTCACCTCAAAGTCATGGCTCTTATTTTACCTCCACAATGCCTCCGCCAATTACTGGAGCTAAAATGCAGCTTAAGCTGGGCATCAGTGGCTCATTCTTGTAATCCTAGCTACTCGGGAAGCTGAGATCTGAGGATTATGATGGCTTAAAGCCACCCCAGTCAGGAAAGTCTCCAAGACTCTGATCTTCAATTAACCACCAAAAAGCCAGAAATGGAGCTGTAGCTAGCTTTGAGCAAAAAAAAAAAAAAAAAAAGCTCAGGGATAGACTTCAGGCTCTGAGTTCAAGCCCCAAGCCCAACACAATAAATAAATAAGAAAAATGTGAATTTTACCTCAATAAGTTATATTTTAGTTACATAAGTGAAATAGAACTAGATATTGAGAACATATTTAATGCAATGTTAAGGCCAGAAATCAGGTGCAAAGTTTACTTAAAATTTGTTCACATGTTTCAGCATGCCTTTTTCCATTCATTAGAATTATGCCAAGGAGAAATGTTTAACCTATTTTAGTTGAGTGCTCTAAACACCAGACACTTTAAAAGGAGGAAAAGAGGTCAATTTATTGGGTTAAGTGGATAGTGAAAGAAAAGAAGGAAGCTGGAAGAGAGGAGACTCATGCATTATCTATGTCTTTTCCTATCCCTTTCCTAAAGAGGGCAGTGTGCATAGGCTCAGCTTGTTATTACAATGGTGAATGTGCTGGATATGATGGGACATTAGGGTTCTTTGTAGCAGGACTCCTATCTTATGTTACACGTTACACACACACACACACACACACACACACACACACACACACACACCTGTGTCATTTTGAAGTCATTTAAGGTCATTCCAATTAGTCCAAAGCCTTAAGACCAAGCTGGAGGTTTGCCAGGGAAAGAATATTGATTCCAGACTTCAATATAGAAAATCTGCCTGTGTTTCCAGGCTTCAGACTAAAGATGATAATATTAACTCTTACCTGAATTTTCAGTTTCGGAGTTGACTACAGAAACCCCACAGCAGACAGTTCTTGAAGACAAAAATCTCATGATGGCTTGCTAGTTAAATAGATACCCTAGTATGTCTTGATTCTGTGGATAACTCTGATCAACACAATCTCTTCAATACTACCTTCCTTACACTGATCTTGGTCACTGCTCCTGGATAATTAAAAAAAAAAGGACCACTGATATCTTTTCAATGACTGTATCATAACACATTATCAGAAATAAAGGATTCTCCCTGAGATTGGATTACTCTCAGAGAAAGCTGCTTGCCCAGATAAAATAAGAGTTAATTTGTCTCTCTCATTCACTTAGCAAGACATAGTTAAATAATATCAAAACTCACAGACCAACCCTCAAAAACAGAATGAAATGATGATACACTTTCAATCAAATTATATTCCATGGCTAAACATATTCAATGTACATTCCTCAAAGAAAATAAAAACTACTGCAACATTTAGAAGGAAGACCTTGACAACCCTTCTCTTCTCATTATCTCTCGAGATGAGACAATAATCAGTTTTAATTATCCCACATTTAGCCCCAATGAAATGAATTTAGAAAAGGTCAGAGTTTCATTGAATCTTTTTTTCCAGGGAGATGGGATGTATCACATAGACATGGAGGACAAAGAGCAAATGAATCCTCGTTAGAGAGTAAGAAGGTGAGAGATATGATTAGTTTAGTTCTGTGTGTGTGTGTGTGTGTGTGTGTGTGTGTGTGTGTGTGTGTGTATGCTGGTACTGGGGCTTGAATTTAAAGCCTCATTCTTATTTGGATTTTTTTTATTTTTTGCTCAAGGCTAGCACTCTTATCACTTGACTCACAATTTTACTTCAAATTTTTTTGTATTTCATTAGAGATAAGAGACTAGATTTTTTTTCTGCTCGGGCTGGCTTTAAACCACAATCCTCAGACATCAGCCCCCTGAGTAGCTAGGACTATAAGAACTATTGGCACTCAGTTTAGTTCTTATAAAATCTGACAGAGAAGTATTTTGTCTGAGATGTTCATTGTTATTAGCCAAAGAAATAGAAATTGGAAGAATAATAAAATCATCCCTCCTCAGATTTATCAAAATTAAAATATCATAATCCCCAGTACTAATGAATAATGAAGTGAACTTGGTTATATGACACTTTCGCACATTGCTGATATTAGTTTCAATAGCTGAAACATTTTTAAAAAGAAAGCCATCACATATATATCTATGTTAATAGATACATATGTTTGTATAAGATGTATATCTATATAACATGCTATTTGCATAGATATACCAATCCCATTGGAATATAAGAACATAGGACCCCTTTATCTTATCTACAAGGATTCATATCAAGCATATGTCCAGTTATTTAAAGTAAAGCAACACATCTGAAAATAGCCACCATGTCTGTAAAGGGAGAATGGTTGAATAGATTAGGACACTAGTCCTATAAAATATGAGTTATCTATTAAAAATGAAGATTATGTGTTATTTGCATGGAAATGGATGGAATTAGAACAAATCATGCTAAGTGAAGTAAGCCAAGACCAGAGAGGTAAATGAAGCATGTTCTCTCTGGTATGTGAAAGTTAGATCTAAAATATACTGGGATAAGACAAATTACACAGAATTCTAGATATTCACATACATGAGACCAAAAGAGAACAGTCTCAAGAGAGAATTGCAAAGGTACAATGCCTAAGTGTCTCTTTGTGTTTATATAAAAGTGTGTGTGTGTGTGTGCGCGCGCATGCGTGTGTGTGTGTGTACTAGAAGAAACTACTAAGATATGGAAACAAAACACTTTAAATTTTTTCTCTATTTCTGATGATTGTCTTCTTTACCTTATTTATGATGTATTCACATGTATATCTTTGGGAGGGTATGGGGGAAGGTATGGGGGAGGGCACAGAACTTGAGGAAAAAGTGTGAAAAAGTGCATCAGTGAAACACACTGAACATTGATGAAAGTGAACTATACAACCTGTGGATGGAGATGGGAAGGAGGGATTGCGAGAGAATGAAGGACTAGATGACCGAGTACAAAAGGAAACATACTCATCATCTGACTTATATAACCCCTCTGTACATCACCTCTATAATAACAACAAAGTAAACATTGTAAACTGTAGAGAAAGAATACAAGGAATACGGGAGTTATAATTTAAACTTTATTGGAAAATGTTTAATCCTTCTGCACAGATCAAGGATCTAGACATAAAAAGCAGGCTAGGTTTTTCACTAGTCACCAGGGTACTTCTCAGATTTCACAATGACAATCAAACCCACTGATGTGTCAAAAAAAAAAAAACAGTTGACTAAGAAGGAGTGACATTGTCCAAAAAGAAATGTACTCATTACCTTACTTATGTCACTGAAACCCCTCTGTACAACACCTTGACCATAAAAAATGATTTAAAAAATATGACTAAAGACAAATGAAACAGCCCAGTGGATCCTTGTGGGGCCAACCACATATCACCATCATATCCTAACCCCAAGGCCAGTCTGAGAATGGCCATTATCATCCTCATGGTCCTTATCCTATCATTCTCCACCACTGGCCCCTTCTATTTATATTTAGTCTTCTATCTCAGCTAATAGTCAAGATGAGTCAGAAACGATCTGTAACTCATCTGGAGGGCCATACACATTTTATTTCTTTTATTACTACACAAATAAATCCTGATGTTTTGGTCATGAGGTGGAGGAACACAGTGAGAAAAAGACTGGAGAGCAAGGCACACCCATTCCTCCATCTGAGCATAGAAAATGCTGGCTTTGCCTCAGTACTTAGGGGCACAGGTTTGAAACTACTACAAGCTGCCTGTTCACATAGGCAGAAACACCAGCGTGTATGAAAGAAGGGAGAATAAATCAGTGAGAGTAGCCACAGAAAACCATGGAGGCCTCTCCCAAGAATACTCATCACCCTGCTGGGTCCTCTTCACCAAGTCCTTGACACATAACACTTTCATTAAAAGTGGGAGATGTGGGTGGCGATGTTTAATTTTAGCCTCTCAGACTTTACTTTTAATATGATTCAGCCTGTTTGCTTTTGAGCTTTTGGCTTCATTTTAGGAAGCAGATGTTTAACCTCCTGTTCCTTGAGCTAGTAATCTCTATAATTAAGAGTTTTGAGAGAATATTGGAAGTGGTACAACCCAGTTTTTGGAGAAATTTATATCTGTGCGTGGGAAATGTATTTCCTTCCGATTACTTTAATTATCATCTTAAGCATCTGTTGCATTTAAATTTTAACAACAGAACTTCCCTTGGAAAAGACTGGAGATTCTTGAATGACTTCTTTCAAATTAACCTTCTAATTTTACTTCCATAGTTGCAATAGTGAGTTTTCATGGACTATTTTCAAGTTTTCAATGCATAACTCATACTAAGCTTAGACTGACTTGGCTCTGCTACATGAATGACTAAACCCTAAAATCTCAGTGGGTTTAAATCAATAACAGTTTCGTACAAAGTCAGGTAATCAGCTGGCTTTTCTCCATTTTGAAGTGATGCCATTTGGATCATGAGGTCTCACAAGTCATCTTGACAGGAAAACAGAATATACAAGGAGAATGGGGATCAGATTGTAGGGTGATATGCTGCATTTTTATTTTTTATTTTTTTGCATCCAGTCATGGGGCCTGAACTCTGGGCCTGGGCGCTGTCCCTCAGCTCTTCAGCTCAAGGCTAGCGCTCTACCACTTGAGCCACAGTGCCACTTCTGGCTTTTTTCTTTTTGCTTATGTGGTGCTGAGGAATCGAACCCAGGGCCTCAGGCATGCAAGGCAAGCACTCTACCACTGAGCCACCTTCCCAGCCCCAACACCCTGTATTTTTATGGTTAGAATAAAAACCACTGCCTGATGTAACTGTAGGAGAAGCTAGGGCAGGTAGAGAACTTGATGGGTATTTGGTAAGAACCATCACCTTCTGCACTAGACAGTTGTTTAAAACAAGTCCACAGAATAGAAAAACAAAGGAGCAAGAGAATTATTTTAATAGTGTGACTTTTCTGTTCCCTTGAAATGGCATTGGCACTGCAAACTAGAATCTACTAAGGACGCTGAAGGATGGACACAAAATGGGCAGCAGGGTTAGAGTATGAAAGAGAGAACAATACTGGAGTAGGTGGCAATTCCGAAAGGGACAGGAATGGCTAGATTTTTTTGATGTCAGAAACTTTCCTTCACATATCAGTTCCTCCTTCATTCTCCTTATTTGGGATTACTTCAAAATTCCTTTTCCCAGTTACCTGCTTCCTCTACTTCTGCTAACATCACAATTGGAAAAAGAATTGAAAATTAAATACACAGGGGAAAATGACAACAACAAACAAGTCTTTGGATTCAAGATAGACTAATCTTACCCTTTGTAAGGAGAAAATGAGTATGTCCAGAGGCCTCAGCATGCCGAGCCTGAAGCCTCTGTCATGAAGGATGTCAAGATAAATCAAGTATTTCCCCAAAGTAGCTCACAACTGGGAAGAAGGAAGTGAAGTGTAAATGTTATATACTATGACATGGGACATAAAGGCTCTAAGTACAAAGTACAATGGAAAATTTAAATCACAGCAAGTATGATTGCCCCAGGGAGATGAGGAATGGATCAGCGAAGTGATATTTGAATGTATCCCCCAAAACAAGACACATACAAAAATCAAAGAAAACTACATTACCATTATGTGTTCAATGAATGGACAAGCTAAGGTGTTGGTCAAAGTCAGTTCTTTGCTGGAGGCTTGGGTAAAATGCACTACAGTGCTCATGCTTTATTATTGGTAGAATTCAACTTATTTGTTGCTGCAAACTAAAATTCCCCTATTCCTTTATGAGTGTCATCTCCTCATTATTCCCTTCACTTAGTGGTCTTAAGGAGGGTTGTTCTCAGCCATGTTTGATCCTTTCCATGGAGTCTCACCGTATGAATTTGCTTTTTCTAAACCAGCCAGAGTACATCTCCACATTCCCTTTCATACCCTTAGCTTTTTAAAAGCTCAAAACTGGTATTCTACCACTTGAACCAAAGCATCACTTTCAATTTTTTGCTGGTTAATTGGAGATAAAAGTCTTACAGACTTTCCTGCCCCAGCAGGCTTAGAGTTGCAATCCTCAGATCTCATCTCCTCTTGCGTAGCTAGGATTACAGGCAAAACCTGGAAAATGGTAGTTATTGGTGGTGAAAAAGTCCCATCCACTCAAAGACACCTGAGATCCAAGACTTCATATTAGCCTGAATAAAATGTATTTCTTAATTTTTTTTGAATCCTTTCCTAAACAAATTCAGAAAGGATAAAATGAATGTATATGCGCTATAAATTTCAGAAAGATACAGTTTTAAAAAAGGAAATTGAGGTTAGCATGAACCCTCACAAATTGTTTTCTACATCCATCAAGATAGAGTCAAATCACCAAGAACTTATTTTCCAAATTGGGAAAGTTTCTCAAGTGACACCAATCAAGATGCACTGTACTTATAAACTGCCATGTTGAATTTAAACACCTTTATTCAACTAGTTAAAGCCAAGAAGATAAATTCAGTGATAAATAAAAATTAATATATCACATTAATATATCACATCAATAATCCCAGCTACTTAGGAAGCTGGGATCTGAGGGCCATGGGTCACAAAGGTAGCCCAAGCAAGAAAATCTGTGAGACTCTTATCTCTAATTTAACCACCAAAAACTCAATAGTGGAGCTGTGGCTTAAGAGGTAGAGTGCTATCCTTGAGCTAAAAAGCTTAAGGACAGCACCCAGACCCTAAGTCCAAGCCCCAGTACTGGCAACGAAAGATAATTAATTAAGTAATACAAATAATTTTCTTAAATAAAAGAGGGTACATGTCATAGTTGCACCTGGATAATGGGCACAAATCAAACTATTCTGACAAACTTAAAGGTAAGACACTCTACATAGATACATGTCTTATTCTCAACACAAATTAGATAGGATCCAAATGTCTTGCTATTTTTCATCAGTTTCCCCTTTTAGCCTTCCTCATCAGAACAGGGAAGTCTGTCTCACCTTACCCTTTCCAACGGCTGTATACTTCATGGTGTACTGCATTTTAGTTAAATAGTCTATTATTAACAAAATTGACTTTTTAAAATGACTTTAGCCTAGTTCTTTTGTTTTTCAGTAACATGCATCTAGTAGAGGTTTTTTTTTTTAATCAAACCATTTAGAAGCCCCTGAAATGGGAAGCTAGAATGTTCTCATCTGGCTCCATCCTCTGAAATAATAAACCAGCTCCTAGTTGACAGTGCTTCTGGTAGTTAATTTCATAATCTAAAATAATATATCCATTTATTGATTTCCTGGACTAAAAATTTAGTGTCTGCATGAAAGATGAGAAATATAATGTATTTAGACTACCTCCCACAAGCTCTTCCTGACTCCGAAACCTCATTATATGGAGAAATTAAAGTGATTAGAATAAGTCCCACTGATGCGTCAGTGACTACAGACTCTCAGAGCTTTCTGCATTTAAAATGTTTCCATGTAAACTAATTTCTACCTGGTAGAAAAATTTTTAAAATATCACACGGAATTTTTGGACAGATCGATATCCAATAGGGAAAGCCCTTTCTTTAGAGCCACCATGAAAACCTTTCTTTATCGTCCACCATGAAAACCATTTTTCCCTCCTTCCTCCAAGACCTCTCATCACAAGGTATCCTTTCTAAGATGTTCTCTCTAGCCTCAGTGGCTACTGATTTATATGAATTTGTTTTGTTTGTCACTTGGGAACTCTCTTACTTACCAATGTTTATCAGCTTATCCAATTGCAGAGAGTATAAGTCGTGAGAAGGTAAGCTTATCTCTTCAGTTCTTACAGCTAATGTACACCTGTAGGTGTTAACCTGCTTCTACAGCATCCACTTTGCTGCAGTCTAAACCTGAGAGCCCTATTGATGGCTCTTCATTCCCAGGGGAGGACACTGCCTAAGGAAAAACTTCACTGTCAGGTAAGAATGACTCAGACCCTAAGCTTGTCACTGTAATTACATTTACAAATGAATGACTGCATTAAAAGGATTACAAGTCTTTTCAATTATCTTGATTTAATTTCTTCTATTAACTTAATAGAAATCTTGGTCAGATGTACCAACCAGGAATACTATATCATTTGCTAATGACAAAATTGCATTGAAGCAACCAGAAGGCTACGACCCAGAATGTTCCTTGCACAGTTAAGTCTTATTTCTTGTTTCCTATAGAAGGAAGGAAGACAAGAAGGAAGGAAGGAAGGAAGGAAGGAAGGAAGGAAGGAAGGAAGGAAGGAAGGAAGGAA
>NW_012267220.1:23292522-23309809 GCF_000151885.1 Dipodomys ordii | reverse complement strand
AGGAAGGAAGGAAGGAAGGAAGGAAGGAAGGAAGGAAGGAAGGAAGGAAAGAAGGAAGGAAGGAAAGAAGGAAGGAAGGAAAGAAGGAAGGAAGGAAAGGCCATTAACAGGATTTTTTGCTATCAAACTGCTGACTAGCACAATCCTCACTTAATCTACCTCTATGTGTGTGTGTGTGTGTGTGCTTGAACCCAGGGCCTCTGGCTCTTGCTGGGCTTTTTCTACATAAGACTGGCACTCTACCACTTGAGCCACAACTCCACTTCCAGCTTTCTAATGGTTACTTGTAGATAAGTGTCTCAGGGATTATCCTGTCCCAGCTGACTTCAAATCTTGATCTTCAGCCCTCCTTACTCAGTAGCTGGGATTATAGACATGAGCTACTAGGGCCTGTCTTAATTCAGTTTTTAGTTTAGGTTTTTAATGAAAGTGCATTACAGTGTAATATCCTAGACAATGTATGACTTCACTGTCCTAACTCTATGACCCTATTGTTTACATCCTATTAGGCCTGTGTTCACATGTAGAATTTGAGTAATGGCCAAAGAACATTTTACCCAGGCTGAGTTTCCTTACTGAGACAATGTTATCAGTTCATGTCCCTTGATCCAAAATGTATAGACCCTGAACTCAGAGAGAAGTATTTTAATTTTGGTAAGCTGATGCTTAAGAAGCATAGTAGAGATCCCTGAAGATGAGGCCATGTTTAGAATTGAGCAAACCAGTCTCCAAGGACACTTTGTTTTCCTAATGAGAAAACAAAATAGTTTAGGGGAAAATAATCCATGTATTGAAGAGCTTCAGTTTGCTTCCACAGACAAAAACCCTAAGTGCATTAGTATCTTTTCAAAGTTGTAAACAACTTCAGTAGACTCCAAATTCTAGATCAACAACTTTTTTCTATTATGTGTGAAGCATTGTGCTTTACTTTATGGGGGTTAAGAAAATAGACATGGTAGAAGCCCCCAGTTCAAAGAGAGTGTTGACAGAGATCTGACATGAAAGAAAGACAGCAATGTTTGGGGTAATTGCTAATGAGCAGAGGTGTGCAGAGTGATGGCTGAATATGGCTTATCAAGCAAAACTTTCACTTGGAACCATAATAGGTGGAGACAGCTTTTAAATATCATCTCCTCATTTGATTCTTCATTGAGTGTTTTTCCCAGATCTAGGGGTAGAAAAGCAGATGAAGCGGTAAAGTTAATTTTTAAATCCATTGCAATGTCTGGCTTACATGCACCAAGTCCTGCCAAGAACTGTCAATCCCTTGAATCAATAGCTAACTTCCATCTCTGTGGCACATAAGTGCTCCAAATGTCAGAAATTAAAAGCTCAGGATGAATCTCTCCAATGACTAGTTTTCATTTCAAGGTCTTCTCAGACAGATGAGATAAATAGATTTTAATATGTCCTTGCTGGAAATCATTTGACAAAAGTTCTGTGAAATTCCTGGAACCACAGAGCAGTAGACTTAAATATTTTACTTTCCTCGGGCTGGAAAGCTCTTAGAACATTGAATTTTGGCTAGAACATTAAGCTTTTCAATATTTTAGGTATTGGGTGGAAACTGGTTGATAAGAACAATGAGGTGGAAATAAAAATCCACCTAAGCAGTCTCCAGACCTTGTTCCATTGCGCTTTGATTCATCAGATGTTCCCTTTCGTTTGGCTCCCAAGGCAACCAATGTAAGTAATCAGAACACACTGTGCGTCTTTATGAACTGATATGAACTGACCACTACTCTGTGCCTGTGAACTGAGAGAGCCAGGGACACCAGGATGGGTAAGGGTGCTGCTTATTTGGGAGTGGCTTCCTTCATAATTAGCTGTTTTCCATGATTGTCTTTAAAACACAGAACAGTTAATAAATCATAGAAACACAGAAATGGAGGGACAAAGGCTAAACCAACTGCAGCAGTGGTACTTACTAGACACTATATTGAAAATGAACTATATGACTTGTAGGTAGGGATGGGAAGGAAAAACTGGAGGAGACCAAGAGAAGAAGTGACATTGTCCAAAAAAATATTTTATGTTTCAGGACCTAATTTGGGACCATCTGGCAAAAAAAAACAAGGTGAATATTTTTATGCTAAGGTATGTTTTCTGAAATCAGATTTATACTTTGGGTAGTGATTGTATACTTAATTAATTCACTAGGTAATTTTTTACCACTATGCCTGCTTCCGTGTTGCAAATAATAGATAAGTATTTTATATTTACTTTTCTACTTATAGGACAAAATTAAACCATTAAAATAGAGTTAATTAACATTGTCAGCTCCAGAATTTCTTCTTAAATAATTATATACTGTTTTTCTACTTACATACAAGCATGAATTTGTGACTCATTATAGAAAGCAGAATGACAAAGAACTATATGTAATATATTGTATAAGACCCTATCTCTCCAGAAATAATGCAGCAGTAACGGTTTAGAGCTGTTGAATTATGATCATCCCTTCTGTAAATACATCAAGCTGACAGAAATAGTTTCTTCCTGTTCCAAAGTGCTGTAGCTGTCGGGCGAATAAGAATCATAGAAGACATGAAATTGCTACAAAATAAATTTAGCTCAAATTTAAAGATAAATTTTTCATCTGTGGTAGTTTATAAATACTTGAAGAATCACAAAACCGTGATGAACATCTATCATTAAAAATAAAACAAAACCAAAAAACCCTCCATCACCACCAATAGCACATTAGTCCTTGCACAAATATTGTTTGAGTGTCTGTCTTGTGCCAAACTCTGTGCTGCTGTTGGAAGTATCAAGATGAATGAGACATGATCATTCACACAAGGAATTCATCAACCTGTGAGAGAAATAAAGTGTATCCATTCATTTATTCATTTGTTCAGTAAGTTGAGTATTATTGATTGCTCACAAATGCCTGTCATTCCACATCAGAGACACAATAGTAACCAACTCTCAACACGGAGTGTAATAAGGGAATAACATTCTGTGCCTGGTCAGAGTGAAACAAGATAATCTACCTGTAGTATGAAGCTTTCACACAAAGAGCATTTGTACTACAATCCTTTGGTTGAAGGGATTGTAGAAGCAAAAGGAATATGGCAGTAGATATGTGTTGGTGCAGTGCTTAATTCATACCAAACTTCATACATAGCAAACATACACAATGCTAGTTGCTGTAACAAACAAATCCTAGATTGCAATACCTTCCATCACTGACAAATTTAGTTTTCACATGGAGTTTATAGGTCTATAAACCTAGTAATTCAGTTTTCTTTTCTAAATCTGTGTTCAAGGGGGAGAGACAGACAGACAGAAACACAGACACAGACAGACAGACACAGACATAAACACAAAGACACAGAAATGCAGAGGGAATTAAGGTCACTACTACAGAAAGTCTGTGGGAAGTGATGGCAGAATTGGAAAAACACATTCTATTCCTTATCACAGTATCTTAGCCACATAAATTGTATAGATATGGTCAAAGTGACCTGTCTAGCATCCCAATATCCCAGGCCATGGAGACTCATGTACAGAGGAGCTAAGTGAACCTGATTTATTGATCACAGTATTATTTCTGTCACTAGGACAAGATCATCTAAAATGCTAGTTCAATTTGAATGACTATTTATTGCTTAATATTTAAATATTTAGCACAGAAGTATTGACGCATTGAACATAATCGCTGTTACATATTTTGCAAGCAAGAAATGCTGTAAGGTAGACTGAAGAAGCTTTAACTTTGCACAAGGACCAAGGCCTACATGAATTGAGAGAAATGATACTTTGTTGTGGCATATGTGCAAAACTCAGAACATTTATAGTTTGAAGTACAGAGACAAATGTACAGCTGTACACAAATCAGAAAAACTAAACAAATCAGAAAGCTAAAGAAGCTGACAGTATTTTTTGCTTTCTGGTGATTTTTCAATATGCCTTCTGAAGGAAGTTCTTTTATCTCCCAATAACTTAAGTAAAGTTTTTGTCCATTTACCTTTTTCATATAGAGATGGTTTATTATAATCCTTAAGGATATTGACATTAGAATGAAACACAATGTTTTTCAAATCATAGCTCAGTCATTTCTTATTCATAGCTTTGAGCAAGTTGCTAAAACTTACATTAACCTTAGTTTCTCAAGTTGTAAAAAAATTATAAAGGATAACAATAACACTAATTCTGCCTTGGACTTTCCTGAGGATTGCGTGAGCTAGTGCATGGTTGAATTTTGTCTACCATCTGGCACATGATAGACATTTTTTAATTAAATATTGTGATGATATTAAAGCCAATGATTTTAGACATTATTTAATGACATGCTATTTTGCCCAAAGATACAGCTTGAACTAAAATTAAATATAATGTAATCCCAATTTTGATTTAAAAATATTAAATAGAGACAAATAGGAAGGAGAGACAACATATTTGTGAGGTACAGTTGTGGGTGTTTTTAGTGCCTCTGTCACCCAGTTATGACTCTTCAGATGTTTTGAGAGTAAAGATTTGTTTTTGCATGCACTCTTTCCCTCTCTTAAACTTGGTTTGCACACATAATTGTTTTATTAACATGATATGACTTACATATTATTTTCTCATAAAGACAAGACTTCCCTAAGGAACCTTTCGCTTTGCTCTTTCTTGGCTTAGAATAATTGGCCAGCAGCATTAAAAATTAATCTCCTGAGAAGCAAATAGTGTTCTTTTGCTCCTAGGTATTTTTTCTCTCTTACTCATAAGTAGGAATCTGAAATATCTTTGTGAGACTTTGTTTCTCTCCTTTCTTATCTACATGTACCTGGGTCCTGAATCAATACATGAACAATTACAAATAATTTCTAATGTAAGGTTTTTATCAACAGTTGAACATGATAACCAGTGAGTAAAACTCTAGACCCCCAAGTCATCCCAGATTTTCTTTGAAACTGAAGCTAAAATATACTCATTTGTACACTTATGGTGGTTTACAAATTTAGACATAATTGAAATTTTGAAAATATTTGTTTTTGTTTCTACATACCACATCTTTTCTTTTGTATGAACATATCTTGGATCAAGGTATGGAACAGTCTTCTTCTGAAGTGTATTCAGTTTGGAAACATGGACCTAGTACTTGACATTTTTCTTGAGTTGCTCACATCTGGTTATACTAGTTTGATTAATGTTGGGAAAAACTTGAGCTCCTGAGGGAAGGCTGCCTATATGACTTTATACCTGTCTGTACATGGCCAGGATCACAAATGTAACAAAGTTTTTTCTGTGGAGAATGGAAAAGCCAAATTAATGGATGAGTTCTCTCCTTCAGTGTAAAAAATGTCTGGTTTATTGTTTTCTTACTGACACTTACTTTAACCTCTGCCATTTCACCTGAAGGCTTCCTTAAAAGATGTTATTCACTTCTGTCTTGTTATTTATCTTGTCCGATGGCTATTTCTTTTCCTTTTGGGAAAAAAATTTTATCTGGCCTTTTCTGAGTGCTTTATTTGCTCAGTGAATTTTCATGCCCTTAATCATTTTCTTACTGGTTATCTTTATTTGCTTATTTAATTTCCTTTTCTTTTTCATGTTAAATAAGAAAAAAAGTGTACAACTTCCAGATCAATAGGTATAAACACAGTCTAATGCTAAAACTAGGATTGTTTCCCCCTGATTCTGTGTGTACAAGGTTCTTTATGCTTTTCAAGGAAGAATTCTTGATGTAGAGTCAACAGAATCCCTTAAATAATGAGACAAACCCAATCTTGGCAACTTTTTTCTAGTTAGCATCTACCTGATGACTGTTTACAAATATAACTAGTTTCTTTGGTAGAAGATAATGACACTAGGGGCAAGAAAACAAAACAAGAGCTTCAAAAGTCACATTGTGAAATCATCAGACTCCTTCTCTGTCCAAATACTGAAGTGCATCTATCATTTCTCAATGTCCTTTGTCAGTATCACATCAAAGAAACTCAGCTGCATTCGTGAAGCTATTTTTTTTTTGGTCACCACAAGTAAACACCTAAAATAAACAACTTAAAGGGAAAAGTTATCTAATTTGGTTCAGAGTTTCAGAGGTGTTAATCCATTATGGCCAGGAAGCAATGGAGTAGAGCAGTTCACATCATGGCTGACGGGAAATAGAATGCAGCCCTCATAGAAGGGTCTATGGAAAAACGGAGACCAAGGACCTACTTCCTGAAACTAGGCTCCAGCTCTGACTTCTAATCGCTTCCTAATAATGCTGTCATATGATGAATCTATCAGGAGATTAATCTGTTGATTAGGGTATCACTCTCCAGACCAAATTATTTCCCCAAAACCCATCAGCAGCTAACTGTGCCTTTAATACATTAGCCAGTGTGGGACATTTCATAGTCAAATCATAATAAGCCCCAGAGAGGACTTGGAGGTCTCTCATATGAGCTCCTCTCTGATGGATAGATTCTCTTTGAAAATATCAACAATGTGAATAGGCCTCTGCTCATCCAAGAGACTTAGAGCCATATCTCTTAATGGCATCCTCACTACCAGACAGTTGGAGCTTTAAATATCTCTGTCTTCTTGAGTCTAAATGTCTTTCCTTATAATTTACATTCTCTGTCCAAGTCTGCTCTCTGGAGCCTCCCAAATTCCTCAAATTAATTAACCAGAAAGTACTACTGATTATTAGCTCAACATCTAGTCCTCTGAATTCACATTGGCCAGCAGAAACTTTAAAATCAGTATGATGAAGGAATGGAGTTGGACTTGGCGCACATATATGCACCAAATACTAAGGAGCTATTTGGTAGAGTGAAGTATTCATGTGGTGCACTCAAATACTAAGGAAGTGAGGCAAGATTGGGCAAAGTTACTAATGAGACTCTATCTCATAAACAAAAGTGCAAGGACGTAGTTCAAGGGGGTCAACTACAGCATGAGGTCCTGAGTTCAACCTCTAGTACTACACACACACACACACACACACACACACACACACACACACACACAGAGAAGTACCAACTCTTCTCCTTTAAAAAATTGTTTTATAACTTACCGAGCCCAGCCAAAATGCTTTTAACTCTTAAGACCTGTGAGAGACCTCAGTGATTATCTAACTCATCTCTCACTTTTCAGAGAAATAACTTGAGACCCAGGGGTCAAACCTGAACTGAAGGTCATAGAGTGTTGATTTCTAGAACTCTGGAGTGACTGTAGTGGAGGAATTTTGTCTAATGTATTCTCAGAAGACACACTTCAATGACCATAGATCCATTCTCTAACAAAATGTTTTTATTATACAGTTTTCTGGAACTATATTGTGTGAGCTAACTTCCATTAGCACACATTAGTATCTAGTCTGGGATATTATTCTAAATTTTTCAAAAGTTGTACCCTTAAAAATTCTAAAAATATCTTTGCGGGGGGGGTGGGGAGAAGACCCACTTTCTCAAAATTCTCTTCAGTTTTCCCTCAGAATAGAGTCTCTGAGTACAGCACATGCTTATATGCTTTTGAACACATAAGCAAGTGCACATACACACTCACACATATACACACAAATGGCTGACTTTGCTATAGATCCAATATTACCGTTACCAACAGATAATCAATATCTTTAGTGAGGATGTTTTCCAAGTGAAGTGACTTTACTTAGAAAACAGGATATAAAGCTGTTACAATCCTGATGGTACATATGTGGTTGATATCATCTGCATTGCCATAAGTAGCTCCTCACAGAGAATGCTGGGGTAATTGTGACTGATGTACTTCAAAAAATGCTGTGGCCCTTGAGAGTCTAAGATAATAAAAAAGGAACAAGATGACATGTTGACACTGTCTCTCACATGCTTGACTAGTCACAGAAGGAATCAGTGTTAGGCAACTCCATGAGGAAAGAGTTATTGCTTATAAATCTGGAATATGTTTTGTTCCAAAACTATGAATAGTCCTTCTTCCCTTAAAAATACAGCGAGAAGACAGGTGCTGGTAGCACATGCCTGTAATCCTAGATACTCAGAAGACTGAGAATCACATTCAAAGCCAGTCTAGTCAGGAAAGTCCGTGAGACTCTTATTTCCAATAAAACACTCAGAAAACCAGAAGTGGCACTGTGGCTTAAGTGGTAGAGCACTCACCTTGAGCTGAAGAGCTGAGGGACAGCACCCAAGCCCAGAGTTCAAGACTGACAACAAAAAAAAAAAAAAATAGAAAGAGAGGAACACAAAAATGATGATTTTATCACTCAGAGAAAACTGCCACTAACAGTTTGGTGCACTTGTCCAGAATTTTTCTTATATATACATGGAAACATACAATATTTTCAAGTCTTGAACCAAAATCCTTTTCACTTAACATTGTGGTATATTTCCAGGTCACTAAATTATCTGTACAATCATGGCTCTCTATTTTTCTCTGTGTAAACACTCCATTATTTATATAGCACATTCTCTACTGGAGGAATTTATTTTTCTGCAGTCTTTCTTTCCCTATCATGTCACTTAAGGTCACCTTTCCCATGCCTTGTTCCTTCTAAGCTACAAATAAAACACGTACAAAGCAGGCCAAAGATTCTGTCTCTCTGTGTGCTGCTTGAAAGAATTATGCAATGGCCCTGAAACAAAATAGAGCTAACATAAAGCAAGAGAGATGTGTCATTCATGATTTTAACAAAAAGCTTATTCCAGAAATTGCAGGACCACAAAAAAGTAGATGATGGAAAAGCAGCATGACAGAAAATAGGAGAGAAAGAATGTCAAAGTGATTGCCAAACAGCTTCAGAGATGGACAGGAAGAGGGTGAATGACACAGAGGACAGCTGAAAGTTGACCCACTTTCCATATAAAAAAAAAGGTTGTTCTACATCAACAACAGACATTGTGAACTTTGAGGAAGAGGGATCATGGGTGTTGGTGATAACAACAATTTATTGAAGGGAACAACAGAACTTTTGACCATGAAGATTGTCCTCAATGGTGAAACTGGGACAAAGAGCATCCGATGGGGTCATGCTGGCAAAGAAAACAGGGTGGATTTGGGGATAGTTGTTCCCTGGATTTGTAGTGAGGGGAACACAAACTAACAGCTTCAGTGGTGGAGTGCTGGGCTCTGCATTTGAGAACTGACCTGCTATATATTTTATTGAATATTGTGCTGTATAGAAAAAGGTGAGGCAGGCACTTCTACGTCAGAGTAGAGGAATATGTTCATTCAACCAAACTTCCTGAATATCTCCACAGGCACAGATGTAGGTTGCACTTGGAGAACACAGAGAGAAGCATCAGCTGTCCCCTCATTAGATGACAGGCCAATCTCCCCTTCAAGGTATTTGCTTCAGCTTAAGGCCACACATTTCCATTGGGATCTGTGTGTTCTTTGTTTATTATTCCAATGCTCTATGAGCACCATAGCCTGAAGGATTTTATATATTTTTCTCTCCATTGTTTTCCTACTACAGTCCCTGGCACATAGATGTCCAATGATTATTTGTTCAATGAAAGAATAAATAAGTGAATGAATGCTTTTAGGTATGGATGAATGCTTTTAGGGGTGATTAAAAAATAGATAAAAATAAAGAACAACTAGATTCTCAAGACAGAGGTGAAATCAAGAAAATAAAGACTAAAAGGTTTTGTGGGAAAAAATAGCTTTAAAAATTGAGATGTAAGATTAAGCATAGAAAATGTACTCATTATCTTACTCATGTAACTGTAACCCCTCTGTACAGTATCTTTACAATAAGCTATATATTAAAAATAGTAAGCAAATGCTATAATCGCTTAGCTGAGAAGTAATGGAACATATACAAATAAGGTAGAAACAAGAAGTGGGTAAAGTAGATAAATCAAATCATCACAGAGATAAAATTGGCAGGTGATGGTGTTGTTAGAGAAAAGGAAAGGGCAGGAAGAGAGGAATTCCTTAGAATCTCAGTTGCCAGGCAAATTACAGACTTGATATCCACTTGAGGGGAAAAAAGGTTAAAAAAAAGTGCTCCAGTGGAACTCACTGGACACTGGTGAAAGTGAACTATGGGTGTAGCTGTGAGGGAAGGCCTAGGAGAGAGTAATGGTAGGGAGACACTATAAGAAGGGAAATGTACTCATTACCTGACTCTTGTAATTGTAACCTCTCTGTACATCACCTTAATAATAACAATAAAGTAAAACACAAAGAACCCCACAGGTGCACTGAAGATACTGTGTAAAATTAACTTCAGGCTATGTATACAAGGTGAGTTTCAAATATAAATGAGTTTAAGGATTAGACTTGGGTTCCAACCCCAACATATCTCTTTATGTATATACAAAGACTCCAAATTTTTTTTTAAAAAAACATCCAAACATCTGTAGAAGGATTTATTTACCTGTCTTGCTCTTTTTCTTGCTTCTCTCCTCCTGAATTAGGATGCATATATTAAAAAAAGGAGAAAAGAAAAGAAAGAAAGAAAAAGAAATCCACTACAAAAAAAAAAAAAACAACAGCATTTTGAGCCAGGAACCACTTGTCACACTTGTAAACCTAGCTATTTGGGAGGTAGAGTTTGGGAAGACAGTGGTTCGAAGCTTGCCCTGGCAAAACATTTGTAAGACCCATCTCAACTAATATGGTATCCTGATACTGTTATTCCAACCTTATGAGAGGAGGAGATCAGAAAAATCAAAACAGTTTCAAACCAGCACAAGAACAAAAGAGTTTTCAAGAGTCTATCTCAACTGAAAAAGGCTGGGTGTGGTACTGTGCATCTGTCTGTTGTCCCAGTTACGGCAGAAAGTATATATACAAAGATCACAGACCAATAGGTGTTTCACAAAAGGAGCGTCTCACAAAGTAGTTTAGCAAAGACTTATTTTAGTATGTCATCAGGATAATGTAGGGAGAAACAACAAAGAAAAACGACTCTCTCTTTTTATACAGGAGATGATGGACATTCAGAAGAGTGGTTATCTGTTGTAATTCTTGAATTTCTTGGCCAGATCCCATAACCCCCTAGACATTTTGCTGTTTCCAAACCAACACAATGGGTTAGAATGGCATCCAAAGCATAGTCAACAGTGGTCCTGTTCACTATTGAGAAACGTGGAGAAAAATGGTGTAGGCTTAACCAAACACGCGGACAATACTTGTGTGAGTTTTAGAACTTACTGCCAGATATCAGACATGCCCTTTATTTTCTGTCCCTCTACCTATTTGCAGGGAGATAATTGGGAGGATAGCTTGCTGCCCTGAGTTTTCAGTTTAACTTCCTGGATCTGGTTTCATTCCTGACTTTACCCCTTTTGGTATTATTTGTTTTAATTTTTAATTCCCTGTCCTCTCATCCATCTGTCCTATCTCAGTGGCTACCAGTGGAATATAAAGAGCAAAGAGAAGCAATGTGCTGGTAACTTGGAGAACACAGATTCATAGAAGAGAGGGAATGGCTGTTCTCTGGGTTCAGTCCACCAGAAAGCACTGGAGTTCAGTTTCCAATGCACTGAGTCGCCCTGATGGAGATGTCTCACAAGGCTTTGGCACTGTGGGTCTGTAGGTTTGTTGGTCTACTTCCAAGATACAGAGTTTTGGGGCATTTGCACAATCTCACTTTGCAGTGGATGATGTTGTCCAGGGAAAGACTGTGAGAAGAAAAAGCAGGGGATCAGGACAGGTGCCTCAGAGATGCTGAGGCTTGATGGGTCTCTGTTTCATATAATTCAGGAAGGCAGAGAGGCAACAGGTTGTTTCTCTTCTTGGCTTACAAAACCTTGTCAGATAAGAAATCCGTTTATCCTCCACACTGGAAAACCCCCACTGCTCACGGCAGAAGGCCTCCCAGCTTTCAAAGGTGTGGGGAACACCAGTTCCTTTGAGTCAAGGCAGCAGCCACAGACTGTCTGGAAATGAAAGAAGTGAAGGGCTCAGGTAGAGGGCACACTCCCAAATGCCAAGGTCATGTCTGGTCAGCGCTTGGATTTCTAACTTGTGCTGATTCACATTATAAACAGAAGAGAACGCTTTGATCCACAGACTGGTTCGACCAGTTCTGTTGTGAGGAACCCTTTAAAAGTAGGAGGCCCTGAAGGTTGAGCTTTGTCTATCTGCCCTGGGGAGGGAGAACAGTGGGGGGAGGGAGGTTCAGGGCACCCCAGTTTCTTCCTACCATTCCACCTAGTGAGAGGTTCCACTTCCTCATGTACCATTATGGTATCTAGCTAAATTTACTCAAGAATGGGCAGTAGCTCTGAAAGGCAAAGATTGTGTCTAAATAATGTAACATTAGTTTTTTTAAGTCTCCATCATATTAATAATAGAAAAGCATCCAAAGAGGCTAGTAGCTAGTTATTAGACCAGGGCCTTGAATACAGTAGGCTGTCAAAGAAAAATGATTAAATGGTGACTTACACACCATTTAGCCCATGTTTTGGGCTTATGGCAATCTAGGCAAACAGGTAGTGAGGAAGAAACACATTAGTCATGGTGGAGAGCTTTAGGACAAGAACTTGCATAAATTCCTTACACAAATGCTATACTTCAAGAGGCTGGAGGTGTGGCACTTACAGCTCCAAGGAATGCAGAAATTTCAAGATCTTTACTGGACTCAGGCATGTGGGGTGCTGCTTCCCTAGAGGGAATTCGGCATATCTGAAGAGGTGGTCATGAATCTGATGCAGAAAGGTAATAAAATAAGTTAGCTTTAATGTTTATTGATTACATTTGTATTCCATGTTTTCATTATATCAATGCTTTAAAATAATGGTGAAGGAAGAGTTCTAGGTTATGAGCCCAATCCGAGTACATCCATCTGTCAGGCCTAACCATTCACCCCCAAATGACAAAGCTATGAGGCAGAGAAAGGAGGTTTATCAGATAGTATGGGCAGCCACAAGAAGCCCACTTCAACCATCTTCTGGGGATGCAGACAGGAGCTTCAGGTTTAAATAGGCAAAGAATTAGGCGGAGAGGGAGAATATACATAGTTAACCACTTCCAATCACTGATGTAACCTGGTTGGCCTTTATCCTCAGACTCTTCCCTGGAGGTGTTCCAGGGAAGTTGTTGTCCCTTCTAACATTTAAAGGGAGAATTGGAGAAATCTGGTCAGGTTAAGTTAGTTCTTGTGGCTTGGTGAGTTGTCTGTCTTGGGAGGTTTTGCTATTCCTGTCCTTCCTAGCAGTTTCCTCCATTATTCTTTGTAAAGATGTTATTGATTAGTCTTGTCCTTCCTGGATTCCCAGGTGGCTACACAGGCAATGACTCACAAACGAAAAAAGATATGAAAATGGATGTGGAGATGCCAAACTTATTACTGCCTTTAGTTCATTCTAGGGCCCAAGCAAGCAGTTAGTACTTCTCAGTGAAAGCAGTTTAGGTACTGTAACAGTGCAATAGTTGCTAAATCCTGGATAAAATTTTTCATAATGATTCAGAAAGAAAAGTTTGTGGATACAGATTTAGCTTACTAATTTTAAAAAGTCAATTGGAATACATTACTTGATTTGCAGGATTTTTTAAAAAAAATAACATCTCTAAGAAGAAGCTATGCTTTCTGCTTTTATGAAGGAAAGAAGTTAGGAATGGTAGAGCATACCTGTAATCACAGCTATCAGGAGGTAGAAATTGGGAAGATTATAATTCAACTCCAAGCCAGGCAAAAAGTTATTGAGATCCCATCTCAATTAATATACCAGACATGATAGTTCACGAATGTCATCGGCTAATGGGAGCGGTTATAGGTAGAAAGATCTTAGTCCTAACAACAAAGGAGATCCTATCTGAATAATAGACTCAAGCAAAAAAAAATGGACTGAAGTTATGGATTAAATGGCACAGCATTTGTCTAGCAACGGGGAAGCCCTAACTTCATCTCTAATATAGTCCCCCATCAAAAGAAAAAGAAAGAAAAGGAAAGGAGAGAGGGAGAGAGAGAGAGAAAGAGGGGAGAGAGAAAGAGAGGGAGAAAAAGGAGGAAGAGAAAGAGCAGGAGAGGGAGAAGAGGAGAGAGGGAGAGAGGGAGAAAGAGAGAGATCAACTACTACAAAGAATGAATCCATGAAGCCACAAGCACAGCTCTATTTCCTGTTCTGACAGTATTATGGGCAATCAACAGATTATATGGTTGGGTCAGTGCAAGTCATAAAGAATAGAAACAGGCTATCTGTACTGATATTACTTCATTATTAAGCCACATGAGGAAGGAAGGAAGAACAAGCAATAGCTCCACAAGGTGAACAGCCATCTAGGAGGAAGCAGCTTTCCCCCCGAAGCACAAGAGGGCTAGCCCCTCCATTGCCAAGACACCCATGGTTCACTGCAATGTGACCTATCACACACAGGCTCAGTTTAACTTTGCCTCTGCTCTTCCTGAGGCAGAGAACAAAATGGTTAAGAGCACAGGCTCTGGCCCATTCCATGATGAAGTCTAAATCTAGGCCTTGTTTTGGAGGTTGCCATAAAAAAGAAGCCTGACCATTTTCATTGTCATATTCCAATATAGCGCACACCTTTGTGGCAAACTTCCAGGGTGATTGCCTCCTGTGCCACAGAGCAATCTAGATGGTTCCTTTTGGTAAATACCAACCCTTGATTGAATTAGTCATGTAATGGATAGTCTCAGTTCACTGTGGCTGACTTCTCAGTAAAGAGAAGCCAGCAAGGCTTAGAGGATCCTGGCACTGCTATCTGCTACCATGAGGTAGGTGGCAGACCCAAAGAGTCAATTAATCCAAATAAAAATGAGCTAATTAAGCAATGTAATAATAACGAATATAATAATGTATCATAAACACAAGTCATATATATAGTATATCGTATACAATTATATAGTGCCCTAATAAAGGAATTTGGTTGAGTAAGCAATAGAACATAAAGTCAAGTTCAAGTCTAGAAAGAAATAGGAAACATTATGGCCAACACACATCATAATTCATATCTTTTTATATAGTCTTTACTTATTAATAACAATGTTATGTGTAGGATCCACTGGCATCTTTATATCATTTTCTTTTTCCTTCCTTTTTTATATACATACTCTAACAATCCAAGTTAGGAAATTCTGCAGGATTGTTTACAGTTACCCAAGAGTAAAAATTCTTTAAAATCATTTTCATAAAAATGTATCCATCATCACAAGCAATGACACAATGATACAATAGCCCTCCATGGACCCTCATCCATCTTTGGTAACTCTCAACATTTAAGCATTCCTATTTTGTCTGTCTCTTCTCTCTGTGGCTGTGATCCTCTAGCACAGAAAGAACATAAATTGGTTTTTTTTTAAGTACAGCTGTATTTATCTGCTTGAAAAATTTTCTTTTTAGCACCCTCTTCTTTCCATTTCTACAGCCATTGCACAAATTCTGCTGATGGCCAGAAAGTACTTGCTTCTTATCAACCAGAATAACCTCCTTTCCTTCCTACTCCAGAACAAGGCATTGGTCACTTAAACCATGCTCTGCATTCCATAGACCTGTTTCAACCAGTTTGTGAGCTGCCAGAAAACACATGAAAATATCATCGCATTTGTTGGTTATTTATGTATTTATGCAGTACTGAGGTTTGAACGCAGAGCACTTGCCAGGTATTAGCTCTACCACTTGAGTTACACCTTCATCCCTTTTAGCTTTAGTTTCCTTTGAATAGGGTCTCACTTAACTGGCCTGTGAGCCTCCTATTTATGTTTTCTGCTTAACAGGCCACCTCTCCCAGCGTTTATTAGCTGAGATAGCATCTTTCAAATATTTTGTGGAAGCTAGCCTTGAACCATAGTTCTCTCAAGTAGCTAGGGTTCAGGCGTAACCCACTGTGCCCACCTTCTTTTGCATTATTTTAGGGACCTATTCCTTATGCCAGATTAAGTACCTAGCAACTGTGAATCTCAAAATCACATCAGACACACTCTCTCACTCCCATCCTATTGCTAATTATTCATACCCTAGCCCTGTCCCTACCACCTCAACTTTAGGATGCTTTCCCTGCTTAAGTCACCTGTCACTGAGTTTTTTCATATTTACCTGCAAAATTTAGATCAGGCCACTTTCCTGTCACATTGTTTAGATCTCATTCACTCGACAGCTATTTATTAGGCATTGTGCTAGGCACTGTGCTATTTAGGTGTGCTTTGTCTGGGACTGTTAGAGGAGACAAGGAACACTACAATACCTAATACTATCTGGACAGTTACACTTGTAGGTCTCTTGAATGGAGACCAAAACTAGCAGTCAGTGGTCTTTCTGTGAAATGGCATTCAGCTGAAGAATATAGACAATCTGGCTTATGACTTTTTTTTTACACGTTTACAGAGTAAAGAAATAAGGAAATGCTTATTTGCTTATGTTTGCCACAGTGATAGAGGCCCCAGCCAAAATTCCTCCTAATCTACGAAGCATTACTAGAACATGATTCCACAAGCTGATTTTCTTCAGCCTTTTCATTACCCTAACTAGACCAGTGTCTATGCAAGACGCACAAGACCCTGGCTGCAAAACTAAGAGGTCAGATATGATGACCCCTGTCCTAGGAACAGTGGACAAAGGGCACTGGAACAGCTACAGCATGGGCTGTCTTTTCTCTGTTGAGAACATGCATTTTAAAAAAGAGGTTAAGATTATTAGCTAAGGGCCTGAGAGAAAGCAGTTAATCCTATTTATTACTCGTCATGACTGGGGTGAGTCTCACGTTAGGCAAAAACGTCTAAGTCCCATCTTATCCTCTTGCTGCTTACTACCTACCCATGAGGGGGGCTCGTTCTCACAAAACTCTTGAGAGTGAACCACGCTGTTAATTTGGTGAAGATCCCCAGCCAGCAGACATCCTGGACCCTGGAGTGAGATCTTGAGGCGGCCCCAGGATGAGCTCTTGGGGTATCCCAAGCACTCAGGTACCCCAATGGAGTCAGTTCCGCTGGCTGATGCTATAGGTAGGTGGCTGGCTGCAAGGATCAAAGGACGAGCGAGGGTATCATGCTGTTGCCGACCAGGTGCACAGGACCGGGGAGAAGGAGAGGGGAGGAGGCAGGAAGGTCACCTGCATCCCCACGCTCCACTTCTCCGGCACGTTCGGGAGGGGCGATCCAGGAGGAGGAGGCCCGGGAAGCGATCTCCTCCGCACCCTGCGCCACCCCGCTGAGTCTACCCGCCCTCGGGGCCTCGGTTTCGGGAGAGGTGAGGGCGTGTCCAGGAGGCGAGGGTGGCCTCTGGGGCCGGGATCGGGGGCGGGTCGGGAGCCCCCTTTGTGGCACTGCCAGCGCAGGGCGCGCGGCGTCTAGGCTCTGTCGGAGCCTGGACTCGGGTGGTGGCAGGGGCCGGGAGGTGGCGGGAGGTGGCGGGAGGTCGGTACCCCGGCGAGGATCGGCGCCGGAGGCCTCGGGGCCGCG
>NW_012267220.1:23116951-23287892 GCF_000151885.1 Dipodomys ordii | reverse complement strand
TGTAGCTCAAGTGGTAGAGCGCTTGCCTTGAGCTGAAGAGCTGAGGGACAGCGCCCAGGCCCAGAGTTCAAGCCCCACAACCGACCAAAAAAAAAAAAAAAGAAAGAAGATAGATGAAAGAAGGTGGACCTTCTGGGTAGAGAAAAGTATTCTACCTTTGGCTATAGGTGTGGATATCACAATGCCAATGTCAAACACATTACTTCATCTGATCTCATTCTAGCCTATCCCTTTATGGAAGTAAAGGCCCCCAAATGGAAGGACATACCAGTCCTGAAGCTTCAAAACTATCTGGTGTCATGTCCCCTCTAAACCTACTACTTTACCTACTGCAGAATTGGATTATATTCTCAGTGCAGCTTTCTTCTGCAGGAAGCTCTTCAGGTTCTGCATCTATCTGGCTGAACTATAGCCCTATTTCTGCCCTGTTTTGTCATTTTCCTAAGAAAGAATATTATTATTGCTACATAAGCATAGAAAGAGGCTAGATCATACATGTACCATTTTGTTAAAAAAAAAAGTTGTATAGACTCTCATGTTGAAACTTGTGAGCAGAATGTTGAAGTAGGTACTTACAAAGATCTTTTTCTCAGCCAAAGCAATTGATGATCTCTTGTCTGGGAGTTTGTCCATCCATTTTACAAACTATTTTTTAACAAGTTAAAATATGGGCTGTTAAAATTATATTGGCAGAGCTCACAGAAGCTTTTATTCTCAGTGAGATGTTGTATTGGCTTTATGTGTGGTATATTCTGCAAGGATAAAAGTAATCTTCGAAACACGAAGGTCCTAGAAATCTAATACTGATAGTGCTGAAGCAGACTATTTCATACTGTGGCTGTGTTTTGCCATCAGCAAAACTCACCTTGCCAACTATACTGTCAAGTTACCAACACCGTAGTGTTGAGCTTTGAATTATTCCCACTGCTCGATGTATTATGATCCATCCATTAAAGCAGGAAATGGAAGACTTGTTGAATAATAAAAAATTGAAATTTGACTTGGAAACTTTTACTGCATGTAAATACGAATCACTGAAACATTTATACCAATTACTGGGTTCTTTGTGTAACATCTATTTTAGTTAAGAATGTGCCTGAAGACCACCCCTTTTTCTGTTGGATAAGTAGATATAGTCTTATCGAGTAAAAAAAAAAAAAAAACAAAAAAAAACATGGATTACAGTCCTTTGTCCAAAAGAAATTAGTCACTTAACTTTCATATATTGATTAATTCTCATTGGTTTTGACTGATTCTCATACTCATTGATTCTTATTGAATCTATATAATTTATAAATAATGCCAATTATATCCACTTTGATTTTACATTCATTTGCCTTTTTTGTTTATTTTTGGCCTTTTTTGGTGCTGGTACTGAAGTTTATGTTCAGAGCCTGCGTGCTATCCCTGAGCTTTTTTTGCTCAAGGCAAGCACTATATTACTTGAGGCACACCTCCATTTCCAGCTTTTTAGTGATTAATTGGAAGTTAGAGTTTCCTGCCCAAACTGGCTTCGAGCCATGATCCTCATCAGATCTCAACCTCCTGAATAGCATGAGCCACCAATCTGGTTCCATTTTCTTATTTTCAGGTCTGATTTTCTTTTTTCATGTGTCAGCTAACAATGACTCATTTTCTAACAATTTAAAAGACTATAAGGCTGTAGAAAGACTATAAGTCATTTCTAAAAAAACTTTGAAAGACTCTCATCATTATTATATTATTTCTGTTAGTTTAAAGCTAGTTTTACAATAATTTATTCTGTTATTAAAAATATTGCTTCACATTTCCACATTATTGTCATGGGGGTGGAGAAGCTCAAATTTGAAAGCCTTAGATGCCACTGTCAGCAGTAAATTAAACAATTGAGCAAGTAACAAAACAGATGGTATTCTAGCTGTTGTGAATGTATCTATGTTCCAAATGAATTTTTGTATGCCCCAAGAATTTCAGGTTGAATGTTTATTCATTAAAAAAATTAATTTAGAGCCAGAATTCTATCTTCTTGTTTAATTTGTTTTTAGTTTTCAAAGTAGACTATAATGGAAACCATTGAGGGTTTAAAAAATAATTTGTCATTATAAATTTGAAATAATAAACTGTGTATTCTAATACATGGGTTTCTCTTTGAGAAAACAGATACAATCATAAAATGGAACATAGAAAAAGAAAAAAAAATATTAAACTTTCCCAAACAGTCTGGTTTATTCTGAGCACAGACTTAATAACTCCTGCTGCTAGGAGAAGTGCAATTTACAGTCACAGGAAAGCTTAAAATGTCAAACACATTCTTATAAAACACAATGCAAGCTGCCTGCAAATGAGACCCATTCTTTCAACTGGCGTCTTTCCTAGTCTGTGCAGCTTGCATAATTGCAGCATTTACTCAGAACTGAAAGTCTCTCTGTGTGATGTAAACATTCAGCGCGTGCCTCACACTGGTTTCCGCAGGTACGAAGTAGGTGTAGATTGCTGCAGACAGTGGAGCAAAGTAAAAGACCAGCTTTGGAAGGGCTGGGTATGAAGGTGAGAAGTAGCATGGACGTGAATGAGAATACTGGAATCAGCCTGGAAGGCTGGCCGTCAGAGGGCCAGCACCCAAGGACTTGACACAGGTCACAGGTCCAGCCAGCCTGTCCCAGCATCCCTATGACAATCCAGAGTCAAGGCAGCTGTGAGCAGTCAATACAGATGCCACCAAAGGTGACATCTCTGCTCACCTGAAAGTCTTTTTCTTTATATTTTAGATAGGATCCCAACAGATGCCATTATGTGGTTTGAGCCCAAAGCAGACAAAAGGCAACAAGCTAGGGAGTGAAGGAGCTCACAAGGGACAACATAAAAAGCAAGAAGTGCTGACAAGGCAGGACTGAATGAAGATTGAGAAGTACAATTGTTTTTCAGTATCCAAGGCTCCTGCATCCATAGATGCAACCAGTCAAGTACCAAAAGTAGATGAAAAAAATACTGTTTATCCAAGACATGTATGGACCTTTTTTTTTTATCATTACAAAACCAGAGTTTTAGGTCCCAGGCCCAGACTCCCAGGGGTTCACATGGTAGGTTTTTCTGTTTGTTCCAACATGCCAAATAAAGAGCTGAGTAGTGATAAAAGCAGAGAAAGATTTATTATGAAATAAGGGCAGCTGCAGGAAGAAAGCATTTCAGCCCATCTTCAGCCATTTTCATGATACAGGCATGAGCTTTCAGTTTAAATAGACAAAGAAATAGGGCAGGAGGTAAAAGGTATGCGTAAATTATCCCAGCCACGGGTTTGGCCTGGTTGGTCTTTATCTCAGTCCTAGTTTGGGGAGGACTTCTGAAGAAATTATTATCCTTGTCTTCACTAAGGAAACCAATCTGGGCAGGTTAAACAGGTCATTATTGTGTTGTGGGTGGTCTGTCCCACCAATTTGGGGGAGTTTTCTCCATTTCTCTTTGAAAACCTGGCATCAATAAATCCCATCTTCCCTGGCTACAAGGTGAAAGGCTCAGCACAGAGATATAAACTGGAAGTGAGGATGCCAACCATTCTTGTTTTTATTTAATTCAAGGGGCGACTTGTAGTTAGTACTTTTCAACACAGGCAGTTTAATTATGGTACAAATATTTCTTAAGCAATACAGTATAACAACTATTGACATAGCATTCACATTGTTATTAGACATTATGAATATTCTGGTGATGAATAGTGTATAGGAGGTCATGCACATTATATAAAAGATTTGAGCATTCTGTAGATTTTGATACCCAAAGATGGGGTGGGGTGTTGGAGTGAACCCTGTGCAGATACCAAGATACTACCCTTAAAACAGATGAAGGCCAACTAAAAAGTCATTGAGCCAGGCACTGGTGGCTCATGCCTATAATCCTAGCTACACAGTAGGCTGAGATCTGTGGTTCGAAGCCAGCCCAGGTAGAAAAGTCTGTGAAGCTCCTATCTCCAATAACTCATAAAAAAGCTGGAAGTGGCACAGAGAGACTCAAGGATAGTGCCCACGTCCTGAGTTCAAGCCCCATGACTGGCAAGCAATGGCAAAAAGCCATTTAATGGCTTTACTTAATGGTGAAAAGCTAAAGCCATTTTCTCTAAATTCAGGAATGAGACAAGGATGTCCGCTCTCTTCATTTCTCTTTGATATAGTATTAGAATGCCTTGCTAGAGCAATAAGGCAAGATGCAAATATAAAGAGGATCCAAATAGGGAAAGATGAAGTAAAACTATCCCTCTTTGCAGATGACATAATCCTATATTTAAAGAAACACACGGACTCCATTCCCAAGTTACTCAAGCTGATCAGAAAGTTTGGGAAAGAATCAGGATATGAAATTAACCCTCAAAAATTAATGGCTTTTCTGTATGCCAATAATGAGAAGAGTGTAAATCAAAAAAGCAACTTCTTTTGTAACAGCCCAGTAAGATACATAGGAAGTAACTTAACCAAAGAAGTGAAGGATCTCTATGATGGAAACTTTAAAAACCTGTTAATGGAAATCAAAACAATGGAAATATGGAAAAACCTCCCATTCTCCTGAATTGGAAGGATCAACATCATGAAAATGGCAACACTTACCAAAGGCTATATAGAAATTCAGTGCAATACCTGTCATTATCCCAACATCTTTCTTTAATGAAGGAAGCAAACCAAAGATTCATATGGAATAATAAAAGACCCTGACTAGCAAAAACAATCCTTAGCAGAAAGAACAATGCTGGAGGAATATCAATACCAAACTTTAAACTCTATTACAAAGCTATAGTAATGAAAACAGCTTGATACTAGCACTAGAACAGGCCTGAGGACCAATAGAATAGTTCTGAAGACCTAGATATGAACTTGCAGACCTATGGCCACCTTATCTTTGATAAGGGAGCCAAAAAAATAGGATGGAAGAATAGGATGGCAAAACTGGTTAAATGCCCATAGAAAACTAAAGTTAGATCCTTATATATCAGCTGCACCAAAATCAATTCCAAATGGATAAAAAGGCCTCAAGGTAAAGCAGACACCCTGAAAACATTACAGGAAGGAAGAGAAGAAACATGAGGGCACCTTGGCAAAGGTCAAAATTGTCTTAATAAAGACCCAGAAACACAACAAATCAAAGAAAGATTAGACAAATGGGATTGCATGAAACTACAGATCTTCTGCATGGCAAAGGACATAGTTAGCAAGATCAATAGAAAGCCCACACATTGGGAGAAGATCTTCATTAGCCATACAACAGAGAAAGGGCCTCATATCTAAAATATACGTAGAACTCAAAAAATTAACCCCCCAAAATAAATCCTCAAAGAAACAACCACCCATTAATAAGTGGGCTAAAGACGTCTCTGAAGAGGAAATAAGAATGGCTAATAGCTACATGAAGAAATACTCAATATCTATGGCCATAAAAGAAATGCAAACCAAACAACATTGAGATTCTACCTCACCCCAGTTAGAATGGCCATTATCAAGAAATTTAATAACCACAGATGCTGGTGGGGATGTGGCCAAAAGGGAATTCTATTACACTGTTAGTGGGAGTGTCAATGTGTTCAACCATTCTAGAAAGCAGGTTAAGCAGTGTTAAGGAGGTTCCTTAAAAGACTACACATAGAGCTCCCATTGACCCACCCAGCAATCCTACTCCTGGACTTTTACCCAAATGACCACAAACAGGGCCATACTAAAGCTACGAGCACAACCATGTTTATTGCAGCATGATTTACCATACCTAAAGAAATGGATCCAACCCAGATGTCCCTCAGTAGATGAATGGATCAAGAAACTGTGGTATACATACACAATGGAATTCTATGCTTCCATCAGAAAGAATGGCATTGCCCCATTCATAAGGGAATGGAAAGACTTGGGAAAAATCATATTAAGTGAAGGAAGTCAGACCCAAAGAAACATAGATCTCATGGTTTCCCTCACTTGTAATAATTAGTGTATGCCTAGGATAATCTTAGCAGAAAGCAGAATAGCTCAATTGCTTTATACATGACTATATAAGATGCTGCTAAGCTAAATGAACTCCAAGACATGGAACAACATGTTTTTTCTTTGTGATTTTTGTTTTTAATGTACTATGTGATTTCTTTTTTTCTTTTGTGCTTTTTTCCCCCTATGGTTTATACCCTGTGGCCAGTGTATTTGATTTTGGTACCCTGGGTATTGCAGATACATTTATCTGAATTAGGGTAGGGAACAGGAACAACAAAATGGTGAAACAAAGGACAAAATGTGAACCAAGGGAACAGCGATACTCAAAAGACAATATGTTGGTCATGAACTGTACAACTTTCGGGGGAGGAGAGGTTCTAGAGGAAAGGGAAACTGAGAGAAAAATGAGGGAAGGGATGACAAGTTTGATAAGAAATGTACTCACTACCTTACATATGTAGCTGTAACCCTGCTGCATATCACCTTGACAATAAAATTAAACATAAATAAATAATCACTGAACATTGTAGGAATGTTTATCAGTCTGGAACCTTGAGTCTCCTATTCTTAATTCTACTATATAGTTTCCACATAGAGTCCCAACCCATTAGACCTCAGTGGAGTTAGAGGGAAGCTGACAACTGTTGTTTTACCTGGAGTTTATGTGTTTACATGTATGTGCATTTGTGTATGTTAAAGATGCCATTAAAAAGAGTTATTTATTCCTATTAGCATTTGATCAGCTCCCTTTCTCTTCATTCAGATTGTTTGGAACTTTTCCTCATCACTGTACTATAACTATAGACATCCTTTCTAATTAAAGCTGCTCCTTGAAAATGGCAAACCTCCTTCATTTTCCATGTTTCTTTTTAAGTAGCTATTCAATTTCCTACTGGAATTTCAATCACCGTTCCATTTAGAAAGCCAGGAGAATTCTTAAAAATATTTTTCACATCAGGCGCCAGTGGCTCACATCTGTAATCCTAGCTACTCAGGAGGCTGAGATCTGAGGATTGTGGTTCAAAGCCAGCCCGGGCAGGAAAAGTCTGTGAGACTCTTATCTCCAATAAATCACTCAGGAAACTGGAAGTGGTGCTGTGGCTCAAGTGGTAGAGCCCTAGTCTTGAGCTGAAGAGCTGAGGGACAGCATCCAGACCCAGAGTTCAAGCCCCATGACCAACAAAAAATGTATTTTTTTCACAAGAAATCATTAAATATATTTTCAGAACATTAGGGATCACATAATGTAATTGCCAATATTAGTGTAGTAATGAGCCTATGCCTGTAGTGTTGTTGTAATGTCGTTATTGTTTGTGCATAGACTGAATTGCCCTATTACATAGCTGCTCAAAAGGTAATATATACTATTTAAGTTCAAAATAAAATATGAATCATATTGTGAAAGACGTTCATAGCAAGGGACTGTAAATATTTGTACAAGTACATGACTTCTCTGGGATTTGGCCTTTGGTAAGAATGAGGTTACCTTCCTTCCTTCCTTCCTTTTCCTTCCTCCCCTTCCTTTCTCTTCTTCCTTTCTTCCTTTCTTGCTAGGAATTGATCCTGTGGCTTCCTTCCACTGGGCTATATCCTCAAGCCTTGGCAGACTTTATTTTACAGTTTATTCTCCATTGGCAACGTGATGATAATGAGAATACCTTTCTGGCAATTACAGTCTACCTCTTACTGTCCCATGCTTTCAGTTCACGTTCACAGCCAGGCCTTGGCTTCAGAGCTCCCCTGAGGGAGCATGCGCTCCAATCTTGTGCAGCTGCCTCCTGCCTGTCTGATCCTTTTATGTGTCAATGAGATGACTCGCTGTCCGGGACTGAGCTTTTCATGTACTCCATTGTGTTTGATGGTTAATGCAGCTGTCACTATTGATACCACTTTACAGACTATGATCTTACAAATATCCAGACAGGTTTACATTTTTTGATGCAGAAAATTATAGTTTCTTTTACCAGTGGAAATCAGAATTTGCATGGAGGCTTTTTTATTGGACTGCTTACATACTGTCAGTCACTTTGCTTTGCCTGTTCTCAGTCCCTAGGTCTTTGTGGAGAAGTGGGCTGTGAGGTAAAGAAATTGGAGTCTGTGTATTGGCTATCAATATTTATAAGTTGTTTTGTACACATGGGATGTTAAAGAACATGAAAAATCCAAGTTTACAATGAGAAAGGAGGCAGGCACTGGTAGCTCACACCTGTAATCCAAACTACTAGGCTGAGATCTGAGGATTGTGGTTCAAGGACAACCAAGGCAGACAAATCCAAGAGTCTCTTATGTTCCATACCAGAAGTGGAGGTGTGATTCAAGTGGTTGAATTCTAGCTTCGAGCAAAGTAAATAAGAGGAATGACTGAGAGTAAGTGGCTCGAAATTCAAGCCTAGTAACACGCACGCGCACACAGACACACAGACACAGAAGAGGACAGGCCCTTAAAAATTACCTGTACTTCTTTATTTGTAAGAAGGTGAAGTAGCAGATAACCTAGGGAAGCTCGATGACTTTCCCAACATCACACTGCAGGTGAGCCACAAACCTGGCCTTACCACCTCTGGCTCTTCCTAGCATAGCAGCTTTCCATTGTACTGAAATGTTGTGAGTTATACTTTGGAAATTGTGTGATTGTGTGTGTTTGTATGTATGTATATGCTCATTTTCAAATTGTTTATTGGCTATATTTAGGACGAACTTATTTGTTAGAGCATCTAGCATAATAATCAGTATGTGGTTGAGATTTACTTTCAACCATAAGCACTATAAGCACCATGACATTTAGTATCCTGCTATTTTGTTGGTGTGTATATATATATATATAATATATATATATATATATATATATATAGTGCTTATGGTTGAAAGATGCAGGAAGTAAGTAACTGTTTCAGCATGCTGAAGGGGAGACTTCTTTTCCTTTATTTTTATTTTGATAGCATGAAGGAGTTCATTGTGTTAACTCCACATATGTATGCATGCAATGAACTTTGGACAATTTCACCCACTCCTTCCTATTTCCTGCTTCCTCTTTTTCCCATTATTAAAGGGGTTTTGGTAGGACTCATTATGCTGTAGATGAATATATAATATTGAAGCAAAATTCCTCTTTGCTTTCATTTTTCATGCAGTAGTATCCACAGCTTATTCAGGGAGATGGAATTTGTACTAGTTATGTAAGCAGAGAGAATTTGATACAAGGAATTGGTTAAATAGATATTTGAGGCTTAGATTAGGACAAAGCAACATAAATAGGTTAGGAAGCAAGAATAACTGCAGGAAGCAGCTGGACTGATCAGCACCCAGAGGCTCTGAGGAAAGTCAGACTTTGGGATGTTGGAGGGACATCATGAGTCATGAGACCTCTCCAGGGAGGAGCCTGGGCTTGCTGGTGCTGTACTTGCAGATCTTAGAATGGGGAGCCTGTGGCCTAAGACATAGATCTCTTGGGAGGGATCCTGGTTGGCTGGTGCCAGCCCTCCTATGAGAGCAAAGAGGTTGATTCTGGGAGAGCAAACGCAAAAAGCTGGAACTCATCCACTACTCTAGAATCAAACACTGCTACAAGGAAGGGCTGTTGCTGGGCAACTGGCAGGAACAGGAAACCAACAGGGGCTGGTTGCTTCTGTGCCTTTTGCCCTCTAGGCTCCATATGGCTTTGATTGTGACAGAGTCACCTGGCAGGGAAGAAATGTTTGTAGAGTCCCCACCCTCACACCAAAGCTGTGGGCAGAAGGGAGAGGCTGAAGTGGAGAGACAGTTATTTGGTAACAGCATTGTCTCCTGTTAGGCCATGACTCCCACAGCCTGAGGCTGGTTGGTGTCAGATCATAGGGGTGTTTATATGGCGTACCAAGATACTTGGGAGATTCTTGAAAGCGAGGGGAGGATCTTCAGGATGGTGAGGCAGAAGATGAATGAACATCAGGACCTGGAGCTGTGAAGAAGGCAGGAAGCCTAGGGTATTTGAAGATCACAATAGTAATATTCTTCCTCAGACTTACTTCTTTATTCTTGTATTGTTTTGTGACAATGCTTTCATCAATTTATAGTGTGATCAGTTTTCATAAAGCTAAACTTTATTTAGTTTTAAAGGGTTCTCCTTTGAAATCATGGCCTTCCAACTTGTCCCTTTGTCTGTGCAATTCTGACGGGCTTTAAACCATCTACATTCATCTAATCTGATTCTATCTATCTATCTATCATCTATCTATCATCTAACATCTATCATCTCTCACCATCGATCTATCCTAGCTTTCAAATGAAGATGAAGAGAGCTATTCTTTCTTATTCTGCACCTTTGGTGTTTTTCTTTCTGTATTGTAAAACACACAAAAATAAGAACAAGACCCCAGGCTGAGGAAGTAAATAGAAGAAGGAGAGACACAGAAGAGGAACAAATCATACTATAACACCATTGGATGATATACCAGACTGTCCACATTTACACTTTGTGCACATGTGGCCTCTTCCTGAATCTCAAATACATCATCAGGCTATTTCTTTCAGCAACAAATATCTGCAGTGTCTATCTTGGGATCAGTAAATATAAATGTATATGTATTACATATTTATATTTATTTATATATTTCATGCCAATACTACTCAGAGCCTCGGGCTCTCACTTGGGTTTTTTTTTGTTCTACCACTTGAGCAATACTCTACTTTTGTTTTTTTTTCTGGTTAATTTGAGATAAGAGTCTCTTGGATTTGTTCAGCCAGGCTGGCTTAAAATCTTAAACCTCAGATTTCAGCCTCCTAAGTAGCTAGGATTACAGGTGTGAGCCACCAACACTCAGCATACAAATATATTTTATGAAAGACACTAAGGTATCATTCATCTTCATATTTCCTCCTTAATTTCTTCCTTAGTAAATCATTACTCCGTTTATAGTTTCGTTGAGCACAGTGACCTTTTCTGAAAAGCCCATTCTGGAACAGCTGTTTGCTGGCACAATGACTAGGGGATTCCTCCCCCTATCCTTCGCTGTCCTTCCTGAGAGGAAAGTGGAGGGATAATGAATGTTTTGCTCCTCCTCTGATATTGCCTTTTAGAATGTCAGAGTGTTCTCCTTGCTAGCATCTGCTCAGATATCCTATTCCTTTTATCTCATCACAGACGTAGAACTAGTTTTGTTAAATTGACACCAGCAGCGAATGCCTAGGGGAAGCCAGGTGCTGTATTTTCATTTCCTTAAATCTCATATTTGATTTTCATGGTTTTTTAACATCCTCTCTACTACCGAATCAACATGACATACAGTTACAACAAAAACAGCCTAGTGATTGCCTGTGTAGGATACTGGTAGTGAACCGGTGATCAATATTACGTTGCGGGGTTTGTTTATTTTTATTTTTATGTCATTCTTCTTTAAAAACAGACATGCACACGCGTATGGGCATGTGCAGACACACATACACACACATACACACACACACACACTCAGTTTCCCATCCACATAGTATCAGATCCATTTCAATTTGGGGGATCATATCCTTCTCCTGCATGAAATACATTTGTGAAATTTTTCAAGAAAAGCAAACTGATCTTAGGGTGTATTAAGTCTCTCTCCCTTAAAAAAAATCTGCTCCCTCTTGTTGTCTATTTTCTTTCCACATATTGTTCACACAATTGTTTACAATATTGTTTACTTACAGTGTCTCTCAGAGCCATGGAATTCTCAGAGCCATTCGCTCAGTGCTCTGTTGCTTTGAAGTCCTGAGTTTGTTTTGCTCATAGGATTTCAATTACGAATGCCAGTTGTTCTCTTCCTGTTCATTTCCACTGTGATCTCCCTGGCAGATCATTGAGGAGTTCTGTGTAGAATGGAGAATATTAATGGGCCTGTTTTACTAGTCTCATTATTTAGGAATCACAAAGTGTGACTTCAAACTGCCAAAGGGAATATTGCTTGCTATCTGCCCTTTTCTGTCCATTGGTTACATGCTTGCTCTCTCCTATTATCTCTCTGACTTTATTCTGTATTACTCTCTATTAGGCTGGAGTCTAGATAGTGGGGAATCCCATTTCCCTCTTCTTGTGCTCTCCTTACAGTTTCCAATGAAAGGATGTTGTAGGGTGCCACAGTCAATATTTGAATCCACTTTAATTATGATAGCATAACCACCAAGTGCTAGGGTGATGATTTTTGTGTGATCTCTGATCCAGTCTGTTCTCAGGGTGCTCTTATTTATGTGTCCTTCAAATACTACACAAACATATCCAAACCTGAGCCCTCACCTCCTCTGTGTTCTCCATGATGATCAGTCCCATTGTCATTGCTTTCTTCTTCCCTTTCTTTTCTTCACCTAGTTATCTGATAGTTCATTGAATATATATGTTACAATGCCAAATAAAGATGGTGGCGCTCATAAGAGACATTGTTCCTATCTGAAAGTTGTTGCAGTCAATCACAAAACATAAAAATATTTGCAAATAACTTATATCCCAATATAAAGCATAATGTGTTGCCAATCACCTAAGCATCTGAAAAACTGTTAATTTGTATTTCCTTTTTATCCTATCTCCTGCAGTGGCAGAAATCTGTAAATACAGGTTTTTTTTATATGTTCACAGATATTTTGAAATAAGGGCTTATCTGTTTTGTTTTGTTTCTCTTTTGTGTGTGTGTGTGTGTGTGTGTGTGTGTGTGTGTATGTTGGTTCTACAGCTTGAACTCAAGTCCTGGGCACTATCCTTGAGTTTCTGTGCTCAAGGCTAGTGCTCTATCACTTGAGGGACAGCTCTGCTTTCTGGCTCTTTTGTGACTAATTGGACATAAGATTCTCACAGACTTTCCTGCCCAAACTTTGAACCTTGATCCTCAGATCTCAGCCTCCTGGGTAGCTAGGATTACAGGTGTGAACCACCAGCACCCGACAGTTTTGATATGATGGCTACCAAACTTTTCATCTGTTTATCTTGCACATTCTGTCTTCTACTTTACTTTAGTATGGTGGTGGTAACAGTTACTGTCAGCCCTATTATTACCACAACTTCATCTTCAGCCTGTTTGTTTCCTAAATTCTTCATTGTTGGTTACCATATCCTATCAATTTGGGTGTCTCCTCAGTGTCCCTGGTATTTGCCCCTTCCTTAGGATCCTGGATTCCATTCTTTGTCTAATGTGTTTCTCTGTTTCCACCTGGACCCATCCAGGCAATGCTCAGCTATCCTATTGCCAGAAGAGATTTCTAAAACCCAAGTCATACTTTGCCATTGCTCATTGTTAAAACAATTCAGTAGATCCCCACTGTATTCAAAAGAAGAACTGGGCACCTTAGAATGGCAAACCAAGACTGCATTATCTGACTACCACTAGTATTACAGACTTTCTTTTACTATCTCCCTCTTTTCCTCCCCACCAGTTAGAGAGGAGGAGGGCTGGGAACTCTGGAGTCAAGGTGTTCAGATCCAGACTCTGCCATTCACTAGCTGTGTTCATTGTTCACTATGTTCTCTGGGCTTCTGCTTCCCTTTCTGCAAAATGGGAGAAATGATGGTTCCTCTTTCATATAGTTTTTGGAAAAATTCAGCTACTTAATATATGGTAAAGGCTTCCAACAGGGCCTGGCCCATAGTAAGTAATTATGATTATTAGTTCACTTGAAGCTCATCAAAGAGGTTATCATTGATTGCATTTCTTGCTTTTGTATATGCTGATTCCTGTGCCTATGATCATCATCTTTAGCAGTGATCTTACTCATTTTCTGAGCTTCCGTTTAGTTGTCAACCCCTTTGGGAATGCTTTTCCTTCCATACACTGCTCTAGAAGGTTTTTTGTGTGTTTTGTTTTGTTTTTGACAGTCGTGGGGCTTGAACTCTGGGTCTGGGTGCTGTCCATGAGCTCTTCAGCTCAAGGCTAGCGCTCTACCACTTGAGCCACAGTGCTACTTCTGGTTTTCTGGTGGTTAATTGGAGATCAGAGTCTCAACTGACTTTCCTGCCTGGGCTGGCTTCAAACTGCAATCCTCAGATCTCAGCCTCCTGAGTAGCCAGGATTATAGGTGTGAGCCTCTAGAAGTTCGAGATACATTTTTTAAAATTCATTTCATGATAAAATGAAAAAGAAAAAAATGTAACATGTAGTGATAATCTGAATATTGAAGAGTCCACCCATATCACATGCATTAATTTAATTTAGTAATACTGTCTTCAATCATATACACTTAATTAAGCCATGCTTATAATTTTTCCAGGAACAAGGTGAAACCATTCAATGTAATTTGAGGAGAAGGAATTGTGTGCTTTACTGAAATCATAAGAATTGATTTATAAATCACTATTGGAATTTTGATCCATTCCACATCTTAACTGTTCTTCTAGTCCTTCCTTTTTGGGTAATTTATGTGCAGTTCAGGAGGTCACCCTGGCTGTGGCAGATTCAGTATTTCTTTTTTGATGTAACATGACATTTAGTATTTGTTTTTATTTCCTTCTAGGGCCTGAATTCCCTTCAAAGATTCCTACAGAGTGTTCGTCATATGAAGGATGGTGCTATTTGATTTCACTCCTACTTCTCATTGACAGTACACACTAGGAATCGTGAGAAATAACTGTCACTCTCTGAGGGTGGAAGCTGCCATGATTTACAAAGACAAGAAGTAATTTTCATGTAATCACAAGATGACTCAGGTTAGTAGCTTTCAGCTATTTCTGCAATCTAAATACACGAAGAGTTTTTGGCAATATGATCTACTAAACCTAATTAGTCCCAATTCCTAAAATTTGTCATTTATGACAGTGTAATATAAAGTTGGAATTTGTTTTCTTTGCACCAGGTAGATAAATTATTTGCAAATCATTGCACAAGATAAGTAAAAAACATACAATTGCATTTAGTATTTTAAGATGCTTTTCTAAGGTATAAACTCATTTTTAAACAATGGTTTTTCAGAATAATGTGTAGATAAGTTTGAAGTGCCAGGTTCTAAGAAGCACAAAGCTAGCTAGTCTTTAAAATTGGTGTATTATAATTGTATAAATAATGAGCTTTCATTATGACATTTTGATATGTGATGTAACAATACTTTAAACATATTCATCCTTCCCATCTTCTCTTGTTTCCACAAAGGCTACTTTACAATTTAGTCTTACAATAAAGTCTTATAATAATCAACTTTTATTTTCACCTTGGAATTACAGATTGGGCATATCTTTGAAATAGAGTTTTATACAATATCTTTTTAAAAATATTGTGTCTTTTGTTACATTTACAAAAGAAGAGCAATTTATAATATGTGTGCCCTATTGTATAAAAATGTGACATTTATTGCCTAGGGTATGTCTATAAAATAGGCCTCTACTAGGAAAGGAGAGCATAAACATAAGACATAGCCAGGGGAACTCAGTCATAGCCTTGCATTTCTCTGAGTGCCAACTGGTTTCATAGCAGTGTTCACAATTTATGACTGAAGAGTTGAGGACCAGCTTGTCTAGTAAAATACTGCTGTCTTCAAGAAGGAGTTAAAGAAATAGCCCATTGATACTTTTGCTTACTCAGTTAATCACTGAATAATGCTCAGTCTTCAGCAGTATAATATATATCACATGTGCATATGGATCACATAGATAGGTAGATAGAGAGAGAGAGAGAGAGAGAGAGAGAGATACACAGACAGATTCAAATATCAAATTTCACTACCTATTCTCCCAGGGCTTATACTCTAGTTGAGAGTATATACAGAAGTGGAAGTGCACAATGATATTCGGAGAAATGACCTAAGAGTGCTGGAGATGAGCAATTTTCAATGTATAGAAGCACTGGGAACAGTTATTTCTATCTATAGTTATTCATGAAGCCTTTTTGGAGGAGGACAATGCAGTACTAACCTGTGAAGGCCACATAGATTTTGCTAGAGGACAATAAGAGGACATTGCAGATGACAAAGAACAGATTGCTGCCTTTGCCAAAGAACTAAGGAACTTTGTCCAATATCCACAGGAAAGAAATGAGTAAACATGTTATTCTATTTTCTGTTGCTCTACAAAATACCTGGGGCCAGAGACTGGCACTGGTGGCTCATACCTGAAATCCTAGCTACTTAGGAAGCTAAGATATGAGGATCACAATCTAAAACCAGACCAATAGACAAATTGAAGAGACTCTTTTTTTTTTTTCTGTCGGTCATGGGGCTTGAACTCTGGGCCTGGGCACTTTCCCTGCTCTCTTCAGCTCAAGGAGAGTGTTCTACTGCTTGAGCCACAGCACCACTTCCGGTTTTCTAGTGGTTTACTGAAGATAAGAGTCTCACGGAGTTTCCTGTCCGGGCTGGCTTTGAACCGTGATCCACAGATCTTAGCCTCCCGAGTAGCTAGGATTACAGGTGTGAGCCACTGACGTCTGGCAAAGAGACTCAATCTCTCCAGTTAATCACCAAAAAGCCAGAAGCGAGGAATAGCTTTGAGTGAAAAAGCAAGCAAGAATTCAAGGCCCTGAGTTCAAGTCCTAGTACACACACACACACACACACACACACACACTCTCTCTCTCTCTTCCTCCCTCCTCTCTCTCTCTCTCTCTCTCTCTGTCTTTCTCTTCCATGTGATCCTGGTGTTGGTAATTAACAATTGTAATCCTAGCTACTCAAAAGGCTAAGATTCAAGGATCATGGTTCAAAACTAGCCTGGGGAAGGAAAGTCCCTGTTAATCTCCAATTAACCACTCAAAAACCAAAAGCAAAGCTGTGGCTTTAAGTAGTAGAGCACTAGCCTTGAGTAAAAAGAGCTCAGTGGGGGATGAGAAGGTGACTCCATGGTAGAATGCTTGCCTTGCATGTATGAGGCCCTAGGTCTAATTCCTTAGTACCACATAAGCAGAAAAAGCTGGAAATGGTACTGTAGCTCAAGTGGTAGAGCACTTGCCTTGAACTGAAGAGCTGAGGGACATTGCTCAGGCCCAGAGTTCAGGTCCCATGACTGACAAAAAGAGAGAGAGAGAGAGAGAGAGAGCTGAGGGACAGTGCCCAGGCCCTGAGTTCAAGCCCCATGACTGATTAAAAAACAAAACAAAACAAAAAGTACCAGAGGCTAGAAGTGTATAAGGAAGAATTTATTTAGGTCGTATTTTTGGATTGAGTAGCTCTATTAGTTTGACCCCTGCTGACAGCCTGCCTGGATGAATCACCACATAGCAAACAGCCTATGACAGGAGCCTGCACATGAGGGGAAGACAGTCACAGTCACATGGGAAGGCAGGAAGCCGGAGGAATAGAAGGGTCATGCTTATTCTTTTTATAACAACTCTTGCAAGAACTAACTCATTTATTCCTCTCAAGGGTGATGTCCGTGAACTAACTACCAAGCAAGGTACATAAAGTTCCTGCCTCACCACTTCAATGTTGCTCACCACACTGAGACCAAATTTCCAGCCTATGAGCCTTGGGTGGCACACTCCAACCACATCCACACCAGAGCAGAGAGTTCTTTGAGTGTCTCTGAGATTATTACAGTTATGGAGACCACAGTGTATAAAGCTGGAAAAGTCAAGCTGACCTTTGGAAGAATCTAAGACCTTTGAAGAACCTAAATTTATCCTTTAGGCAGCAGAAGACCTGCTAAAACTTTCCAACAGGGAGTATATTTAACAGTATATTTTTAAAGTATATATTAAAAGTATATTTATGCACTAGCAAGAACTAGAGGTTCTTGGCTGTTGTTAATGGATTTATGGAGGGAAAATGACAAATTATCATCAGCAAACCAGGAATGAAATGAAGGCTATATTATTTCTGGGGGACAGAGGGTACCCTTGGGGACAAATCAAAGCCTTCTTGGAGTTCCTTATATCTCTGTGGATCAAATGCAGTGTCTCCTCACCTTGATGACACAGTAGCAAAACTTCCCCTGGGAGCTTTTATAGCTCCTCTGAATATCTTTACTCCTCACACATGTATGTGAGTATGTGTGTACTTCACAACAATCATTAGGGCATTATAGACCTGGAAAAAGACCTCATTTTTCATTTTATTTAATTTGTAGGCACGCCATACATTCAAAGTTGCCTGTAAAATTGTAACTGTTGAATGTCTGAATGGTCACAATGTACACCTTTCCTTCCTTCCTTCCTTCCTTCCTTCCTTCCTTCCTTCCTTCCTTCCTTCTTTCCTTCCTTCCTTCCTTTCTTTCTTTCTTTCCTTCTTTTTTCTTTTTGTTAGACCTGGGGCTTGAACTCAAGGCTTGAGCACTGTCCTTGAGCTTCTTTTTTTGCTCAAGGCTAGCACTCTATTGCTTGGGCCACAGTACCACTTTTGGCTTTTTCTGTTTATGTGGTACTAAGGAATCAAACCCAGGGCTTCATGTATGCTAGGCAAGCACTCTACCACTAAGCCACCTTCCCAGCCTGTACACCCACCTTTCTGTCTTTGACCAGAAGTGTTGCATTAGGAAAAATTGCTCAGGGTGAAGACAGATGGGGACAGGAGGAAGGTCTGGGGTGATGAATATGTTCATTGTTTTTATGGAATTGGTGATTTCCTGGGTGTCTACATATGTCCAAACATCTGCACTTCAATTATGAGTAGGTTGTAACATGTTGATCATAATTACACTAAACTGTTGAAAATAGAATTCAAAAAGAACTATTGCTCAATGAGATGGAGTTTGTTGTTCGATTATTCATTTATTGTTCTGTGTCTAAAAGGTTGTTTACAAGTATCCTAGCTGCTCATTTTTCTCTCCTTTTCTCTCTCACCCCTGCTGGCTTTGCCTGGTCGCATTCTGTGTACCTGGACTCAGGTCCTTTCCATCTGGTAGGCATGATGCTGCCAACAGTTGGCCTTTACCTCTTTCCAGCTCTGTGTTGCCGTGTCTTGTTTATCACACTGAGATGTCTCAGAGGACTCTGCTGAGCTCAGCTTCCATCACCTGCCCATCCTTGACAGATGACTGTCCAGCAATGAGCGATACCATGCATGAACAGCGAGCTTGACTCACATGCCCATTTGGGGAACCTAAGATGTAAATGTTCACTGGGGGCGGGGGAATGGTGAGCCTTGAACTGAGTTGTACAAATTAAAACAATATATACATTATCTACTTAGAGCTCTATATGCCTAGATCAACAATTTTCATTGTAAATTCAATCATGTTGCCTGCCCCATGCCCACCAACTTAAAGCCACCTTCCCCTGGCACTTAGTATAAAATCCAGACTAGCTTTTCTGATTTTTAATGCATACCTGACATGACTTCTCTCTCTCTTTCGTGTTCCCTATCTCCCTCTCCCTCTCTCCCCCCTCCTACCTTACACATTATTTTTCCTTCTCCCATGACTCACTAGTAAGGCATGCCTGGGCTATCATTCCTCAAGCAAATTTATGCCTTAGTACATTTAAACTAGCTATTATCTCTCATTTTTCACATGCCTGGTTTTCTTTCTTTTTCTTTTTCTCTCTTTTTTCCATTCTTTTCTTTACGATGCTAATGGAGCTAAACCTTGCACTCTTGCTAAGACTTCTTTTTTGCATCTGGCACTCTACCACTTGAACCATGTCGCTTTTCTGATATTTGGATGGATAATTGGTGATGGAATCTCACAGACTTTTCTGCCTAGACTGACTTTGAACTGCAGTCCTCCTAGGTAGCTTGGATTAGGGATATGAGCCACCAATGCCTGGCTTCATGCTTGTGAGCAGAAAGCAAACAGATAATTTAATGTCGTGGGTCTCCCTTTCATGAGCACAGTCTCTCCTGAAAAATTAGTTGCTTTTTTCTCTGCTTAATTTTGTTTGTATTTACAATTGCTTTGGATTGGTAGCATTTAATTCTTACTTGTTTCAAGGTTACATCTTAAGTGTTATAGACTGCTTGACTAGTGGCAATAAAGGTAAAAATGCTGTATGTCTGCACTCTTGAGCACTAATTAATTGGAGTGTAAAATAATTGTTTCAAAATGTTCTTTTCTGAAAGAAGCAATTTGCCTGCATCTAGAAGGATGTGGTTTTGAGAAACAGAAAGAGTTCAAGTGAAGAATATGTTAAAGCTAAAAAAAATGCAACTGAGATTCAAGGTTAGAAAATGAAGTATATCATAACTAAGGCCAGTACTGTCAAATGAGTGGATTTCTTAGAGTTGACTGAGTCTGATGCTCTGTCTAATCCACACAGAGCAACAAGCACCTTTGTCTTTCCCACTTTCATGGTTTTATGGAACAACACAGTCTTTCATGCTTTTCTCCCCAATTGCTATTTTCATCTTGCAGAACTATTTTCTCTTGCTTCACCTATATGTGCATGGCCTAAAATGGGCTCCCAAGCACAAACTCCAAGTGACTGCACCCAGCTACCTGCAGTTATCTGTGCTTTAAGTCACTTGGTTGAGATGTTCAAGGTTATAAGGGCTAGCTGTGGACTGGTTCTTTGTTGCCCCAGTTTTCACCCTGGGTTCAGCCAGGGTTGCTGGCATGTAAGCAAGGGGCCCCAAAGCAGCTCCTTTCAGATAATCAGCAACGAGCAACTCTGTTATGTTTCCATCTTTCTAGTCATCTTGTACTTTTCATTTGCATCAACAGGATACTCAGAGAAAATACTCTTTTGTTTTGGAGAGTTTCTTGAGTAGAGATCATTAAAGTAAAAATTTCAAATATGTCTAATGTAGAATAGTATTTTCTGGGAAAGCAAATGGTATTAAAGAAAGAAAAGATTGTCATAGGCCCAATGACTTTTAGGAAAAACAAACTTAGAAAATTAGTTGGTGTTGGTGGCTCATACCTATAATTCTATCTACTCAGGAGTCTAAGATTTGAGGATCATGGTTCCAAGCTATCCCTGGCAGGAAAGTTCATGAGACTCTTATTTCCAATTAATTCCCCCCAAAACTGGAAGTAGAGCTGTGGCTCAAGTGGTAAAGTGCTAGCCTTGTGCAAATAGTTCAGGGAGAGTGCACAGGCCTTGAGTTCAAACCCCAGAATAGGAAAGAAGGAAGGAAGGAAGAAGAAAAGGAGCAGGAAGAAAGAAAAATGAAAAGAAGATGAAGGGAGAAAGGAAGAAAAGGAAAGGAAAGGAACAGGAAGGAAGGAGAAAATAGACAAACAAGAAGGGTGGTGAATGCCTATAATTCCACTTAGAGACTGGAAGATCAAGAGTCCTTGGATACTACAAGGCCAGCCTAATCTATACAATGACATCCTGTCTCAAAAACAAAGTCATATGAGACTTCTGTAGAATTTCTCAAAACAGTGATATGTTGTGTGCGTTTTAGATGTCAAGGGAGAAACACAATATGAGGCTTTGACTGCTGACCTTTTTTAAAAATCCAGAGTATTTTACAAGCCTATACTTTGATAGCAGCCTGGATAATTTCCCTCTCGCCTTGTGTCGCCATTTTGTTAGTAGTAGTTTTATAAGATTAATCTGGCTACCGAACACATAAGGAATTTGTTTCTATAGTACGCATGAAATGTTATAGGAATTTTTTTTAATTTTTTTCTCCAGTCATGGGGCCAGAACTCTGGGCCTGGGTACTGTCCCTCAGCTCAAGGTTAGCGTTCTACCGCTTGAGCCACAGCACCATTTGTGGCTTTTTCTGCTCATGTGATGCTGAGGAATCGAACCCAGTGCCTCATGCATGCAAGGCAAGCCCTCTACCACTGAGCCACCTTCCCAGCCCCTGTTGTAGGAAATTTAAACCTACAGAGTTTCAAAAATGTCATACTGCAAGTACAATAAAGTAAAAATGTATTTGTTGCAGGGTTCTCTGAATTATATTGCCTGACTGATTCCTTGGGAAGGATATTTAAACACTTCAGTCTACTGAGATTTTGGCTTAAAAGAAAAGCATGCAGTGTTTGACTGTTTAAAATGGACAGCTAACCATATGTCTGCTTTGTAAGTTCCAGTTGAGAGTATCGTATTAACTGTTTCAACTTAAGTAGAAATATGTCAGACTGTACCGATCAGATAGAACAGTTTTCTCCAAGGAGAGACATTTGGTAAGAATAATGGCTGTGCTTCCAAAATAAAGAATTGATCTTGTCTAGAAAGTTAAGACGATTTAGGGCTATTCTTAAACCATAATCTTTGCTGAAGATTAGCAGATAACAACTCTGTATTTGTAAGTCTTTTGGCAGTCAGTGGGCTAACAGTGAGGTTCTGTTGTGGACTTAAAAAAACACGTAAGAATAACACAAGCTGTAGGGCCAACTTTAAGAAGTCTGTGCCCCCTGCAGCCAGATCTGGTGCATTCTGTGACCTACTTGCCTTGGGTTGGTCTACCTTCCCCAGGATGGATCCTGAAGCTGCTAGGCTGGAGAAGCAGCATGTACATGATGTATATGAGAGCACAGCCCCGTATTTTAGTGATCTGCAGAGCAAAGCCTGGCCACGAGTCCGCCAGTTTCTCCAAGACCAGAAGCCAGGCAGCCTCGTCGCTGACATTGGTAAGCCAAGCTTTTGCCATAGGTGGCAAAAATGAAATGAAATATCCTCTTTCTACACCTCTCTCTCTCTCTCTCTCTAGCTCTCTTAACAAGAAGTCCGAAATTGTGTCCTTGGCATTTAGACTATTCACTTTATAGAAGAAATGTATAGCCTCAAATCACCTGGCCAAGAACATCCTCACACCTACATTCAGACAGTGAGGATCTCTTCTAGATTTTTGTGCACATCTTCCACCAAAGCTGATCTAACATTGATTAAGTCAGGATAGAAATGACCGTGACACTGATAGTTTTGTACCGGTGGGTCACTTTGAATGGTCCTCCTGCAATCTAAATGGAAGCCATAATTTGGGATTGTGGAAGAAGTCCTATATCCTCCTCTTACTAATCCCATGGGTTCCATCCCTTATATACAGACATTGCACTATTAGAACCTTAACATAATTAGATAAAAATTTTATAATAATTCATTCGTCTAGAGGACTTTAGCTCAGTAGATCTAAGACTCAGATTTAGGGGAAATTTGGATTGCCTTTCAGGCATGCCTACCCTAAAACTGCTTTGCATCAAATTATATTTTGACCGTGCCCATAAGAATCAAAAGTCTGTAGGTGAAAACTAACCTAGTGTGACATCACTCTTAATACTGGTGTGTTTGTGGGGGGGAGAAGAAGGGGAAGAAGAGAAAGATAGAAAGAGAAAGGTCAAGAGAAGTCCAGAGTTTTAATTTGTTCGGAATGGTATGAACAGGGAGGAAGTTTGGAGTGATATATGTCACATTGAAATTAGGAGTCTGAGAAATATCTTTATCATGCCAGATTCTAAAAATAAGCTTGGCTTTAGGCTTTGGAGGTGTGGTTTAGTGGGGAAGCACATACTTCAGAGGAGCTATCAGTTTGGTCCCTATCACCACAAAATTAGGAGGGGGCAGCAGCTGACTTTAAGAAGATGCAGTGAACTCTTTCTCCTCATAACCTATCTAAGGCAGCAGTATCTTAAACTAGTAAAGAGAAAAAGAACTCAACACATAGCTAGGGGACAAAAGCACATAGAATAACAGAGCTAGTTTTTGTCACATCTTACACAGAAAGAACTTCCAAATGAAGCAAAGATTGAATTGTAAGAACATGACATTAGTGAAGGACTATGTGAAAATTTGGTTATTTCTAAAACATTCTTAAGAGCAAGGGTCTCTTTATTTAGTGCACAAACCCACACAGAGACTCCTAAGAGAATCTAGAACTTATTGTCATCACTCATTGTACCTGTGATTTATAGAATGGTTGTAAACATTGAATTAACAATATATGAGGTAATTATCCTAATGAGAATTATAGGACAGGTTTCTGTGTTTGGTCATATGTCTTTGTCAACCTATAAATATGTAACCTATTTCATTGTGCTTCTGTTTAAAGACATCTTATTTGCTATGTATTGTTGCCTATTAATGTTAAACTCATAGCCAACACACTGTAACTCACGCTAGCTCATCATTCATGTATTTTGTCCTTAGCATTGCCTTTAGTTCAGGTGCTAAAATGCTTAAGGACCATTTTAAAAAGCAAAATCACCACTAAAAATGCAAACAAAAAAAAGAGGGATGGGGGGAGGCTGAGAAGGGATGGGAAGGGTAAACAAAGGAGGAGGCTACAATGCTTGATAAGAAATGTACTCACTATCTTGCCCATGTAATTGTAACTCCTCTGTACAGTATTTTCACAATAAAAAAAAAAAGAGGGATGGGAAGGTAGCCTAGTGGTAGAGTGCTTGCCTCACATGCATGAGGCCCTGGGTTTGATTCTTCAGCACCACAGAAACAGAAAAAAGCCAGAACTGGTGCTGTGGTTCAAGTGGTAGGGTACTAACCTTGAGCTGAAGAGTTGAGGAACCGCACCCAGGCCCAGAGTTCAGCACCCACGACCACCACCACCACCAACAACAACAACAAAAAAGAGTGACACCAAATATATTGTGAAAAAATACTTGTTTTTTTACAGTGTTGACTGATATTATAATCAACCTAGTTGAGAATAAAAACCTGTATTTTGGGATGCATATTGGGACTGAAATCCAGGAGACAGTACATTTAAGTAGCTTTGAGAATGTGTGCTCTGTTCCATAAAACAATGGCTATTTTGATAGCTTAACTACAGTGAGGGTGTTGACTACACTATTTGTTTGTCAGGATTATGGCTGATGTTTCAGGGCTTTGTAAGAAAAGAATTGGGCTCAGTCTCAATCTCTGGGCAGTTTAGAAAGGCAAAAGGGGAGGATATTTCCACAAACTGTTACAAAGGCTGATTAAGTCTCAGTTCCAGAAAACTGCAATTGACGCCACTCACCAAGTCATCATATATTTGGGTTGGTGCTCAGACAGTTCAGCTCAAAGTTCATCTGTTGGCCCATGCCTGTAATCCTAGCTACTCAGGAGGCTGAGATCAGAAAGCCCGTGAGACTCTTACAACTGGAAAGCCAGAAGTGGTGCTGTGGTTCAAGTGGTAGAGTGTTCGCCTTAAGCTGAAGAGCTCAGGGACAGCGCCCAGACCCAGAGTTCAAGCCCTGAGATTGACCAAAAAAAAAAGTTCATCTGTGATGAGCCTGACATCTGCCATAAGAAGGTCTCAACTCACTTCATTGCCCAGAAGCAAATGCTTCACTTTGATTATTTTTCTTGACATTCATGAGAGCTGAGAAAAGAATGCTACGTGCAGGCATCTCAGAATGAGATGCAAATACTGAGACTTGGGTTACTTCGACTTAGGGTTGATAGCAAATACATAATGAGGATAGACTGTATTGATAACTTTGGCTCAATAAAATGGAGAAAGTTCTGTAAAACGAAAACCTAGCTAAATATATAATGGTACTTAAAATCAAGATACCAGCAGCCTGTTAAAACATAAATACTATATGATTCACTTATATGTGAGATCTAAAAAGATTTGAACTCACAGAAGCAGAGATGTTGCTCCCAGGAATTGGGGCTCAATCTGAGACATGCAGTCCCAGTCAGTCTACTGGGAACTCCCCTCTTCCTGGAAAGAAATGGTGAATAGGTGAGCAGAAACTTCCAGTGATCCTAAATTCTTGGCCCATTTGTTGTCTTTTTTATTTTTATTTTTTAACCCTTAACAGTGCTGCAGATGACAGCCAGTAGCAGTACCTCAAACGCTCTGGTGTTAGCCCTGCAGAAACAAGTGCTACAACTCCCATGTCCTAGGTGTCAAGGGATCCATGGAGCTTGACAACAGCAAACACATTCCAGTTCCCACCACCACCAGCTCCATGGTCTCAGCTTCTGCTGCCAGTTCTGCTGCTTCTCCTGACACTGCCAGCACCTATCAGCTGCTGATGCCAGCTCCTCTGCTCCTCCTGTCTGGGTGCTCTTGCTGCTCCTGCCACCACTGCTGCCCATCCCGTGCCCCCCCCCTTGCATTACCAGCTCAATGAGGAAAATCAAAAGTAGACAAGAAAACCAGTAGGGAGAAGCCTTATTAGGCCTAATGTGGCAACACCAAAGAGATGTCTTTTGGCTGATCCTCAAAATAAGCAAAACAGCTTGTCTATACAGCCAGAAAGGTGGTATGATGAAGGTCTCTGCACCAATCAGGGTAGTTTATGCAAATGAAGAGTTGTGTTGCCACCAATCAGAGCACACTCCCTTACATAAGTCAATATATAAATATATAAATGAGGACTGTGTTTGCATCAGTCACTGGCCTTCTGCTGGGCCATCAGAGGAAATGCCTTCCCTATGACCTGGATTTAAGTGGTCTCAGTCTTCTAAACTTCACTGAGGCTTGTGCTGGCAACAAGAACAGTGTAAGCTGTTTGCTGGGGCGGCACCTTCAGCAGCCAGCTGAAGTTGTATTTCAGTAACAAGCTGGGGTTGTGTTTAGTGTCCTCAAGGTGTTCAAGCAGCCTTTACTAGAGTGAGGACAGTCCAGCCGCCTATCTGACAGTCCTTTGATCAAGGCCCTTAGGGCCTCTAGGAAGAATCTAACTAGGTGTCAATCAGGGAGTCAGATCTTCCCTCAGCTCCTATATCTTACTATATCCAAAGGGTGTAATAGGCTGAGTGCTGGTCTCACACCTGTTATCCTAGCTACTTAGAAGGCTGAGACTGAGGATCCTGACTGAAAGCCAGCCTAAGCAGGAAAGTCTGTGAGATTCTTTTCTCTAAATAACCACCAAAAAAGCTGGAAGAACTGCAGTGGCTCAAGAGGTAGAGCACTAGTCTTGCACCAGGAAGCTAAGGGACACCACCCAGGCCCTGAGTTCAAGTCCCAGTACTGAACAACAACAGTAACAACAACAAAATAATCAAAGACTGTAGTATAGATTTACCATTAATACTAGAAGCAACTCAACAGTATTTAAAAATAATCTAACAATGCTTGACTCCTGCCCAAGGCAGGATACTTTTTTAAAAATAAGATTAAAATTTAAAAATAAATGAAAAGGAAAAAAAGTCCAAAAGAATGGGTAGAGAAAAAGACACATTAGTAATATTGTAACTAGCCTATTTCCACTACCATGTGACAAAACCAATAAATAGAGACAGATTTATTAGAAAGGGAAGAAGCTTATTGGCAACATGCCAGCAAGTTGGAAAATGGGGACTTTTGTCCCAAAAACGGTCATCTCTCTAGGGGTTGCAGGCACCATATTTTATAAGGACTTTAGAGAAAGCATATGAGGTAGGAGGATGCTGGGGAAGTTTTAATATTCCAATGGTCTGCTTTTAACTGGGTGACATCTGTAGGCCACTGGATATTGGGCTAAAGAAAACTTGCTGATTAGAAACTGATCTTTTCGGTTCCTTTTCCGAGGAGTAGCTAACACTATAGGTAATTGAGGTACAAAAGGTGTTGTTTTCGGGCTGGGAAGGTGGCTCAGTGGAAGAGCGCTTGCCTTGAATGCCTGAGGCCCTGGGTTCGATTCCTCAGCGCCACATAAGCAAAAAGAAAAAAAAGCCGGAAGTGGTGCTGTGGCTCAAGTAGTAGAGCGCTAGCCTTGAGCTGAAGAGCTGAGGGACAGCGCCCAGGCCCAGAGTTCAGGCCTCACAACCGGACCCCCCCCCAATAAAAGGTGTTGTTTTCAAGGAGAACAGAGTAAGACAGTTAAAAAGGCTTCTTTCCAGTCTAGAACAAGAGGAAAAAGAGAAAAAACAGCTTTTCTCCCTAGAGGACATTTGTTGGAGAATAGTTGTTTTGCTTTTCTAAACTGGTCAGGTAAGTCCAGTATGAAACCTCCCTAAGGAAATGTTTCTAGGTGGCCTGCTTAGTTAAAATCACAGTTGTACTTTTCATTTGACTGCTTAGCAGTTTATAATGAATTATGGCTAACTACTAATAAAATATGCTAGTGAGTAAAAAATATCAAGAAGTAACCAGGTTCTAGTTACCCAGACAGGACTTCTCTAGGCAGTTTTACTAATTTAGTAAGGAAACTTACAGTTGTCTGAAATGCTATGAAACATATCAGCCATGCTCCAGTCACGCTTATTTGCTGAGGTATGTGATAATGGCTTTAGGATGGAAACCAAGCCTTATGAGGGACTAAGGGGACAGGAAAAGTAGCAGGAAAAAAAAAAGAACTACAGTGATTCAAAGAGGAAAAATGATGTCAACAGTGACCTGTACAATTACACCACCACCTTTACCTGAAATGGGATTGTCAATTTTAAATCCATTAGGTGTCTCAGGGAGGGCATTGGGTGCTTTGAAGCCTTTCTTTGGAATCAGTTTAGAAATTAGAAGAATGTACAGACCTAGAATGTTATTTGCTAAGATTCTCTATGCATCTGATCCCAGACAGAATGTTCAATTGTGCTGAAAACGTTATCTTTGTGTACATAATACAACAAATTAATTTCTCAATAACTAAGATTCCACTTTTTAAGGCTAAATCATTTGGTAGTGATCATTCCTTCAATGTGGAAATAAAATTAGAACACCCACTAGAGGGGGAGGGGAGGAAGGCAGAGAGCAAGCATCATGTCTGCAGATTAAAATATATTTCCTCATCTTTGTAGTCAAGAAATGTATATAAAATATATGATATATGTCTTTCCCCATAGAAACAGAGAATGCTCTTTCAAGAAAGGTTTTATCTTAGCAAAGCTCTCCTAATTTTGAAAATGCAGTTGTTGCCGGGCTCCGGTGGCTCACACCTGTAATCCTGACTGAGATCTGAGGATCCCGGTTCAAAGCCAACCCGGCAGAAAAGTCTTTGTGAGACTCTTATCTCCAATTAACCACCCCAAAACTGGAAGTGGCACTGTGGCTCAAGTGGTAGATTGCTTGCTTTGAGCTGAAGAGCTCAGGGACAGTGCTCAGGCCCAGAGTTCCAGCCCCATGACCAACCCCCACCCCCAAATGCAGCTGTTTCTACAGACTTTGGGGAGAACATTCATATTAGTGACTTGCACCATAAACTCTTCATCGTCTCAGCTGGCATTTCAGTTTTGTGTCTCATGATTCTGAAAAACACCTATTAAGAATGAGTTGCTAAAGACTGTCATATGTCTTTTAGAAGCAAACAATTACCTTTGGATATTGGTAGATATTTTTCTCAGAAAAATCTATAAGTTAGTCATGCCAGTAAATACAGATATCAGTGCTCATGATTTTTTTTAGTGCTAATGATTTTTAAACATTGTAGAAGTGAATCAGATCCCATATCTATTATAGAATATATGTATATATGCATATATATATTCTTTTGAGAGAGGTATCAACATGGTGCCAAGGCTAGTCTTAAATTCATGGGCTCAAGTGAACTTTCTGCTTCAGCCTCTAAGTAGTTGTGACTCCAGGAACATGCCATCACACATGGTATTATGATGATGATGATGATAGATAGATAGATAGATAGACAGACAGACAGACAGACAGAAAGACATAGATAGGGATGCTAGATGTTTCAAGATGGTTATTTATCAGGTTACGAAGTCTTTAGCACATTTTTAGTTATATCTATTGATTTAAATCTTTGAGTTGTACAAATCCTGAATAATTTGCTCTTTGCCACTGGACAACAATGTCAAAAATAGTCTTTTTTGTCAGTTATGAGGTTTGAAAAAAAAGTCTTTTTGTTAAGTTCTTCATTAGAACAGAGTCAGTAGATGTCATTTACAAGTTAGCACTCACAGTAGATAAGGTTAAAAGATGTGAGATTTTGTATTTTCATTCACATTCAAGTTTTTTTTAAAAACTTAAAAGGCATCAACTTTTAGGACAAACACAGATTTTATTGCACAAATTAGTTATAGTATTGGAATGTCATTGGCAGAAGTTTATCAGCAAGTGGTCAGAACCTTTGAAGATGTTAGGAGAGCAGCAGGCTTAACTCACAGTCATACACAAGGCAATACATCTGTGATAGCAAAGTGGTCACATGTCTGTGCCTAGTTCCAGGTCATTCTTTTCAGTGCACTAGCTAGTGTGTTTTAGTTGTGCAAGTATGTGAGGATTCACTATATAATCTCAGGCAGGAGTTGTAACTCAAATGGAAGGGTCCTGGTTCAAACCCCAGCAATGAAATAGAATATATCACATTCTTTCTTTTTCTTATTCTCTGTTCCCTTATATACAAAAATATATAGAATTTTCTGAAGGCTTTTCCTCTGCTTTTGTGAATACCTTCACAGTTGTATAGTGTCTTGGTTATTTAATATAAGACTTAGATTGATTGTTGTAAGACAAAACTATTTTCTGTCTTCCATTAAGAATAACATGTTCTAGATTCTGAAATGCTTGCTACTCAGGAGACTGAGATCTGCAGATCATAGTTCGAAGCCAGCCTGGGCAAAAAAGACTGAGACTCTTATCTCCAATGAACCACCAAAAAGTTGAAAAGGGAGCTGTGGCTCAAATAGTAGACTGATAGCCTTTAGCAAAAAAAGCTCAGGGGCAGTGCCCAGGCCCTGACTTCAAGCCCCAGGACTTGGCAAAAATAAAAATAATAAAGAATAACATGTTTTTCTCTTATAGGCTGTGGAACTGGAAAATATCTTAAAGTAAACAGCCAGGTACATATCCTGGGCTGTGACTACTGTAAGCCCTTGGTAGAGATTGCCCGGAATGGAGGAAGTGAAGTCATGGTATGTGACAACCTTAATCTCCCCTTTAGGGACCAGGGCTTCGATGCTGTCATCTCCATAGGAGGTAAGACAGTTAGTCACACATTCACACTTGAATACGAGAATAACTTACATGGTTCAAACCACTCTCCTAACTCAACATCCATTCTGTTGTAAACAGGTCTATGTGATTCGTTTTATCTAATGCTAGAAAAAGAAAATACTTCAGCTGTTTGAGTTACTTGACTAATCTCAAATGCTCTTTTGATGTAAATGATTGTTTAATTTATTTAAGCCTTCAAACTGTTATTGTATTCTTTTTGATGATTCATTCCTATTCTTTTTATTTATAAGGGGGGAAAACGGTGCTAGAGTAATCTTACTCACTGAAGATAGTGCTTGGTTAGACTAAATAAATCTGATCTTTCAACATGAAGGTTTTAGCTATTATATTAACTTTTCTAGGATACTATCGTACCCTACACTAACAGAGAATTCGAGAAGTAATGAACTTGTCACCTGGATCAGTGTGCCACTCACTGGCACTCAAGTTCCTGGAACACTTTGGATCACACCTAGTTTTAGAGTACAGTGTGGGTTTTTGGTTTTCTGTTTGTTTTTATGTATACTGTTCTTATACTCAAGGCCTGGGAACTGTTCCTGAGCTTTTGTGTTTAAGGCTAGTGTGCCATCACTTGGAGCCACAGCTCTATTTCTGACTTTGTAGTAATTATTTGGAGCTGTGAGTCTCATGGACTTTCCTGCCTGGCTGGCCTTGAACCACAATCCTCAGGTTTCAGTCTCCTGAGTGGCTAGGATTACAGGTATGAGCCACCAGTTCCACACAAGAGTGCTTTTTCTTATAATGCTATGCTGCCTTTTTTTTGGTCAGAGACTGTTCATGAGTATAGGAAATGTGTTCCTCATATTTCTCAAAAAAGTATGCCTGGAAAACACACATGTATCCCCCTAAAAACCCATGCACCCATGGCTTATTTTACCCAATATATGTATTCTGGATACCTATTATGTTAGTCTTATTTAAGTTAGGTAGGAAATTTGTATTTAAGGGAATCCTATGGTAAATACTTGAGCAGAAGAAAAACTTTTGCAAAGCAAATTACTTTAAGAAGCTACTCTGAGTATACAAAGCTTTACCAAAGCAAAGTTATCTTACATAAAACTATTATTCATATATAATGTGAATTGTTTTTTGTGAAATAGATGAGAGAACATTTTTTTCAATGAGATGGGAATTATATATTTGCTTTCTGAAGAGGTGCAGGCCTGGATGCCATAACCTTGAATTGGTTAGGACTGGCAAGAACTGGTGTTCATGGAAACCTGCCTTATGACATCTTAGTTCTGTGCACTTTAAACTAGGACATCTGTTTTCATTGTAAGCATGGTAAGAGGCATTCTTAATCTCTTCAGGCCGCTGTAACAAAAATCACAGACTGGGGGAATTGGGCAGTAGACATTTATTTCTCATGGTTCTAGAGGCTGGAAAGTCTAAGATTGAGTTTATCAAGAGGGTGAGATGCTTGAGAAGGCTTGCAGACATCTGCTACTTTCTCCCCTGTTGCTGTGTCTTTGTGCAGTAGAAAATCTGTTCCTGCCTCCTAAAATCATTACCCTCCTTGTTTGGGGATAAAGCTTGGGTCTATATTTTAGGGGCACTCAACCATAACAAAGAAGGGTTGTTGTTGAACTAGACAACATTACATAGTACTTTCAGTCTCCATTGAAAGATATTTGGATTTTCTTATCCCACCTAAAGAAGCTGAAATCTGGTAAAGTCAGAAAAGTATATAACTAGAGTCAGACCTGGGGTTGTGTGCTTATAGTCCTTAGATTTTAAAGAAAGGTAGGAATATAAGTCTAATGTGCAGGAAACAGGCAAGATGGTTGAGAGTTCAAGACTAGTTTGGACTGCATAACATTGTCTCTGTCTCAGATGAAGAAATGGGGGAAAGGAAGAAGGAGAGAAGGAGAAGGAAGAAGAGGAGGAGAAAGAGAACAAGGAGGAGGAGGAGAAAGAGAAGGAGAAGGAGAAGAAGGAGGAGGAGGAGGAGGAGAAAAAGAAAGATGTTGTTCTAGAGTGGTTTAAGAACAAGTTAATGACCCTCAAAGCACTTGATAATAGAACATCAGCATTGTGTTGGTTCTGTCTCAATTCTCACCTCATGCCTAATCTAGATCAGTGACCGATGCATGAATTCTATGAACGGGGGTTGCAATCTTCCTAGGAAGATGGAGTGATTGGTCAAAGATCACAAGGTTAATTCCTGATAAATCAGAGGTCAAATATGCCAGTGGTGGCTTGTTCTTCAATCCCTGCTTACCTTCCTGTCTCTAGCTTTCCCTCTCTGCTGCATAATAAAGATAGCATGGTTTGTACAATGTTGATAGGAATGCAAACCTAATATATAGTAATGTAAAGCGTTCCTGTTGAATTCTCTTCTTCACTTGTTCTGAAACAGCCAGATTTGCTCAGTTTTGCTTGGGACCAGTTTCTTCCCTGAAATATGTAGTAGCCTCTGTTTGGACAAACAATTTCATGTTTTCTCTTGACACAGTACTGGAATTAAACTTCTGGGAACTAATAGACTAGCCATTTCTATACACTGTTGGATTAATAATATATCCAACAAGGCAGGGGATGTAGATCAGTAGTAGAGCATTTGCTTAGCAGGCACAAGACCCTAGGTTTGATTCCCAGAGCAATAAATCAATAAAATTATATAAATATATATCATATAGTATTATATATGTTTAATTATATACATACCTAAAAACACACAACTAGGTAAAAGCAGTCTTACTTGAATCTCACTGCAACTTTATAGACATTTGAAGTAAAATGATGACCTATAAATATATTTTTTAATATACACAATTACAGCTGGGCACTGGTGGCTCAGATCTGTAATCCTCATTGTGCAAGGGCCTGAGATCTTAGAATCATGGTTCAAGAAAAGTCCTTGAGACTCTTATCCAATTAACCATAAAAAGAAAAGCCTGAAGTAAAACTCAAGTGGCAGAGCACTAGTCTTAAAAAAGATGAAGGACAGCACCTTCATCTTTAGTTCAAGTCCCAGGACCAGCATATACATGCGCGCGCACACACACACACACACACACACACACACACAAACCACAATTATATTAACACTTAAACAAATCATCATTTGAACTTCTGCAGACTCATTCTTTAATTATCTAATCAGAAAAAAAATTTTTAACATTACCTCTACTTCTATTTGCTTTATTAATACTAATGATTGGTGATGTTCATCTTTAGTTTCTATAAAAAGCACCAATTATGCCAGGCATTAATGGCTCAGGCTTACAATCCTAGCTTCTAGGTACTCAGGAGGCTGAGATCTGAGGATCTTGGTTTGAAGCCAGCCTGGGCAGAAAAGTCCTGTGAGACTCTTATCTCCAATTTGCCACTCAAAAACTGTAAGTAGAGCTGTAGCTCAAACTCACAGGGCACTAACCTTGAGCAAAAGAGCTTATAAACAGTATCCAGGCCCTGAGCTCAAGTCCTATAACTGCCCAAAAAACCCCACCAATTGGTGGGTTTTATATTAGCATAATTTTATATTAGCATAATTTAATTATACATAAGGGTTCCATTGTGATATTTACATATGTGTGCATAAACCGAATTCTTTCATAAAATCCTACTGGGGAACACATACTGACCTTAGTAGCCCTTTCAAGTTTTAGTGATTCATGCTTGTCTTCCTTTTGTTTAACAGGATTCACAGGAGTTTGGAATGGGGAAAGCCCTCACAGATTACTTATTCTAGGCTTCTTACTATAACCAAGAAACTTAAAATTTATACAACTTAAATAATTTATCCAGGAACAGCTGTCTAATAAGTAAGGAAAATGAAGCCAAAAATCGTATTCTTTCCTAAAAGTTAACCTATGTTGTTCCTCCCACCTGCCTGGCAGTATAGAAGGAGGTTTTGCTCTGTCAAAATTTCATCATTGTTGGGCTGGGAAAGTAGTTCAGTGGTAGAGTGCTAACTTGGCATGAGGCCCTAGGATCAATTCCTTAGCACCACACAAGCAGAAAAGGCTAGAAGTGGTGCTGTGGTTCAAATGGTAGAGTGCTAACCTTGAGCTGAAGAGCTGAGGTATAGCACCCAGGCCCAGAGTTCAGGCCCCACAATGGACAAAAAAATAAATAAATAAATAAAATAAAATTCATCATTGATCCATGAAACACTAGTATATAAATGTGTGTGTTTCTGTGTGTGTATACACATTGAGATCTAGTTTCTTTCTTTCTTTTTTTTTTTGCAGTCATACATCATTTTTCCACAAAACAAAGAAGAATCAGAGCAATCAAAGAAATGGCCAGGGTCTTAGTCCCAGGAGGTCAGCTGATGATTTATGTCTGGGCAATGGAACAAAAGAATCGCCACTTTGAAAAGCAAGACGTGCTTGTTCCATGGAATAGGGCCTTCTGTTCCCGGCTCTTCTCAGAATCCAGACCGTCTGGGAAAAATCAGCAGTGTGGACATCCAGAAAGCAGCCAGGCCTGCCATCCTGAGGGTACATGTTCTGTTTGTTTCAAGGAGCGCTGTGACTCCAAACGATCCCACAGCATGGACTATGGGTCTGTCATCTCCAGAGCCTGCTGTGGAAATACATCAAAGGAAGGGGAGCAGGAAAATGGCTTCTATAACACATTAGGAAAGTCTTTCCGTTCCTGGTTTTTCTCCAGGTCTTTGGATGAATCGACTCTGAGGAAGCAGGTTGAAAGAGGGAGACCATTGAGAACAGCAGATGGCTGGACCAGGAATACTATATCTATCCAGCCTTCTAGGCACTCAAGTTTAGATTTGGATCCCCGAGAGCCATTTCCAGCCAAAGGGCCAAACTTGGATGAGGAAGTGTTTGTGGAGAATTCTTCTCAAAAACTGGTGGCGTGGCCGAGAGCACCAAGCACTCCGATGCACTTCCAGGGAGACCATGGAGGAGAAAGTAAGCGAAATGGAGGGGGAGATTTTCTAACCAACACTTACAGTGAGAATTGTATGGATGCAGGGAACTTAGAAGGAAGTGTCCCTTCTGCCAGTCAAATATTGAAAAGGATTTCTGCAGTCAGCTCCACAGATTCCAACCCAGATGGCCCAGTACCCATTGATGAACAGCCTGACCTGTTGGATTCCAAGGCCTTTATGCGCTACTACCATGTGTTTCGAGAGGGTGAGCTTTCTGACCTGCTGCTGGAGAACGCAAGGGAGCTCAGTATTCTGAGCTCTGGGAATGATCATGGCAACTGGTGTATCATCGCAGAGAAAAAGGAAAGTTGTGATTAAATGGACCATTTCGGGCAACTTTTTCAAAAGATCAAGCATGATCTTCCCTGTAGCGTTGGTATGGTTACCTGAATTTTATAATATTTAAATCCCTGTATAGCACATAAAGCATTTAGTGCAAGATATTGTCAATACAAAGATCTGAAAAGGCAATAGAAAATACCCTTCAGTAATTTAAATTTTATTCCCAGCCCCAAGGATGAAACTCTTATAAGAATACATATATATATATATACATATATATAGTTTTTTCAGTATTATACTTTAACCCTTTAGGATTCTGCTGTTACTAGACCTTTCAAGTAATATTTTTATATAAAGTAAAAGGGGTAATGTTCTACATCTACATGCAAGATAACAAGGAAACATATCCTGATGCTCAGATGTATAAAATGTTGGATCACATGATGGCTTATTTTATCATGAAGGTTTTGCTTCTACTTAAGTCTTCCAACAAATGGAAGACAATGGAGAGATACAGAAAGTGTTATGGCACTTGCCAAAATTCCAAATAAACTTCCTTCATGCTGAGTTCTGCATGAGTTATACCCAGTGTTGCTCAAGAGGTTTTTTAAAGGAACTAATAGCAGTATCTGGTGGTGTAACTCAGAGGCAGAGCACATGCCCAGCATGCTTAAGGCCTACATTGATTCCCCAGCACCATTAGTTACTTAGAATAAAAACACCATATAGCAGATAGAGAGCGCAGTCCATGAGTATGGGAAGTTATTGTTATTATTCTGGTGGCATTTTTCAAACATATGAGGAAAAAAAAGCGAGTGGCCAGTTAAGGTAACATCAAGATTAAATACGATCATCTAGAATTGTGCTTTTTATATGATTTGAAAGAATACGTTGAAGAGTCTAATTGGAGCACTGTTTTCTTTTGCTCTGGGGATTAATATGTTGGCAAAATGCCAGGTAGATATTTGTTGGAGATACATGAGTGAGATTTCTTGTTTTAAAATTCATTTTAAAACTAGTATCTAGGCGTTACTTTTCTGTGTACAAAATTAACTGTTATCACTTTATAGAGAAATGAAGAGCTTAGGCATTGTGTAATTACTGTATTTCAATTTACTCATGCATCTGCTTAAATCTATAGCTTGAATCCTAAGACATAAATTAAGATAAAATGAGAGATTTAAGAAGATAAATGAGTTGACTAAGAGTATGGTCCAAGACAGTTCCTTAATGAGTAGAATTTTTTTTAATGACTTGAGTTTATGGACCCCTGCAATCCAAAAAGAAGCCTGATTTTTGTTTTGTTTTTCAACAACACAACAAAAATAATGAAGTAATGGATATTAAAAGGGGGGTATTCTTTTCTTCATTGATTGTACTGTGTACTTAAATTCATGGTGTTGTTTTGAAGAACTTTAAGTCTTCTATATCAAAGTATAACTGGAAAATGCTGGCATTTAAAACTCATTTGGCTTCGACCTAAGATTGGGTCATTCCTGGTTTGGTAGACCAAGTTGTCTGGTGGAAATGTTACATTAAGATTTGTGTTGTTCAATGCACATTTTGCATTAGAGAAACAATGGAAACACAAGTAAACCTAGAGTTTAAAATAAATTTTAATTTAGTTTGTCATCGATTTATCAAATTAGGACATTAAGTCATGAGTGTAAGTGGTTTTTGTCCTTGTGGAAAAAAATCTCTACTGGCCTTTTTTTTATTATGGATAGACTGTTTTACTTCTCTCTGAAATTTGTTCTTACTCTTTAATTCTAGGCTTTCTGCTAGAATTATGTGCTTGAGGTCATCTGTGCCTGATAGTAGCCTACAATGTAAAGGTCATGACATGGAATTCAGTTCATAAGTCATGCCAGAATAGTTCTGGAGCTCATCTGTATGAGCAACACACACACACACACACACACACACACACACACACACACACACACACCCCACTTTGTAAAAGACGTGGGAGATAGTTTCATGTAATTTTGACAGAGCTGTAACTAAAATACCACTAGTAATAGCAGTCTTTTGATCTTTAAGTGTACATCATAAAATTATATACATTAGATCTTATTTTGTATAACAAACATTAAACCCTATGGTCCCTATCCTCTGAGAGATAGCCTTGTGAAAAGCACTCTTTCATTTAACTTTTGCCTTTGGATTAGAAACAAAGCCTTTGAACAGCTGAACTAATGTAGACATCTTGATCACTTAAAAAGCTTACTCATTTTTAGAGTTGTCCTCAAAGGAAAATGTAAGTCATAAATGAGTATATATATAGACAATTTATTTGTGAAGGTTCCATTAGCCTTAATTGGCTTGTTTACAGATTTTACTGATCTATTGGAAGTAATTTAAATTTTACTTCATTGTTAATATGGTGTCAAATAGCATCTTTGTAGTTCCTTCTTTTTTATTGGAATCAACAATGAGTCCTACAGTCTGATGTGGAAGGGTTTGGGGGATTATTGGAGAATCCTCAAAAAATGTTTGCTGATAACCCAATGTTTCACTGGCTTATGTGAAGAACAATTTGGGGAGAAATGCACTACCATGGGCAAAAAGGCTGATTATGGTGGCATTTACCTATAGCCCCAGCTACTCAGATGGCAGAGACAGGAAGATTACAGGCCAAGGCTGAGCAAAGAAAGAAAGAAAGAAAGAAAGAAAGAAAGAAGTGAGCTACTATCTGGGGGCAGGGGGTAGGGGAGGGAATCTAAACTAAAAGAGCTGGGCTTTGTGCAAGTGGTAGAGTGCTTATCCAACAGGCACAAGGCCCTTAGTTCAATCCCTAACACACACAAAACAAAACCAACCCACCAGCCAACAAACAAAAAACAGGACAAAGAATGCAATCAAAACGTACTAAAAATGTACTAAAAGCCCAATGATAGGTTCACCTTCAGTATCAGCAGTGATGAAATACATCAGCACATCATAGGACCTAACAAACTAGTTGCTGAAGTATCTTAGAATATTATATTGAGACTGCCATATTGGTTGCCCCTCATTTTACATCACTCATTCCTGTGAGCTGCAGTATAGCATTCATTCTTGTTTCTAGCTCATCTTTATGTATCTTCCGAATTCTAGATGCCAAGAATCCCTGTGTATTTTAACTGACCTTCAATTGAACTGGTGAAAATTGGAGGTAAAGACAGAAAATAACCCAGATATAAATCAGCCAGGAACGTTCATGCATTTGCAAGTTATTGGTTATAAAAGAATTAGCACCGGATGATTCTTTTTTAATATATGGATTGAGAGAATAGTAAGTTTAGCTGAGTAGTTGACCTGGGTAGAAGAGGATACTCCTTAAAACTGAGTTGTGGGGCTGGGAAGATGGCTCAGTGGTAGAGCGCTTGCCTTGCATGCCTGAGGCCCTGGGTTCGATTCCTCAGCACCACATAAGCAAAAAGAAAAAAGCCGGGAGTGGCGCTGTGGCTCAAGTGGTAGAACGCTAGCCTTGAGCTGAAGAGCTGAGGGACAGCGCCCAGGCCCAGAGTTCAGGCCCCACAACCGGACCCAAAAAAAACTGAGTTGTGGAGCTGGGCTCAGGTGGCTCACATTTATAATCCTAGCTACTCAGGAGACTGAGATTTGAGAATCACGAATCAAAGCCAGCCCAGGCAGAAAAGTCCATGAAACTCTTATCTCCAATTAACTAACAAAAAAAAAACAACAACAGGAAATAGAGCTGAGGTTCAAGTGATAAAGTGATAGCCTTGAGCAAAAATAACTCAGGGTCAGCTCCCAGGCCCTGAATTCATGCTTTAGAACTGGCACACAAAAAATAAATTTTCTAATAACTGTGAGCACCAGTTGGGGAAGAAGGTTAAAATAGAGTCCAACCACAGCTATGAAACTGCAGCTTAGAAAATAAATGAACACAAACCCTGCCTTTCATTTTTCTACTATATAAAACCCAACATTTATTATTTTATTTGTAATCCTTCACACAGCCCTCAGAGAGAAATATACTTGTGTTCCCATTCTGCTGATGAGGAAAATCGAGGTAGAAATAAATTTCCTTAGTAGACATCACACATTAGTCAGAGGCAGAGCTGAGATTCAGACAAGCCTGAGTCTATAACCATAATACCATATTTTTCCCCCCACTGGGACCCTGTCACTGTGCTTAGCAGGTTTTAAGATTCTTTCAAGGTTCAGTCTGGTTGTTCCTTTTGCACAGAACTTGCACAGATTAAGTAAAAATCACACTACGAGACAATAATTAGATAGTAGTCCCTTGCCTATTTCCCCTACCTTTTTTATTTCCTATATCTATAAATCTATCTCGATTTGATTTGAATACAAAAGAGCTCTTAGAGGCAAATACCCTATAATCACTTTTCTTCAACACTTTAATCCTTTTAAAATTTGTGTAGCTGTTTTCTCACTTTGTAACTGAGAGAATTAAACACTATTCAGATAGTTCATTCTATTTGTCCATAGAGCCCTGTGGTGTGCTAGATACAGAGGAGAGAAGACCATGAATTGTCTGAAGTCTTCATTGTACACTGAATACTAGAATTAAATGACATATCAGTTTGGGGCATTTTTCATATTTGTTATATGCCTGTTAACATATCATATTGTTGAGTTTGAGAAATCCAATATATAAAATACCCTCTAAGAGTAACAGTGCATATTCACATATTCATGGTCTGTCTTAAGCAAATCTAATTTTTGGGGGGGAGGGGCCGGTCATGAGACTTGAACTCTGGACTTGGGCTCTGTCCCTGCACTCTTCAGCTCAAGGCGAGTACTCTACTGCTTGAGCCACAGCGCCACTTCCAGTTTTCTAGTGGTTTATTGGAGATAAGAGTCTCACAGACTTCCCTACCTGGGCTGGCTTTGAACCGCAATCCTCAGATCTCAGCCTCCTGAGTAGCTAGGATTACAGGCATGAGCCACTGACACCAGTGCAAATCTAGGTTTCACCAAACTTGTCCTAGACATATTGGCATCCTCTAGTACAAGTGCTCTGTAGAATTTCAGAAAATAATGTGTCCTGCCCTATCAAGTGAGTGGCATTCACACCCTTCATAAATAGACACATTTCCCTCAGCCTCATTTCCTGAGATTGCATCAGTGTTTCCTGTTCTGCAATCTGCTATTTTAAACAGTGTTATTAGAACTTATATAATGTCAAGTAATTAACCCACCTCATGGATATATACTTGGATATAAAAATGCCATGTGTATAAGCCTTTTCCATAGAAGGCTTATTATATTCATATAAGCCTGTTCCATCTAATGGCAGCTTCAGGAAGACCATCAGTGGACCCCGAAATAGAATGCTCCCTTCTTTCTAGTCCTGACTTACAGCAGAATTATGATTGCTGCTTTGAAATTGCAATAAACTCAATATCTGTAGCCCGTGTTACTTGAGAATGTTTAAAAGAACTCTCACCAGCCTAGGGTTGAAATGACAATACAGAAAATGCATTTGGCATGAGAACTAGACAAAAACGTAAGAAAACTAATCAAAGAGGAAATACTGTAAGTTGTCTTTTTTTAAAATTAATCAGGGCACCCATAGTTGGGGACTCACTAATAGGACTGTGAATCATTTTGGTTGTAGTCGATGTTCTCATTTCTTGATGATGGTCTTTTGAAATTGATAGTACATGGATAATGAATTGCTTTATCTGGAAGAAATCTGAACTCTAATGGCATCTCTCTGGCCAATCTGAGGGACCACTATGAGAGCCAAGTGGCCAATTGGATTCTCAGCTGGAAAAATAAGTACATACTTGATCTTTCTTTCAATTAGAGCTGGGGAGATAGATCTAAGTCCAGCCTAATCAACTAATTCACATGAAACAATATATTTTCTCCACATGGGATATCTACTGTCTATAGATATTACCATAATATAAAAGGAAGATATTGAAGTTCATCTGTCCCCAGTGTAACTGAATGATGAATTGACTGAACAAACTGAAATTAATTTATGTTCACTCAGGAGGGAGTCTGAATGAAGGATAAGCCTTTTTAAATATGAGTTTCATGTCACTTCCACTTTGATTTCTATTAATGTATAGAGTAACACTCCATTAGTAAAGACTTGTGGTTCTACTCTGCTTATTTCTACAAAATACTGGCAGAACTTAATATCCACAAGAGTGGAATTTGTGAGACATTCTGAATATGTATGTGAAATTGTCCCATTTTTTATAAGATACTTTTAAATATGTATGTATTTAAATATATATTCCCAGACATCTGGTGTTTGCTGTCATTACCGACCAAGAAAAAGTAACTTTCTTGTGCACTCAAGAAAACATAAAATTAACAATTACCATAGAAATATGTTTCATTGAGACTTTTTTCAGGGGCATTTAAAGGTGATTGTCAGATTTTGTAATGTCTCTTTTTGGTGGTGACATGTATTTGTGTCAAAAATGTAAAAAAATTCCTCTTTTCTATAATATACAGTTATTATAGCTTTTCCTAGTGGAATCTAGCAATACTCTCAAGAGCATGTAAAATGTCTTGACTCTTGGAATAACTTGAAGGTCTTTTATTTGAGTAAACCAGTAACAGAATCCTTTTTTGTAGTAAGTATTATTAAAACTGGTACAATCTGTTTGCTTGTGATATGTTTCTGCTTAGGTTATATAGTGATGTACTTTCTAAAAATGGTCTTGGATGAACAGAACTGCGTGCTTTCCTTCATGCTGAGTGTTACAGAACAAGTATTAATTCAGTTCACAAAGGCCAACTTTCCTTACACTTCAACAGAACTGGACTGGTTTGAACTTGACTTGTGTTTTTCCAAAGAAAACCAAATTAACCATTTAATAGCAGTGTCTCTTTAGTGAGTTAAAGAATTTTATTGACTTTTAAAAAGACATGCTTTATGACAAATAAAGATGTATAGACTATCCCAAAGTGGGTGTGTTTGAAAACGTGATGCTTAATGTTGGAAGACCACCCTTCTTTCACGTTGCTAGGAATATAATCACCTTTGACCTACCCCCATCTGCAGATTGTCAGATTGCTCTCCACATAGGGATGTGGTGTGGTGAGAGGCCCTGAGCCCAGCTCTGCTGTGCCGGCTCCAAAGGGATGCGATCTAGTAACACAGGATGCCCTGCCATGCTGCAGCCGACAGCCCCTCACTTGCGATGTCAGAAGCAACTGTCTCTCAAAGCATTGGTTTGGCCTCCCACTATTTGCACCACCAAAAAATGATCACAAGTGAAAAATACACGGTGTACTGCCATTTCATCAAGAGCCAATCAGCTGCACATGTAATTTCAGTTCTTTGGAGGCTGAAACAGAAGGATGAGAAGTTCAAGGCCAGCATGGGCTACACAGAGACTGTGCCTCAGAAAAGAGGAGTAGGTAAGAAAGAGAAGAGAGAATAACGAAGGAAGGAAGGAAGGAAGGAAGGAAGGAAGGAAGGAAGGAAGGAAGGAAGGAAGGAAGGGAAGGAGGGAGGGAGGGAGGAAGGAAGGATCGGGGATACCTTTAATTTTGGGCCTTGTGGTCTTCACAGAAGTTTCCCAGTTTTAAAACACCCCCCCATTACAGTTCTGGTCTGTAGAAGCTGTCCTTTGCACTCATCTTCCATTTTGAAATATTTAAGTATCAATTGAACTTGCCGGGTGCTGGTGGCTCACACCTGTAAGCCTAGCTACTCAGGAAGCTGAGCGCTAAGGATTGCAGTTTGAAGCCAGCTCAGGCAGGAGAAGCTGTGGAATTCTTATCTCCACTTAAGCAGCTTGAGCTGTGGCTCAAGTGGTAGGCTCCTGTCTCCAATGAAAAAGCGAGGGGACAGGTTATAGTTTGATTTTCGTGGGTCTTGAATGACACATGAACAAAGGGAATGATTTAGGTTCTATCCTAGTCTTATGTGTTTATTTCTTGATTTCTAGAGAGCCTTTGAAGATTACTGAGCAGATGCTCCAAAACTATCCTTCTGGCTAGAAGAGAATCTGACCTACGGAGGGAAGGAAAAGGCAGGTCTGAGATTTCAAAGTATTGGCAGTAGAGGCCAGGAGATAAAGGAGGAGCTGGGACAGTGGGTTTAGAAATAGAAATAACGCCCCAAATGAAGATGAAATGAGATAGAATACGGATAGAGATCCAGTGAAAAGAAAAGGAGAGAAGGGGGGAAAAATAGATTCTCAGTTTCCCCCTGGCTGTAGAAAAGGCTGAGCTGTTCATAGAAGAGAAGCTGTCGGCAGGAGATGCCTAATGCAATATGGAGCAACATCGCCCTCTTCCGGACAATGAAAGCCAGCTGCAGAATTTCTTACAAGTCCAATTAAATGCTATTTCAGAACCTACTAGTGAAGCAGAGCCCCCTACTCAGGTTTTCAAGCACATACTGACGAACCCATGAGTAAACAGATGATGATTCAGACAAATACAGCTGTGCAAACAACACAAGAGTCTTTCCAATCAACTTGATATAGCTTCTCATTCGCACTAGCAGACTCAGAATTCCATTAGTAGTAGAATGCCACTTAAGGGAAAGTAGGAAAGAAAGTTACCTGTGGAGGAACCCATGAAGACAAATCATTTGGGAGGATTGATATATTCAGAGACAATAAAAGACTGATTGAGCAGAAAATTTGATTGCTAGTTTACTATTTAAAGATATCAGTTATTGAAATATGGAGGGTTTGAACAAGTTAATATATTACATGTGCAGTGTGGCAAACAGAAAAGGAATTATGGACTGAATTAGTGGGTCCTGGCTAACTAGCAGATCGCCAAGGATCTTCCCTCCCACAGCCCAGTACTGGCCAATTGTCCTGTCATGGTACCTTCCTGTGCAATCTGCGTTCTGGTCCATAGGAAGGCGTAGTCTGTACAGGAAGTGTCAATGGTGGGTATGTCATCCCTAGATCTTGGACAAGTTGACCTCTCTCACCTGCCTGCCGTGAGAAAACAATTGGCCATGGCCTTCCAAAGCCTACAGCTCTGGCCCATTAATCTTGTCTCTTACTTCTTTGTTTCTCAGCTCTAGTCTCTCCACTGCTCCTCAAACACCTTACACTCCAGAAACTGCATTTTCTGATCCCTTATTAGAATTGCTTTCTCCTTAAAATAAAAGCATTATTCTCCTCTTTTCCTAAATGTCTCCTTCTCAAAGTGGTCTCCCTGATCAAGTCTTTCAAAATTGCATGTTGCGTTCTTCCTTGCCCACATTCCTATTCTCATTGCCTGTATTTTTCTGTGTAAGCACTGTAGATTTGCCTGTCTCTGTTACTTTCTGCTTTCCTTAAAGAGAAAGGGCTTCCTGAGGACAGGGATTTTTTTTCTAGTTCACAGTTCCATGCTCCACACACGGAATGATGTTTGGCCCATGGTACTCTCTCACTAAGTAGTTGATGGGTGAAAGTCAGTTCTCAGCTCGAGCAATGTTCCATGTTGGCCCACATCTAGCCTTTGGAGGGCCAAGTAGTATGCTTGCAGTCCCAAACCACCTCCTGAGATCACCAGAAGTGACTGATCTGGCACTGTACTTTCCCCTTTCCCACACTTAGCAAGTCGGGGTGCAAAAAGAACCACACTTTGGCTTCCACATGGACAAGAGATTTGGAATGGAAAAACCAAGTACTGTTTTATGTTCACTGTCTGGTTTTAAAGGTACTCCTTTCTAACAGGTTAGAGGAATTCCCCCCAGGCTTTTTGGTCCATTTGGCCTGAGGACAAAGCTCTCAGGCTGTGGTGAACTCAGACCAGGAGACAGGCAACAAAAACAAATGGCTCACTTTATTTAGAATCCAGATTGAGTACTGAACCCTAAAATCCAAAACCTGAAACTCCATCAAATCTGAAACTTCTTAATTTTTTTTTTTTTGCTGATCCTGGGGTTTGAACTCAGGACCTGGGCTCTGTACCTGAGCTTCTCTGCGCTCAGGGTTAGTGCTCTACCATTTGAACCATAGCACCACTTCCAGCTTTTCCTGTTTATGTGGTTCTGAGGAATTGAACCCAGAGCTTCATGCATGCTAGGCAAGCACTCTACCACTGAGCCACCTTCCCAGCCCAAATCTGAAATCTCTTGAGTATTGGCATGATACCATAAATGGAAAACTTCACATCAAGAAATTTTGTTTTATGCTCCGAATTATTTTAAATATATAGAAGTTATCAAATACATTTAAGCTATACAGCATAACATATACAATTATCTTCATATAAAAATATATAATAGTATAAGGTGTGTAAAAAATGTGAATAAATTTCAAGTTTCGGCTTGGGTCCTATCCTGAAATATCTCATTGTGCACATGCAATATTCCAAATTCTAAAATATGAAACAGTTTTGTTTCAAAGCACTTTGGGTGAGAAATCCTGAACTGATACTACCTCTCCCCACTCCCAGTATCTGTTTCTAGCTCCTATAAATAGAATACTTACTAGCTTAACTAAATTGCTTGAACCCTCCAGCCCTCCAGAACCTCCATCTTCTCTTCTGTACCATTTCTTCACCTGTAAAATCAGATTAATAATCACAGTCGAGTTAATCAAATAAGACACATCCTGTGCTGGCCATTCAAAGCCTTAAGGAAAGAAACAGCTGTCAAGTGTCCGTGCCGCGTCCTTAAATGTTGATCCCTATCCAGATGTATGGCTCAGAAGGTACACTTTCAGAAGCAAACAGGACAAGAAGTATTGGCAAAAAAAAAAAAAAAAAACCTCCCAGCTTTGTGGCATTTGTTCTTTTACTTTCTAGGTGGCAAAAGAAAAAAAATATATTTTACTTCTAAGTTAGCTAGGAAAAACAAACTTCAAATTGAAAGACTATAGAAGTTCCCATTAAAGTGTCAAATGATGGACAGGGGTTGGTGGCTCCTACTTGTAGTCTTAGCCACTCAAGAAGCTGAGATCTTAGGATCATAGTTCGAAGCCAGTCAGGGCAGGGAAGTCCCTGAGACTTCTTACATCCAATTAGCCACAGAAAACTGGAAGCAGAGCTGTAGCTTGAAGTGGTAGAGTGCTAGCCTTGAGCAAAAGAGTTCAGAGACACACTCAGGACTTGAGTTCAATCCCCATGACTTACAACAAAATTTAAATAAAATGAATTCAGATTCAGAAGTTATTATTTATTTGTTTATTTAATTCTGGTACTGAGACTTGAACTCAGAGTCTCAAGCTCTCCCTTAGCTTTTCTGTTCAAGGCTGGTGCTCTGCCATTGAGCCACACCTTCCCTTCTCTGAACTCTAAATGACACAAAAGCATTCTTCCAGTAGCATATCCAAGTGGGAACTGCATTAACAATGTTAGGTCTAGATTAGGGCTGGGTCAGAGGTAGGCCTAGGCAACCTGAGAAAATGCCCACTGATTGTCAGCCCTTATCCCTTCCCGGCGCTTATCCAGGTTGTCCTGAGGATTCGCCATCTGTGGTCCCATGCTGCTCCCAGAAGTCCAAGGTCTTGAGAATACTGCTCTCTGTTCTTCTTCCCTGAAGCCTAGCTTTAGATCTATGTTCATTCCACTGCAAAAGAATTTCCCAGAATTCTCCTCTCAGTTGAACTCTGGTTGCCTCTTATGCAACAGTATCCACTGCAGCTTTGTATGGCTGACAGAGTCGCCTGTTTTGAAAACCATTCTGAGACTTCCTTTTCCATATAGAAATGGTTCTTGGCCCTAGCTACAATGAGAAATAACAATGTATATTTCAAAACCATGTAGAAGAGAGGATTTTTTATGTTCTCACCACCAAGGTAAGGCCTATTATCCTCATTTGATCGTTATATGATGCACACATCATTGTTTAATGCATGCACATTGTTTTGTTTTGTTTGAATTCAAAAGTACTGAGGCTTGGATTCAAAACCTGACCCTTTCCTTTAGCTTTTTGCTAGAGGTTGGTGCTTTACCCCGGGAGCCACACCTCCATTTCTGGCTTTTTGCTGGTTAACTGGAGATAAAAGTCTCATGGACGTTTTCCACCCAAGCTAGTTTTGAAGAATGATCTTCAGATTTCAGCTAGGATTGCAGGTATGCCCCCTAGGCATTACACATCACATTGTATCCCAAATTTATATATGAAAAGTGATCATGTGATCAAAAATAAAGATTAAATACATGAACAAGAAAAAGACATATTCTCAGAACTTTTAATGAACAGGATCAATGAACAGGATCCTCTCAGAAGCTGCTGGTTCAGGTCTGGTGAGTCAGGCCATTCCAATGTCCAGCCATACTGGGAGCTCTGGCTTTCTGAGCCTCGTCTCACCTCTTGTCTGGGCACCTAAGGTCCCTCGGTAGAGATGAGCTGCTCATTCTTCACTGCACCAAACTCTCAACACATACTTGACAATGTATGCATAAAACACCTCAATGGTCCCTGAATAGACTTGATCATTTCATTTCTGGAAGTTTTTGCACAATCTTATTGGTCTAGTACTTCTATATATGGCCTCTGGATCCATAATATCAACCTCATGCCCAGAATCCAGAACCCCAGAATCAGAATCTATGTTTGGGATTGACCCTTAGACTTTTCCAGTTTATGTCTCTGGAGATTCACTTTCAGGCTCGGATCTCAGACTCAGGGCAACTTAATCTTTTGCAAAACTTTGTCATCCTCACTCTCAGTACTTCAACACAAAACAACAGATTCTGGAATTAAATAATTAAGTTTACTTCAGAATAGAATAGCACTGAAGTAGAAATATACAAGCCCTAGTAAGCTATTCGATTTTTAAATTTTTTAAGAGGTTGAATGAGAAGTTCTTAAAGTTGAAATGAGAAAGCTTACAAAAAAATTATTTTGAAACAGCTGAACTGTCAGTGGCTCACACCTATAATCCTGACTATGCAGGAGAATGAGATCTGAGGACTGAGGACCATGGTTCAAAGCCAGCTGGGACAGGAAGGTCCCTGAGATTCTTATCTCCAAAGAGCCACCAAACATACACAGTGGTGGAGCTGTGGCTCAAGTGGTATATTGCTAACCTCAAGCTAAACAGCCCAGGCCCTGAGTTAAGGCCTCAGAACCAACACACACACACACACACACACACACACACACACACACACACACATTTACAAATATCCTTGGCCACAATGATTAAAAACAACGATGGTGGTGGTGTGGTTGAACCATTGAAAACTGCTTATATCATGATAGAAGTGTTTTTGTCAAGATCCTAAGGGCCTTTGTATGAGACTGTGTTTGTGGCAGAGTCTTTTGGGGCAGTTATTATCTGGCTGTCATGTGGAAGAATCTATTACTGGTTGTACTGGCGTGGTGGTATGGTGCAGCAATGACTTCAGTCCCTTCGGCACATTGGCTAAACCTAGACTACTGTCTTAATGATGGGAAAAAGGAAAATAAACAGGCCAAGTACAGTAGAGGAAAAAAGAGATTTTTATTGTGAAAAGAAAGAGGCTTTTATTAGAAGTGGCCATCTTCCCCTAAAGTAATTCCTTGGAAATTTGGAAACCGTGATGTCTAAACTAAAGGCCCCCAGTTACCTTGAGTGGGGAGTTGACCCATCCCCCTGCGTTACCATCTTTCAGGTCTGCTATGGATAAGGGGAATCTGATGGTGCCAGAATGGACCAGGACATGTGCACATAGTATTCGGTTGGGGCCTCTTTGGGAGGGCATTTGTTAATAATAATCAGAGAGTGCTTGTTCCATTTGGAGTATATCCGATATAGACAGTGGAGACCTACTCCCTTTGATGCTATTATTTGGCTACTTGCTTACTCTAACTAGCTCTTCCTTCACAAATTCCTGGCATCATGCATATATTTTTTGTCATTTACTTGACAACTTCCACATAACCTTTTCCTTGAAGGAATGAATTCTTTCTCTTTTGCTTGACAATTGCAGCCAATGTACTTCCTTGTGCCTTTGTTAAGTAATAATAGAACTAAACAAAAATAACCCAGTTGCCAGCTCCAGGAAATACATGATTCTAAGAAGAAGCCAACCATGAACCAAAGAAACAGTCATCAAGACTTATCACTTGCATCCAGGGTAATATTGAGACTCTGATTGCACTCAGCCAAGCTATTATTTTTGAGACACTACTTAGAAGTTATGGTCTCCTTCTTGTTACAGAAAATCAATAAATTCAGCTTCATTCAAATAACACAATTCTTAGGCAGTACACAAACTCAACAGAGAATATTGTGATTATTCACTCTCATTCGTCCCTCTCCCCCTTCCTCTCTCTCTCTTTCTCTCTCTCACACACACACACACATACACACACACACACATACAAACAAACACACACATACACAACCATGTATCCACATAGTGCCTTGTCCCTTACAATATAAGGGACACTTCAGAAAGTAATCTGCATGAGAAGGCATCTTTGTAGCCTGTATCATAAAAGCTTGGTAAATATCAGGAGGAAGAAGCAAGCAATTGTCTTGTCATAGGTCCCCATTAAGGCCACATCAAGGAAAAACATCTGTTTTATATTCTTTCCCTTCTTCTGCAGGGTTCAACATGGCCCCAAACACCATCACCGCCCAACCCCAAATACATGGCATAGACTCCCACACAGATCACCCAAACAACAGAACTCAAAGAATGAAAACTGGAGCTGGAGGCAAGAGGAGAGGGGAAACACAGTGAAAACAGGAAGGTCCAGGGAGTGGTGGACAAGGAAGAATGGGCCTTAGGGGAACCCATTTCCATCATAAGGAGAAAAACAATCCAGTACACAAGACAGCTTCCACCTCTCCCTGCACTCTTTCTCTACTTCCTTCTCCCCCAAGGAGCTAAAGACAAAGAGCTTGATTGTACAGAGGACCCATGTTTAAATGCGGATGACCCATGACATTTTGAGGAAGGAGTGTAAAACTTGAACTGAAAGCTGAGGAGTATTCTGTCCATCTGGAGTGAGTACTTGGAGTTTTATCATCTGTATGTGGCCCCCCAATGTCAATACAAACATTTATGTTGTGTGAGCATGGTCTATTCATAAGCCAGCTTGGCTACGTTGTCACTGATTTCATCCTTCGCATCTCTCTCTTTCGATTTCTGTGAGGGTTTGTAAAAACAGAGAAAGCTGAGGTAAACATTAAATCTGAAATACTCAGGCTTGTCAAGTAAAAGCATTATCAAATGTCGCAGATGTGACAAGCTTTCATAGGAGGTACTGCAGGCACCTGGCAAAAGACACAGAAAAAGACAAAGTGCTCTGGCTCAATTACTCCCCCAACAGCACCTATAATGGGGAATTCCACTACGTGCTGGAACAGATAAAGAGAGTCATGTGACCAGAAGATATGGACATGAGTGATCTCAGTGGCACTGTTATTATAGCCAGCCCATGCCTGAAATAATCCACGTTAGCTATCAGTAGTTGCAAGGACAAATAACTTAAGTCTATTCATATAGTTTAATGTAGAAGAGCTTCATTAATTTACTGTCACACTGAATACTAAGAAGAGTGAGGAAAGGCACGAATAGAGGAGGGATGGGCAAGAATGTTGAAGGGGTGACATTGCTGGGCACTGGTGGCTCACACTTATAATCCCAGCTACTCAGGAGGCTGTGATCTGAGGATTGGGGTTCAAAGCCAGTCCAGACAGGAAAGTCCATGAAACTCTTCTCTCCAATTAACTACCAGAAAACCAGAAGTGGTGCTATGGCTCAAGTGGTAGAGTGCTCTCCCTGAGCTGAAGAGCTGAGGGACAGCACCCAGGCCCAGAGTTCAAGCCCCACAACTGACAGAAAAAAAGGGGGGGTGACATTGATCAAAATATATTGTATTCATAGTGTTTTGTTAAACAGCAACTCCTTTGTACAACTACTTAAAGATTTTTTTTTTAAAGAATAAAGCTCACAAACATTCTTTGGGTGAAAGTAGCCAGCCTAAGCTCATTGAATTATGTTCACATTCACATGTTTTACTGTGTTTTCTTTTTGTCTTTTCTTTTTTGGTTCTAGGAATCAAACCTATGATGTTGCACTTGCTAGGCAAGTGCTTTGCCACTAAGCTACATCCCAGCCTTCACATTCACAAATTTTAGAAAGTGGCAAATATAGCAGACAGTGATAAAAGTCAGAATATTGGCTTCTTGAACAATGTACTACCTCTCAAACTGATGATGGTCATGTAGGCATACCATTGTGAGTTCAGGAGTCAACTTCATGCATCTACTTTTGTGTACACTTTGATGAAATGTACTTAAAACTTAGAAAAACATCCAAGGGAAAGGGTTAAATTGAAAAGACAAAAGCAAAAGAATAACAGTTTAATTTACATGGACATTAATTAGTTGGTATTGTAATATATAGAATATTACTATTTTCTGATTATTTTATACTCCATAAACAAACCTCACATGACAAGAGCTATATGCACTTCATCCATATTTACATTATCTGAACACCTAGAACAGTCTAAGTCATAGAATGGCTATCCAGAAACTTGTTATTTGAACGAATAAGAAAAAAGGTATTTCTGGGCTAATGTTGGAGGAAAAATAAAGGCAAATCCAAATATAACAATATTACCAGGTAATTTTTCTGCAGTGCCATGTTAATAATCTATTGCTACCAAAAATATTTATTTTCTGACAGTTTCTGAGAATCACCCATCTGAAAGTGGCTTAGCTGGGAGCTTCTGGCTCTAGGCCTGGGGGTGGGGGAAAATTAGTCAAGTTGTTGGGGCTTAGATCCTCTGAAGGCCTGATTGAGCCTGGCGCTTGGTCACTGTTGCAAGTCCCAGTTCCTCACTATATGAGTCTCTTTGAGACGCATGAGACAGCTCATGATGCTCCTACACCAGCAATTTAAGGAGAAGAGCAAGCCCCAAACTCACCCACCCTGTCCCTTCTTCATTCTGTTCATTAGAAGTAAGCCACAAAGTCCAACCCACACTCAAGAGGAGGAGATTTAGGCTCCATCTTTTGACAAGAATGTTATTCATCTATGGATATGTATACACACACATGCATACATACGTGTGTGTGTGTGTGTGTGTGTGTGTGTGCATGCCATTCCTGGGGCTTGAACTCAGAGCCTGGGCATGGTCCCTGAGCTTCTTTTGCTCAAAGCCAGAACTCTACCATGTGAGCCACAGCTCCACTTCTGGCTATGAGTCTCATGAACTTACCTGCTGGGGCAGGCTTCAAACTGGGACCCTCAGATCTCAGTCTCCTGAGTAGCTAGGATAAGCCACCAACTCCTAGTTTATCTGTGGATATATTTTAAACCATTACAATCTCTACTTCTAGCCACAAGTACTTATACATTCCTCCCACATGTAAAATTCTCTCATCCTTCTCAAAGTCTCCCCATGTTTCAACCCCCTAAAGTATCAATGTCAAGTCTGGCAGGTCATCATCTAAGATAAACCCAATGCAGATGAACCTTCGCTCATGTCATTCTTCAGGTAAAGACCAGCAAGCTGAATTCCTGTCTGTCTGAAGTCCTGTGAACTAGTTATCTAAAATGGCCATCAGGTTTTCTGTCACGGTGTAACTATTCCCACAAATCCTATGGCTAAAGAAGCAAGCATTTGTCATTTCAGTTTCTATTACTTAAAATTTACTTAAACTCTATTTAAATTTATTTTTTACTTTTTAAAAAATTTTTCTTGTAAAGGTAATGTACAGAGGGACTGCAGTTCTGTTAGTCAGGTAATGTATACATTTCTTTTTAAACAGGCTCACCTCTTTGTTCTTTGTGTTTCTTTGGGTTAGGAATGCTGCGGTTCTGCTGGGTGAATCTGACTCACTGTCTCCATGAGGGTGCAGTCAACATGTCATGAGACTCCTGTCATCTGAGGGCCTGACTGGGGCTAGGGGCTCTGCTTCTAAAATTGACTCATCAGCAAGACTGATGGCCTTGGTTCCTTGTGCTGATCTCCATATGCAACAGCTGAAAGGTTCTGATGACAAAGTAGTTGGTTTCCTCCAGAGAAGGTCATCCAAATGCAAGCAAGCAGGATGGGAACTTTTCAAGTGCTAGGCTCAGTAATGAATGTTATCATCTCGGCTGTTTTCGATGGGTCACATATTACAAGGTGGAAGTCAAGGGCTGAAATCCAGGAGTCAGCACTCAGTACAGGCTATCTGAGAGTGTGCTAATGAACTCGGGTTAGATGATGGTCCCAGGAGCACCAGCAGAGACTGTAGATTCAGTCAACTACTATTTCTGCCATTCTTTGTAGGCTCTTCATAGAGCAGCAAAATTTCTGAGTATCCCAAAAATAGAAATGGAGGCGTGATGATTGAATGATCGTAGTCAGTTGATAAACTGACAGGATTTTGGTGAAAGCATTCCACAGAAATTAAGGCATTACCAATTTAACAGAGAGGGCAATGTGAAATCACATGCGTTCCCCACTCAATATGGTCTTGGATAAATCACTAGGTTTCTCTAAGCCTTGGGTTCCTCAACTTTGAAAACAGCGTAAGAATAGCTGCTGTAATGCTTGGTAAGAAATGTACGCATTATCCTGCCCATGCAATTGTAACCCCTCTGTACAGTATGTTCACAAATAAAATAAAATTAAATTAAAAAAAAAGAATAGCTGCTGTAGTGTTTATGGCTATTCAACTGTAAACACATATAGATACTGCTTATAAGACATGCTATATAATGTATAAATACATGTGTATTTTTATTTATGTGTGTGTATTTATGTACAAAATGTACCTAGCTGGGCTCCAGATGTTCATGTCTATAAATCCTGGCCATTCAGGAGGCTAAGATCTGAGGATCCTAGTTGAAATCGAAGAGACTCTTATCTCTAACCAGCAAAAAAAAAAAATGAAAGTAGAGGTGTGGCTCAAGTAATAGAGCTCCAGCCATGAGCAAAAAAGCTACCCATGAAGGTAAGGCCCTGAGACCAAGCCCCAGGACTGGTACTAAGAAGAAGAGAGAGCGGGAGAAAACTACCCAGCAGTACCATTTATTTTTTTTTCTTTTTTCAGTTGTCAAGGTGATGTACAGAGGGGTTACAGTTAAGTATGTAAAGTAGTGAGTACGTTTCTTGTCAAACTTGTTACCTGTCCTCATTTTCCTCCCACGTCCCCTCCTCCCAACCCCCCAAGTTCAATTCCAACATGCAGTTTATTTTCGAATGTGTGTGTGAGAGACCTCTTGCTAAGTCAGAGCTTGCTAAGTCAGCACTTGAGTGCTGTCCCTAGCCCACTCTCTTTCTTAAAATTTTGTTTATGTGATAGGGTCTGGCTACCTTTGCCTAGACTGTCCTCCAATTTATGACCTCCTGTCTCTATCATCCCAGTAGCTGGATTACAGTCCTGCTTCACCATCTGTGATACAATCATAAAACAACTGATAAGTGATAACCATTGAAAAGGTAGGGATATTGAGGATAATGCTCTGAGTGGACTGGCATATTTCCATTTGGGAAAAGAACTTTTAAACTAATATTTAAAAAGGAAAATCTACCTCTTTTGACAACTAATATAATCATATCACAGAAAAGCAAAAAAGTAGAAAACTGAAGAAAAACATGTGACCCTACAACTCCAATGTAATCCCCTCACCCTCTACCTTTCCTTCTAGCCTTCTTTCTTATGCATGGCTCATAAGTAAAGTCCAAGTGTACATAGAAGTTGTCCTTTCCCTCATGGGCCTTGAACTCAGGACCCGGCTGCTGTCCCTGAGTTCTTTTATTTAAGGCTAGCACTCTACCACCTTAAGCCACAGTTCCACTTGTGGTTTTCTGGTGGTTCATTGGAGAAAAGAGTCTCACAGACTTTTCTGGCTGGGCTGGCTTTGAACTGCAATCCTCAGATCTCCAGAGTAGCTAGGATTACAGGCGTGAGCCACCAGCACCCAGCTCCTTTATGTGTTACTATGGCCCTCTTAGAATCTGACACAAGCACCTAATCCAGGGAGAGATGCTTGGGGTGGTGAGGCAAGGTTACCAATAAAAAGAAGGATTCTGGGTCAGCCATCTGGCTGAGTCAGGATCAGCTGAAGTTCTGAGAAACAGTTCTCCTGGAGGCAATCACAGTTTACTGAGGGGAAACATGAGATCTCAGAAGACTCTGGAATTTGCACTATAGAAAAGAGCCTTGCTAAACTACTAGCTAAGATCTTCACATATAAAATGAAGCTGCCACATGCACCTGTTTTTATAGGATTTCTGGGAAAAATTAATTGAGTTAGGGTAGTACTGGACATATAAAAAATGTTACAAAAATGGTAGGAATCAGTGAATCAGGAAATAGGATTTCCTAAATAAATGTTTTTCAGCATAGAAATTCTTAATAGACCTCTTTTTAAAAAAAGTTTGCCATATGTTAATTTTACAAAATGAAAGGTTTCATTATGACATTTCCAAACATGTATACAATGTACTTATAGCCACCTCTCTATTAATATTTCTTATTGTTTGTATGTGTGTGCTAGTATTCTGCTCATGACAAGCACACTACTACTTGAGTCATGTTTCCTTTTCCAGCTTTTTGCTGCTTAACTGGAGGCAAGAGTATGGAGGACTTTTTTGCCCAGGCTCACCTTGAACCTTGATCCTTAGAGCTCAGTTAGTAGGTAGGATTCCAGGCATAAGCCACCATTGTCAGACATTTGTCGAAGCTTTTCAAAGGGTGGGAAGGTTCTTGGACTTTATCTTTTACCTACTAAAAAAAGAGAAGCTGAGGCTGATATAAAAATGAGGTAACTTACTCATGCTTTGCACAGCAGCATAAATTAACAACTGATAACAATCAGAACAGAAAACTCATTGAAAAGTTAAAAAACAAACATTACTCATATCTCAGGTTCACACACCCATAAATCTTCACTTGTTATAATCTTGGGGATTTTGTAACTTAATCAAATTTGTATATTTATAACAAAATTTCTCGATACTAAGTAATTCATTGTGAATGTGTCCTAGAATTTTGTTCAAATCCCTGTTTGCCTGTAGTTGATAGCCAAGAGAACGTTTTCTCCATGAAGCCTTGTACTCATCAGACAGCGGCGGCATCAACCTATTTGGTCACTAGGTGGCGCTAAACCCACTTGTGGAGAATTTGAGGAAGCCCTCTGGGTAAAATGAAAAATTTCATGTTCTGGTTCCATTTTAAATATTAATATTCAGAAATAAAAGCAGATGAGTAAAATATGCCATTCTTCTACATATAGTAAGTTAATTGAATTTAATAAAAATAGAACTGAGCAAGAGAAGTGGATGCCAGCCAGCACCTCTGGGTCATCTTATAGACTTAGGAAGGTTTGCTGAGGAAATCCAATCTCAGCCCTAACTCCTCCATGAGCAAAACAGGAAGTGAACACATTCTGGACCTTCTTTTGCAGATAAGGCTGACCCTTTGTGATATTTACACAGAGACAATGGGAACTGACTTAAAGGAGCTAGTGGAGAAGGAACTTTTGTACGACCTCAGTGTGGGACGCTAAGATGTAGACATAATTGAACTGTAAGAAGACTAAGAAAGCTGGGAAAGGTAAAATCAGAAGGAAGAAAAGAACCTATTTTGGAACAGCAAAGCACAAGGAGTGAATGTAGCTTAATGGTGGAGTGCTTGCCTTGCATTCTTGAAGCCTTGGGTTTGATTCCCCTGTGCCATATAAGTAGAAAAAGCCAGATGTGGCGCTGTGGCTCAAGTGATAGAGTGCTAACATTGAGCAAAAGAAGCTCGGGGACAGTGCCCAGGCCCTGAGTTCAAGCCCCAGGACTGGCAAAAAAAAAAAAAAGAAGAAGCTTTGAATAGAAACCAAAATGTTAAAGTTGTAGAGCTAGAAGGAGCCTTATATGGAAGTAGAATTGGGCCTGAAAATGAAATAATATTCCAAAAACTATGCAGATAATTAGTGGCAGACAAGCCATGGCCCTCATTTTTGCTCACTGGTGTCCTTCTCATTCATGCATATGATTTTTTTTGTGTGCTGTATGACTGAAAAAAATCTCTCACGAAAATCAATGTCAGTTCCTGGAGAAACCTCCTCCCTCTGGCTCCACTCTTCTCTCTGTCCAACAGGAGCACATGTGCACACACATTCACCATTACAACAATGCAGGAAATTGAAGGAAGCCATCTGAAACTTCAACAGCGGGCACAGCCGCCCCAGATAACATATCAAACGAAAGGCTGGAAATGAGCCCTGCCCGCATTCACACAGGAAGCCCTGACTCAAGCTGTTTGACCCTATTTAGTAATCAGTTCCATACTCACAAAAGAATGCCAGACCAAACACATAAGGGGTGGGGGGGGGGGTAGGGGGGGAGAAAGCAAAAACCTTTTCCTTAGGAAGAGGAATGATTGCAAGAAGTTTAAAGAGAGGCCCAGCTGGCTTACAGGTTTGCAGGAAATTTGTGTGTGTGTGTGTGTGTGTGTGTGTGTGTGTGTGTGTAAAAACAGCATTGGAAGGCAGTTTTTGGGATAAGGCCAACCAATCAAAGCCATACTTAACCGCAGCTGTGCTGATATTTTAGGTGAAAGTACTGTTAAGGACCTAAACCTTTCTGATAATGGTCCAATGTGTTCTGATCTGATGGAAATAGCTAAACAGACATGGTACAGCTACTCACTTAGAAGCTGTGGGCCTCCAGGCAAGGTTCCCAGCTCTTCTGAGACTTTCTTCCATCAAAATGAGATGGATTCAACACTGCCTCACAGAATACTTTCTGTTCAGTCAGGAATGAAAAGCCCAGGGCATCAATGGTAACTCCTGTAATCTTAGCTAAGGTTGAGATCTGAGGATCAAGGTTCAAAGCCAGTTGGGGCAGGAAAGTTTGTGAAACTCTTAACTCCAATTAACCACCACGAAAGCCAGAAATGGGAGCTATGGCTCAAGTGATAACCATTAGACTTGAGTAAAACAACTAAAGGATAGCACCCAGGCCCTGAGCTCAAGACTCAGATCCACATAGCTAACTAAGTCACTAACTGACTAAATAGATAGTCAAGAATCAAAGCTGCAAACTGGGTGCCAGTGGCTCACACCTGTAATCCCAGCTACTCAGGAGGCTGAGATCTGAGGACCGTGGTTCAAAGCCAGCCAGGGCAGGAAAGTCCATGAGACTCTTACCTCCAATTAGCCAGAAGTGGCACTGTGGCTCAAGTGGTAGCGTACTCGCCCTGAGCTGAAAAGCTGAGACACAGTGCCCAGGCCCAGAGTTCAAGCCCCATGACTGACAAAAAAAAAAGAACTAAAACCACAAAGGCACATCAGTTATTATCCTCTTTCAATTGTGTAGTTTTTCTATTGGTAGAGACTTGGCTTTTAGTAGAAAGAACAATGAGAAGAAAATGCCTCTTGTTTGGGAACTACTTGGGATTTCTCTTAGGCTGAATGAAGATCAGAGGTCTTGGCACATTTTGATCTCAGCTCTTAAAATGAAGATGTCAAATCATTTTTGTTTTTTTTATTTTTCAGATTGACACTTTTCCCCAACCCCTGTTCACTGGGGATATACTCTAAGACCCTCTCAAGAACATATAAAACCACAGTGCATGAAAAACTGTGTGTGTGTGTGTGTGTGTGTGTGTATCTGATGCTGTTTAACTTTACTGTCAAGTGAGTATGAATTAAAGGCTAAAACATTGTATGATACTTGGGAATGAACTCAGGGTCTTGTGTTTGCTAAAAAGGCACTCTACCACTTGAGCCATGCTTCCAAGACCATATTTGAGTTGGTAATTTCAGAGAAGGAGCCTAGGCCAGTCTAGGCTAAAAAGTCCTACTTATGCTTCACCGTGTCACTGGGGATCACAGGCCCGCACCATAACAGCTAACCATTGTGCTTCTCCTTAGCTGGGATTACAGGTGTGCACAACTTTGCCTAGTCATTGAATTTCCTTTTTGTCCTGGCTGGGCTTGAACCATGATTTCCTAATCTCCATCTGCCAAGTAGCTAGGATTACTGGTTTGAGCCACTGAGCCTGGCTAAAAAGTTCAAATTTAATTTTCCATTTCATAAGGAATACCCCCAAATTACAACAATATCCATAATAAATCAATTAAAAGAGTGTGCAGAACATTTTGTGCACAAAACACGTTTTGTTCATAATACTTAAACTTCAAAACTATAGATTTATAAAAATGTGTGTGTGTGTCTGTACACGTGCATGTATGTTGCACCTGAGTGTGTGCCACTCACTTGAAATCAGGTACTTGTGCTCTCACTTGCTTTTTTTTACTCAAGGCTAGTTCTTTACCATTTGAGCCACACTTCCACTTCTGGCTTTTGGCTGGTTAATTGAAGATAAGAGTTTCTTGGATTTGTCTGTCTGGTCTGGTGTTGAGCCAAGATCCTCAGATCTCAGCCTCCTGAATAGTTAGGATTATAGGAATGAGCTTAAAAATGATTTTTAGATAGCTCTTCGTAATGTTGACTAGGCTAAAAAATTAAACAGACACTCTGCTAATTACCAGATCTCAGCCTTGTGAGTAGCTTGGATTATAGACCTGAGCTACGCTATAGCACCCTGTTCTGTCACTAAACTAACATGCTAAATAGTTTTGCTTTTATACTATGTTAGAAAAATGCTCTCCAAGAACCATAGAGTCACAAACTATAGATAAAGAATTGTCTCAGCAAGGCAAAATTTACTTCTGTGTTTGCATAAGGTCATTTTGAAATAAAAATAATAGTACACAAGTAATCTCAAAAATCTGGCAAGCAAGCAAACACACAGAGCACACATACTGCCCCCACATTTACCCTCATGTGGCAGGCCCCACCCCTTTGCTCCGATTGGTTGAGCTCAGGTTCATTTTTAGGTCTAGCTAAGTTCCCCTACATACTGCAGGACTTGGTGGCATGTCCTATTTCCCCTCACTCTCTAATTTAAGATTGACCCTAAGCCGTGGGCTGGTGGCTCATGCCTACCCTGTAATCCTAGTTACTAAGGAGCCTGACATCTGAGGATTGAGATTCAAAGCCAGACCAAGTAGGAAAGTCTGTGAGACTTCTTATCTCCAAATAACTACCAGAAAAGCAGAAGTGGAGCTATGGCTCAAAGTGAGAGCTCTGGCCTTGTGCAGAAAAGCTCAGGGACAGTACCCAAGGCCCTGAGTTCAAGACTCATGATGAAAATTTAAAAAAAAATAAAGATAATTATATATATACATATATTTATATATGTATATATTATATATACATATATTTATATATGCATACATACATATATGATATCATAGTAAGAATGTTAGCAAACCTGATTAGAAAGACTCCTGCCCCAGCTTTTTTTCTCCTGTCCCCAAAGACAATTGAAGGTACAGTATCGGTGAGAAGGGAAAGGGAACATAGATTTCTTTCTCGTCTCTATATCAAGAGCAACAGTTCTGGCTGGGTTCAGGGGTTCACACCTGTTATTCCAGGTTTGGGAGAGGCTGATACTGGGGAGATTAACATTCAAAGCCAGCTCAGACATAAAGTAATCAAGAATCGATCTCAATTAATAGCTGGGCATGTAGGCACCTACCTGTGATCCCAGTTCTACATGAGGAAGGTGGAAATATGAGTATCTCTGTTCAATAAATAACTAAAGCAAAAAGGGCTTTGGGGGTGATAATGTGTCTGCTTGACAAGCTAAAGGCCCTGATTTCTTTCTTGCTTTTTTCCCCCTTTTTCAGCAATAGTGGGACCACGCCTCCAGCATGAGGCCCCAAACTCAAACCCTGGTACTGACCACCCCTTCCCCCAAAAGCAATATGACAGGTCTTCCCTGATCAGCACCCATCCACCAGTCATGGAAGTTATTACACCTTCCCCTTTCAGATTGGCTTCCACATGAGTAAAGGCAAATTGATACCCTGCTTTTAGAAAGTCCACAGCATCTTAGCAGAATCCTCTGATGACCACAACACATGGACTTCACCTTAGTTTCTCAATTTTTTAAGTGCCATTTATCCTGACTTACACACCTTCATCTTCTGCCTTGTCTTCCCTTTGGAACGTGTACATGATCTTGGATATAGTTTGTCTCCTAAAATATAGAGCCCGTGTAAACTTTAACAAGTACATCTTGCTTTACCCTCACAAGGACACGTCTCACATTTTTAAGTAATGTGAATCTTCTGGGCAGTAATGGCTCACACCTGTAATCCTAGCTAATCAGAAGGCTGAGATGTGAGAATCATCGTTTGAAGGCAGTCCGTGAAACTCTTATTGCTAATCACCAACAAGCCAGAAGCGGAGCTGTGGCTCAAGTGGTAGAGCACCACTCAAGAATGAAAAAGTTAAGGGATGGTGCCCAGGCACTGCTTTCTGTATCTTTGGGTTTGCTAAACCCCTTGGTTTTCACCCCCCTACCCCACCCCCACTGAGCCAGTAGCTAGTGGGACAAGGAAAAAGGACCATAGTCAGAAAGGTCCCATTAAAACCATGCTGTTTAAAATCACCAGTAAGCGGAGACAGTGAAGGATGTAAATAGCCCAAACCTTAAATCTTCAACTACTTCCCTTCAACTTTCTCAACAATGTATAGTATCAGCTCCTTTGTTTTGTAGGGGAAAAAAATGCCTTTTGTTTTATAACTCATAAGGGATGTCCAGAGACACAAGTTCCTATTAGATGGGCAAAAAACTGAGATTGTTCATGTCCTTCTCCTCTGAACAGCGAAGACTCGCCAGAAAACACCAAGTATTCTCCATCCTCTTCTGTGGCTATGACAGAAGAGAAAGGCCACCTCAGCTTAACCCTCTGAACAGACAGGGACACTGTGTGGGCGGGTCCAAGTGGACTGTCCAAGAGACAGCAGCTGGATCTCTTCAGCCATGCACTGCCTACATGTGGTAAAGACACTTCCCCGGTAAGAGCCCTGTGTGACACAGCTCACTGCAGAAAACAGAACATTCTAAGAACTTAGTTTTGGTGTTGCCTTCTGGTGCTTTAAGAATTGTCCACTCCTAAACAAAAAGTGTCAGGAAATGCAATGCTTCCCAAGCAATGCTATGAATTCCATGTCTGCGAAAGGAACAACTGGTCTGGCCCCTCTCAGTCTGGTAAGTGCTCAGGAAAACAGTCCAAGTACCCCAGAGCCTAATGTTCATCACCTGTACACCCCCACTGGGTCCTTCCTACAGTGTTAGCCAGGGTTATGATAAGGAATCTGCTTATACGATTGAGGGGTCTGGCAATTCCAAAATCTGCAAGACAGGCCGGCAGGATGAAAATTGGGCAAGAGTTGATACTGCAGTCCTGAGTCTGCAGGCGATCTGAAAGCAGAACTTCCTCTTCCTGTGCCTCAGTCTTATCTCTCCAGGCCTTCAGCAGATTGTATGAGGCCCACCCTCATTCTTCTAATTTTAGATGAGCTAAAGGAGAGCTCCTTCTTTTTGGTGCTGGTCCTGGGGCTTGAACACAGAGGCTGGACACTGAGTGGTAGGCTAGCGTTCTGCCATTTGAGCCTTTTTTTGGTGGTTAATGGGAGATAAGAGTCTCATGGACTTTCCAGCCCAGGCTGGCTTCAAATTATGATCCTCAGATCTGTGCGTCCTGATTATAGGCATGAGCCACCAGCACTTGACTTGGTCTTCAGCCTTTCCTGGGTTGGAATTAGAGGTATGTGCCATATACCAGTCTAAAACAAAAATATTCTTAAGGAGTTCCAATCACCAATTACTACAGAAAGAAGGAAAGAAGGAAGGAAGGAAGGAAGACACATGTCATCTACACAAAATTGGAGAAATCCATTCTAGCTCATAAGCCTCTATATAATTCCAAACTATCAAAGAAGCTTTGTGGGTCAGAACCAAGGGACATCTCCATAGCTAAGGCCCTTTGACCCTATGTCTTTCCAGGAAATAATCAGTGTCAAACCTGCGACATTATGAGGAGAAACCACTTTCATTAAACACACGTATGCAGCATAAATCTCAGGTAAGAGGTTCTGAAATTCTGTATCTTGGATTCAATTCATTGATGTGAAGGTCTGTTTTAGGCAACACCAGATTTCCAACTCATAGGCTTGTTCTTTGACTGATGGATTTGCTCAATTCTTCAGTGTAGCCACTAAGCATTTCCTGAATGTGCCTGAAAGTCCCATGTCAATCATTAGTTCCCCCCTTCCCTCCCCCCCAACTGCAGCCACAGAGTGGCCTTCCCAGGCAGAATGTGCCCCCCAAACTCACCTCCCTTGCAGCCTTCTATGTCTCCACCAATGGCCACACAATCCTTTCAGGTACTTAGGCCAAAAACTTGGAAGGCATCCCTGACTGCTTTTCTTCTTCCCACATATCACCTCCAGCCCATCAGCAAACCTATCAGCTTTCTCTTTAAAATATATCCAGAATCAGACCAGTTGTCACCACCCCCCAATAATCCACAGTGCTCCCCCTCACTGCCTCGGGGCTGATAGCTGGATCATCTTTTCTGTACACCCCCCCCCACTCCATACTTCATTCCATTAGCTGCTGTGCCCCACCCCCCATCCCTCTTCTGTTACATTGTTCTCCACTGTGGTGAACCATTATATGCTAGGTCTCTTACTTGTCTGTCTTGTTTATTGTCTGTCTTCCCCTTCCTCTCTTAAGTCTATTCCCAGCCTCCTGCAACTCAAAGTGCTCTTTACACATCAGCTAAACATTGCAATAATAAGACTCAGTTCCTGTTTTCCAGGGACTGGGATCAGATGGGGAAAACTGAGCTCAAACAATAGTATGACTGCTGCTCCCTCCAAGGGTGCTTCTAAGTACTTGGAGAAAGCACCAAGGAAGGGATGGTGGAGGTAGTGGCTTTAGTGAAGGGGAAATCTAGGAAGTGGCCCCTGGGTACCCTATGCTGGGCCATGATAGGGAGCAGGGGATAAGGGTGAGTCTGGAAAGGGTTGTAGCCTGATTATAAACAGGCTCCTAATTAATGAGCCTTAGCTTTAATTAGAAAGATAGTGATTTCTACACTCAGGGCTGCCGAGACACACGTGGCCTGCACCCCTGCCACGGCACTATGATGTATGGAGAAGTGGGGGATCCCCACACAACCACTGAATTCAGCAGTGACTTTTTCACATACTGTGCTTTTGATCTGTCCTCTGCAAGGCTGAATGTTGTGGCCAGAAGTCTGAAAAACACCCACCCATTGGGATGGAAGCTGTTTCCTCAAAATATTCCCAAAGTCTGGGGCTGGGAATGTGGCTTAGTGGTAGAGTGCCTGCCTAGCATGCATGAAGTCCTGGGTTTGATTAGTCAGTACCACATACACAGAGCAAGCTGGAAGTGTTGCTGTGGCTCATGTGGTAGAGTGCTAGCCTTGAGCAAAAAGAAGCTCAAGGAACAGTGCCCAGGCCCTGAGTTTAAGCCCCAGAACTGGCAAAAAAGAAAAAAAAAATTCCCAAAGTCCGAGTGCATTCTTGCCACTGAGTGGAGGCTGGCAGGCCTGGAGGTGACTGTGTAAAGTTTGCTGGAGTCTCTCGCTGGGAATGGGACACAAATCAGCTTTGGGATTTGATCTGTTGATTTATTTTTGGTGCCAGTCCTGGGGCTTGCATAAGGGCTTGGGTGCTGTCCCTGGGTTTCTTTTGTTCAAAGCTAGTGCTTTACCACTTGAGTCAGGGCTCCACTCCTGGCTTTAGGGGAGGGAGGCAATTTATTGGAGGTGAGAGTCTCACAGACACCCGCCCCCCTCAACACACACATACACACACAGTAGCACGGGTGAACTTAGTTTTTTCCAAGTGTGGCTTTCTCACTAGGTTGTTTAAAGTCTTAAATCACCAAATAAAATTAGTGAACCAGCAATCTATTCACACACACACACACACAGCACGGAGGAAGGGCTGGTGGGGTCTGGGTGGGGTGGGAAGCCTCTGAGCCCTGATCTACCCGACAAGGTTGAAATTCAGGCTCCGCGCGCCCGGGGCAGCCTCTCAGTAACACCTGTGATTTGCACAAATGGACCAGATTCCGGCGTCCTTTCCACGTCTAGCAAGTTGCAGATAGGTAAGGAGAGGTAAAGCTGGCTCCCGCCTAGCTCTTTAATCGCCGGGGTTCCGCGTCCCGCTGCCCTGGAGCGCCTTGGGCTCCGGGCTACGTGACTGCGCGCTCGCTGCGCGCCCCGGGATTGGAGAGGGGCCCGGGGCGCACCTCCGCTCGGCCCCGCCCCTTCCCGGGCTGAGGGCGCCCCGCGCTGGGGGGCCCGGGGCTGCGGCGGGCACATCCACGTGCGTAGAATTCCTTCTCCTTTCGCCGTGCGGGACGTGCCGGCTCGCGCTGCGTCCCGGACCTTGGGTAACTCCCTCTCGATTCCGATCTGCCTTGGAAGCCCCCGGGTGGCCTCCCGCGCCGAGATCTCAGCCTGCGCCTTCCAGAAGCTGCTTTTCCGCCCCAAGTTCGCGTCTGTTCAGTGCCACGTTCTCCCGTGGTGGTTTTGCCGCCCCTGATTGATGCGTTCTCAGAGATGGCAATGTAAGCAAACAGAAAGCAGTGCTTACCGACATGGAATAGCAAGACACTTTTCCTGCCTTTTACCCGCAACACCCATCGGATTTTACAGATGGGAAATTCACATGATCACCTATAATTTTCATCTTGTTTTTTTAACTGGAAGTAATCCGCAAATGTGTTGCGGGGGGGGGGGGGGAACTATTTGCCAAACTTAACTTAAGCAATGGAGCAGGAGGGGCCAAAGTGATGTTATCTTTTCGGTCAGGATAATAAACAGTTTTCTGTTTTCCTCCCTCTTTTGTAAGCAGTGACATCTGAGAAGCTTCTCACCAGCACGTTCCTGTCCCTGGCCTGAACATAGTCCCCTAGGTCTAAACAAGAGAAGGCCAGGGAAGGAGGGAGAAGAAGGGGGGGAGAAGAACTGAGGAGGGAGGATTCCCTGAGCACCTCAAAACTGTGTTTTGAGCCATACAGAAACAGGAGAACTACTCTGAACAACTACTTAAAGATAGTAACAGCAACAATAGAAATGGGCCACTACAGGGGTGTGTGTGTGTGTGTGTGGTGCTTGCATTGTTTTCTTTTCAGTTCAATTGCACAGCAACCCAGCCCCCTGAAAATGGTAAGGTGGGTAGAAAGGAGTTAGATTTGTTAGCGTCTGCTTGTTTTCCTTTGGGGCTTAGACAATAGGCTTGCACAATATCCAAGGATATTGGGTAGATAGTGGTCAAAGTGCTTCTTTGGGCCAGGTAGACATGAAAGGTGTTTATCTCTCATCTGGAGAATTCTTCCTTGTTGGTCAGGCTAACCTGCACTGTAGCCCTAGAAGGTTTGCCGGTTTCCTTTTGTTTGACAGGATCATGTGTGTCATAAGGGGAGGTGTTTTCATCAACAGCAGTTAACACATGTAACTGTGATCCCATAAGATTATAATAGAGCTAAGGAATTCCTATCACCATTGATATCATGCCTCTCATGATATCACAGCCAAGGAAGTATGGTGATTGAATGATGTAAGCAAACCTACAGCATTGCTATTTGTATGAAAACTATACACCTACAGTGATATGCAGTTCAAAATGTTTGATTAGGATAGCATGACCACAGGGCTGGTTTTGTGTGTGTGTGTGCACACGTGCGTGCACGCGTGTATTAGGTCTTGAACTCAGAGCCTTGCACTCTCCTTTAGCTTTTCTGCACCAGGTTGATGCTCTGCCATTTGAGCCATCTCTACTTCTAGCTTTTTGCAGGTTAGTTGGGGATAAGAGGTTTTGAATTTGTCCTCTTAGGCTGGCTTCAAACTCTTGATTCTCAGATCTCAGCTTCCTGAATAGCTAGGACTATGGACCTAAAAGTGGTATGTATTGATAAGAGGCAAAATAGTAGAGATTGACAAACCATGGGCCGTATGACTAATCTAGCCCATTATTGTTTTATTTCATTTCTTGTTTTATTTTATTTTGCTTGCTTGCTTGTTTGTTTTTTTGGCAGTGTCTTTATTTCTCTTGGCTTGCTTTCTTGTTTGTTGCTCTGCCACTTTTACCATTCCTCCAGTCTGGCTTTTGGCTGCTCAATGAAGATGAAGTCTGTCAGGCTTTTTTTTACCCAGGCTGGCTTCAAACCTCAATCCTTCGGCTCTCAGCCTCCTGAGTAGCTAGGATAATAGGTGTGAGACCCTGGCACATGGCTCCATCAGTAGTTATAATATGGCCAATGAATCAAACTTAGTAGTTGATTTTTAAATGATTTGCGTGTGTAGGGGATGCAATGATGAATCAAAATAAAAATCATTTGTAATACATAAAAATTACATGATGCTTAAGTTTCAGAATCCACAAATAAAGTTTTATTAGACTATTGCCATCCTCATTTACATACAGTTTACAGTTGCTTTCCACTATACCTAGAGTTTAGTCCAGCCAGTTCTTGTTACTCAAGGTGTTTTTGTCCTGAGAAGTCACCATGTATACTGAATTAACAAATACTGAATTAGGGACTGGGAAGGTGGCTCAGTGGTAGAGTGCTTGCCTTGCATGCCTGAGGCCCTGGGTTCGATTCCTCAGCACCACATAAGCAAAAAGAAAAAAGCCAGAAGTGGCGCTGTGGCTCAAGTGGTGAGCGCCAGCCTTGAGCTGAAGAGCTGAGGGACAGCGCCCAGGCCCAGAGTTCAGGCCCCACGACTGGACCAAAACAAAAAAAAATACTGAATTAGCAACAACCATTGTTCCCAAGGAAAATATAACTATCATCCTTTGGGCCTGTGGTTACCACCTTTTTGCCAACCAACTGACCAACCAATACATACCTATATTTTATGCGTGTTTCTGTTTAAAGACACCTTGTTAACACGTGTTGTGGCTTTATTAACAGGGAACTCTCTGACTGCCAGCAGCCACAAATGCCTAAAGGAAGCTTTTCTACTGCAAGTGCTTTAGCCCTGAGATTCTTTCCCAATCTTCTTTTACTTACAGATTTTAGAGAACATTTTAGAAGCATGGGGAATATTTAAACAGCCCCAGATAGTTTTAAATGCAAAACAACAACAACAACAAACTAAGTAGGTCATGAAAATGGCACTCTGCAGTATGAGAGTTGAAACAGAACAGTGCTCTCTCCCTGACCACCATCCCTGGAGACATGAGTGTCATTTGTCACCAAGGAGATCTCCATCCTGCTCTGCACTAAGCACTACAGAGGCACCTCAAGTATTAATTTGGAGATTACAAATATATTCTAGTAGCTGGGTATGGGGGAACGTACCTATATTCCCAACCCTCAGGAAGCTGAGGTTAGGAGGATTGTAAATTTGAGGCCAGCCTGAGCTACAGAGTGCAATCCTGTCACCAAACAAAATCAGAATTTAGAGTGCAGGAAGGTTTGCAAACACAGAATGAGAATAGCTGGGCACTCAATAGAGACCATATGGATGCAAAAAACCCTATTTCCTGCAAAAAAGAAAAATTTGCTGTGTGGCCCCTTAAAAACGTCCACCAGCCTTAGCCCCCCCTCCCCCCAAGGAGAGTAAAACAAGTCCAAGAATCTCCCTCCCTCCCATCAGTGCCCAAATAGAGACAGCTCCCAAGGAAAAGCAAGATGCCATGGGTAGCTGGGCTCAGGAAACTGAAGGAAAGAAAATCTCTACATTTTAAGGGTAAAAACCAAGTTTCCTCTCTTTGCAGATCTTCTCTGTTACTCATTCAACAAACATCCAATACCCTTTCACTTACTCGAAGCTGTGTGTGAGCTCTGGTCATTGAGAGCTATGCATTGAACCGACATTATTGCTTGGTCAGGGTATTGAGGACTGAAACTGTAAAGAGAGAGAAAGGGCGGATAGAAGAAGACAAGTCAAAGAGCCTGGCCAATTTATGACATGAATATTTTAAACAAGTGGCTTGTCATGGCTTTAAAATTTCTTGAAAGGATTAAAAAAAAACAAATAACCAAACCACACACAAATCAGAAGGAGGGAGGACATCAGGGTAGGCGAGGTCTCAGAAGTAATGGAATACAAGGCAAGGCAGACTTTAGAATGGTGTGTGTGTGTGTGTGTGTGTGTGTGTGTGTGTGTGTGTGTGTGTGTGTGTGTGTGGTATGAAGGGGGGGAGGGGCACAATGTCACTTCTGAAAGCAAACTTGCAGGAGGAGAGGCTCCAAAGGGGTGGGCAACGCTTTCTGAAACCTTGATAAGTACCGGCTTTGGGTTTCTGACTAGAACTTTCTTAAGGGAAACCCAGGAGGTAGAGAGGCCCCCAGCTCCACAAATGGCCACAGCAGCAAATCCAAACCAAATGCTTAATGAACTGCTTCCTGCTTGACTCTTAGAACTTCTCTCATGAAAACACAACTCTGTATTTTCATTTGGAACCCAAGTCATAAGTGACCCGGTATTTACTTTGCTGATGTCGGACTGTATCCAGAGAAAGAATTTAAAGTCCCATAAAGAGAGAAAGGACTGAATCATTTGGAAAGAGCCCTCTTAGAGACCTCTTTCTCACCCATTTCAGGGCTTACACAGACAGTATTTTGTCCCTTTCATTAAAGGGGTGGTCCACACACTTTAGAAATATTATGCTGTTGTGGAGAAGGAGGGACTTCCATAAAAAAAAAAAAAGAGAACCAAGCCAGGAATTTTTGCAGGAAATAGTCGGGGTCCACCCAAGCCACGAACAAGTAAGAACTTTATTCTACAGAGAGGGCTAGAGGTGATTTCATTCGGGAAGACTTTGAAAGCATATGTCCACCACCCAGCCCACAAAAAAATTCCAGCAATGCTCATATTTGCAGTCAAAATCTTGTATTTCCCCTAAGTCCTTGGTATAGAAGAGCATACCTGCAAACTGATATTCTCATCTGATTTCCTTGTCTAGGCAATAGAGTTCTATTTTCCATTTCTTGACATGGGAATAGAGGCTCGGGCAGGTTAAGGAACTAGAGTCCTAGAACTCTGGTCCCACTTGGTTTTCTCATTAATCATAATCCACTCATTCTAACTAGCCATGCTTAGTGCTATCTACCCACAGTGAGGCTTGTTCTGGAATATCAACTATTAGTGGCATATGGGATATCAACTGTCACCCTCCGCCCCGAAAACATATGCACTGCTCACTTCTCAGTTCCGCCCAGACATGGATTGATGTAGCTCTCAATCTCTGCAGTGTGGCCTTGAAATCTTCGCAGGGGACAAGGGGCAGGTGGACTGAAATCAACTCCTCTCTCCCCTCCCTTAGCCCCTACACTCAGCCCTGGGCTCTGCAGGTTTCTAAACAGCAAGGTACACCTGGAAAACCAGATGCCAAAAGATAATGCTCAGGGATAGTCAGATAGGCTGGGTTCAGCTTATGTCTGTAATCCTAGCTACTCAGAAGGCTGAGCTCTGAGAATCATTTTTGAAGCCTCTCCAGGTAAGAAAGATTGTAAGAATTTATCTCCAATTTAACCTCCTAAAAGCCAGCTGTGGATCATGTGAAAAAGTTAAGGGACAACGTGCAAGCCAAGAAGGAAGGAGGGAAGGAAGGAAGGAAGAGAGGAAGGAAGGAGGGTGGGAGGGAAGGAGGGAGGGAAAGTGGGAGGGGAGGGGGAAGGAAGGGAGAAAAGAAGTAAAGAGAGAAAGGAAATGTACACACACACACACACACACACACACACACACACAATGTGTATTACTCAGCCATAAAGAAGAATGAAATTCTGTCCTTTGTCAAACCATAAATGGAGCTGTAAGACATCATGTTAAGAGAAATATGCTAGACACAGAAATATTGTCCTTGCCTCTGATATGTGGAATTTTTTTTAAGTTGACTTAAAAGTAGAATAGTGCCCCGGCACACATCTGTGTGGCTCACATCTATAATCCTTGCTACTCGGGAGGCTGAATTCTGGGGATCCTGGTTTGAAGCCAACCTGGGCAGGAAACTTTGTGGGACTCTTACCTCCAATGAAACACCAAAAGTCAGAAGTAGAGCTATGGCTCAATTGGTCTGGCAGTGACTTTGAGAAAAAAAAAATGGAAAGAAACAAAGCTCAAAGACAGTGCCCGGGCCTCAAGTTCAAGCTCTAGGACCAGCACCAAAAAAATGGCATAGTAATTACTAGAGTTCAGTCAATGTTGTAGACAGGAAGAGGAGGGGACAATGGTGATTGGACAATAGTGATTGGATATGCTTAATACCTTCTACACTCCTGTGTAGCAATGACATACTCATATAATAATGGAATCGCACTAGTATATATAATTGATACGTGTTATTTTTAAAAATGGAAGGAAAGGAAAAGAACAAGAACAAGTCAAATGGGAGCCAGTCAGCATACACCTGATGAAGACTTGTGACAGGGAGTCATCCAGCACAGAGAACCCTCGGGATGGGATCCCAGACTCCCCTGGGAGGCAGCTTTCCCCCTTGTCTCCTGGCCCTCAAGTTCTATGTGGCAACTGGAATCTAAGCCTCAGTCCTTCAACTTTAGTTACAAGTGGTTATTTTCCCCCCACCTTACTGCAACCAAATATACTTTCTTCTCTATTCTCATTCTTTGTCCCAGAGGTAAGGCATTGGGTAGAGATGAGGGGGTGGAAGCGTGAAGAAGGGTAGGGAAAGAGACAGAGGTGATGAACTTACATGCAATAGGCTAACCACCTAATATGGACTGATATCTGATCATTTTGAACTCTAAAACATTTTCTGTTGTTTTGTTTTGCTTTGCTTTTATTTTCTTCCAGTAGTGGGGCTTGAACTCAGGGCCTTATGCTGCTAGACAAACATTCTACCTCTTCCAACACATCTCTTTTCTTTTCACTTTAATTATTCTTCAAATAGGAACTCGTGCTTTTTTGCCCATTCATTCTGAAACTGAAATCCTCCTATCCAAGGCTCCTGTCCAGCTTGCATCAACACCTTAATTTATTTGTTGAGATGGGAATTAATCAGCTTTTTGCCCGTGTAAGCCTCAAACATTGATCCTCCTAATCTCTATTCCCTTAAGTAGCATGAATTGCAGGTGTGAGCTACCACACACACAGTTGAAATAACTACCTTGAGATGTTGCTACTTGTTCCTTACTTATTTGTAGGGCTGGGCATTGAGCCCAAGGCTTCCCACATGGTAGGCAAATGCTTTACCACTGAGTTTCACCTCCAGGTGCATGTCAGGTTTTAAAGGAGAGGTGAGTGATTTGAGTAGCTAAGATATCATGTTTTTACTAGGACCTAGGATAAGCAAAATTCTTTGGGAATAATAAGCATAATAACAAGCATAATTCTTTGGGATAAACAAAAATCCCAAAGAATTGTCAGAGTAATTGGAAGCTAAAACTTGGAAAGCAATTACCTAGAGCTCAAATACAGCTATGGAGGAATGAGATCTTAACTATAACCTGGAGGAACACACTTCACAAGCATTTAGAAGTGAAGTTCGCTCTTCCTGCTGTTTGCCAGAAGAAAAAGAAATTAAAAAAGAGTTGAGGAAGGCCAATGCAAGTGCCCTTAATAGTCTTTTCCCTAATTTAGAATTTCCTTCAGGCTCCTCTAGTCTTATCTCTGGGATAAATGTTTGTATAGGTTTCTTGTCTTGCAGGAGCCAAATAGAAAATGAGGAGAAAGATGTTCAGAATCCACCTCCCTCTATTCCCTAGACTTCCCATGAAGAAGACAATCACTGGGTCATCAAGACTGGCTTGTGTGCACTGTTTGATTTTGTTTTTCTAACTAGACAGAGGCCTCCAGTCAGCAAGAACCACATCTGGTATTCATCGGGCTACCCTATCACTAGCCTTGCTTATAGCAGGCATTGTGCTTCCTGGGGTACTGCAGGAAGGCCCACTGCTATGGTTTGAGTGTATGCCTCAAAAGTTTATGTGTTGGCCAAAAGATGGAAAGACCACCCATGATCATGAATGGACAGGATGAATATCATGAAAATAACCATATTACTAAAAGCAATCTATGTAGCTGCAGTATTCAATTCTATCCAATGCAATCCCCATCAAAATTCCAATGACATTATTCACAAAATTAAGGGGAAAAGAGAAGCCAATCCCAAATATCATATAGGAAACAGAAAAGATTGTAAGTAGACAAGGAGTCCTGAGCAAAATAGCCATACTAGAGGTATTACAATACCTGATTCCAAGTTATAGGACAGAGAAATAGTAACAAAACCAGCAGGGTATTAACACACACAAAAAAACCACGTAGACCAAGAAAACAGAATAGAAGACCCAGAAATAAACCCACAGCTATCTGATTCTCAATGGAGGTGGCAAAGACATCCATTGAATAAAAGAGAAATGCCTTCTTTAGCAAATGGTGCTGGGAAAACTGGATATCCATATATAGAAGACTGAAACAATCTCTTCTTCTGTACAGAAACTAATGCAGAATGGATAAAGATCTCAATGCAGTTGAGTTGAGTTCCCTTTAAAGACAGAGGCTGACTCCCTGAATTAAGGCTCTAATAGCTCTAGTAAAAAAAAAAAATAGTAGTAGCATGTGACCATCAAATTAAAAAGCTTCCTCACAGCAAAAGAAAAAAAATTAACAGAGGGAAGAGACAGCCTACAGAAAAGGAGAACATTTTTGCCAGATATTCATCTGACAAGGCATTAATATCTATAGTATATTAATAACATAACATTAACATTTAAGCCCCAAAGTAGAAATAACCCAGTCAATAAATGGATAAATGAACCAAATAACTAGCTTTTCAAAAGAAGCACACATGGCTAATGAGTAATTTTTTTTTAATTCAACAACTTTAGCTCTCAGGGAAATGTAAATCAAAATGGCATTGAGAGTTCACCTCATCCCAATCAGAGTAGTTATCATCAAGAAAACAAACCACAAACTATGGAAGGTGTAGAGGAAGGGAACCCTTGTATTCTATTGGTAGAAATGTAAATTAGTACAGCCACTATGGAACTCAGGATAAGTTTCCTCAAAAAATAAAAGAACAAATAGAACTAACATAAAACCCTGCCACACCACTCCTACTACACACTTAAACAAATCAAAGTCAGCATACAGAAGAGACACCCCATACACGTTTCTTGAAGGTGCTCAAGGCCTGAATGGATGAAGAAACTGTGGGATATATACACAGTGGAGAGTTATTTAGACAAAGTTAAATTTGATTATTTGTAGGAAAGTGAATAAAACTGGAGATCATTATTTTAATACAAATAAGATAGACTCAGAAAGACAATTCTTTTTTTATAATTTTACTTTTTGGGTCATTCATGTGGCTTGAATTCAGGGCCTGGGCACTATTCCTAGCTCTCTTTGCTCAAGCCTAGCTAGCCCTCTACCACTTTGACCCACAGCTCCAGTTTTCTAGTGGTTAATTGCAGATAAGAGTCTCATGATCTTTCTTCCTGGATTGGCTTCAAACCACAATATTCATATCTTAACCTCCTGAATTGCTAGGATCACAGGCATGAGACACTGGTGCCCTGCAGAAAGACAAATACTTCATGTTGCCTCATATGCAAAATCTAGACTTAAAAGAAGACATAAAAATAGAAGAGGACTAGCTGGGCATGCCCTGAGTTCAAGCCCCAGGACAGAAAGAAAGAAGGAGAGAGAGCGAGAAAGAAAGAAAGAAAGGGAGAGAGGAAGGAAGGAAGGATTGAAAGAAAAGATTATTTGGGGATAGGAAGGGGACCAGCAGGGGTAGAAGATGGGGACAAGTGAGGGTAATGGATCAATATGACCAGAGAATATTGTTATATACAATCAATGCATGCTATTAATTTTTAAAAGAGTATTTGCGCTTTGGAACTGTACTTCCTCAAAGCAGCAGCACTGGGCGGGGAGGGCAGTGGAAGTTGAGGTGGGTGGGGTGGAGGCCTCAATGAACTGTTTCCTACCTTTCTCTCAGGAATGGCTTACCTACTGCCAAAGTCCAGTCCTTTTCCTCTTCTGATCCCATCTGTGTATCTCTCTGTTTTCCACCATGAGTTGAAGCAGCAGGAGACTCTTACCAAGCTGATGCAGTGTCCTGTTCTTGGACGTTCCAACTTGTAAGATTGTGTGCCAAAGTACACTTGCACTTAGTATAAGTCAGCCAGTCCTGAGTGACTTATATGAAATGAACTCAATTACTCCCTGCCTCAGGAAAAGGGTTCCTGTATCCAGAAGAACCCAAATCATGCTGGCCCTCCTCCCTTAGTCTTTTCCTTAGCCCAGAGGTGGAACTTTCATGGTACAAAATAATGTCCTCTGTCTTCAGAGACCCTTCTCATTGTGAAGCCAGTTGTCTGGGTTCTCATCCTTGCATTGTACAGAGCTCTGAAAGGATGCCAGGCCCTGTGTTTGGTATTGAGAACGGGAAAGGAATCAAGGAATGTTTTCCTTTCCAAACCCAGACCTGAACCAAAACGAATCAAAGCAAAACAAAAGGCAAACCTAGACAATTATAATACAATACAAGAAAACAGACTCCACCCCCTGAGTGGCTTCTTAGAGCAACTTTCTCTTGAAGGATGATTTGGAGTTAGGTAGGCAGGGTTTAAACTTTTCCACTCACCTCTTTCACTAAAGTGTTCAGGCATGTTAGGCTTTCCTGGCTCACCACAGGGGATGCCTGTGGCCCTGCTGGGTGGTGCCTGACTCACTAACAAGGATGGTGAAGAAGGGCTGAATACTTGGTGTAAAGTGCTCAGCCTTCACAACCCAGGATATCGAATTTTCCCTTGTTTGTTTTCAATCCCCAGACTATTACAGTATCCCAGTAAAGCCATTCTAAATCTGTTTCCTTATGCTTTATCAAAATCTATATGTCACTGCCTACTGGGGCTTCTTATAATCTCAGCATTGCTAGTGACACCACAGTAAGAAGGGGGTGCTCTTCCTTACAAAGTCAACTAACGGTGTTTGAGTTAGTTCAGCAGTCTTGCTGTGCTGCAGTACAACTTGAAGTTGTCTCCTCTCGTCTAGTCTTGGTTTTGCCTCCCCATTTTGAAGATACAGAATGAATCAGCCAGTTCTTTACTTTGCTAAATGCTTGCTAACCTTGTGAATCAGGAATTATGTTGAACTCAGAGCCTCACATTGTCATTTGGCTTTTTTGCTCAAGGCTGGAGCTCTAGCTCTTGAGCTACACCTCCACGTGTAGCTTTTGTGTGGGTAATTGGAGACAAGAGTTTCACAAACTTTTCTGCCCAGGCTAACTTTTGAGGTTTAGCATCAGTAAGCCTGAGCTACCAGCACCCTTCCATTCTTTCTCCTATTTCTCCATGAAGTCTTCAGTCCTTTCACAGAAGCGATTAATAAAGGAAATTCCTTGCCTTCAACCACCAAAGGGAATTCAGGAGCCTAAAATATCAAGTTAAGAATAAACAAAACCCTTAGGTTCCTGATAGTTATCGGCCAACTCACCTCACTATCGATGACCCTTGAGTGTTTGCACAGGTAACCTGTAGACACATAGCCAGAATTCAGGTCTGGGACAGCCCAAGGGGAGCCTCCTTGTCCTTCTCAGGGCCAGTTTGTCTCCCTTTGGGCCATGGCTACAGTGACCATTTACCCTTCCACTCATGCCTTAGACCTGGCTGCATTCAGGGACTCTTGTCCCCTATTTCCGTGGCCCATGCTGCAGCTTCTCTTAGATGTCAGCTCACAATCTAACTCCGAGTTCCTTCCCTCCCTCATCTAAACCCCACTTTTCCTCCTGGTCTGCTTATCTCAGTGATGTCACCCTCCAGCCAGGCTGAGGAGCTATGGGGAGCAAGCCCTCCCTCTAGTCACTCATTCCTAGGTGATTCTACCCCTTAATTATCTCTGCTCCTGGGCCTTTCTCCTTTCCTCCCCAAGGCATTCTCTTGCTCTGGCATTCATGGTGTGTGTGTGTGTGTGTGTGTGTGTGTGTGTGTGTGTATGTCTGTCTGTCTGTCTGTCTGTCTGTCTGTTTGTGTGATGGGGGATGGGGGAGATTGCTGGAGATTAAACCTAGGGCCTTGCACATGCTAATGTTTTGTCCCTGAGTATTGATTATCCCCGTCCCCTACGTGATCACTTGGGTGCTTTTTTTCCTAAGGGATTCCACAGTGATTGCCATGCCTCAATCCTGGCTGAGTCCAGCTTCCATACAACCCCTCTCCTTCAAAGCTTTCCTTCACCTCAGGTCCTTTTCCAGTCCCTTGAGATGATAAGCAAGCGCCTTTTCAGTCTCTTTGGTGACTGCTTTTCTAGGCTCCTGCACTTTGTTCCAGAACACCTCCCTTCAGCCAGGCCTAAACTCCCTGTTCTTTCACCACTCCAGGCGTTTCCAGGCACTCTCTCTCTCTCTCTAGCATTAACCCTACCTGAAATCCCTGTCCACCTGTCATCCTCACCATGCAGCTCAAATGTCATCTCCCCTGGATTTCGGTGGGTCTTCCACAACATATCATTCAAGTGTTTTTCTTCTGTCTCCTCAGAAAGACTCTACAGCACCTGAGTCAAGAGGGCTGACTTTCATTGGGGGGCCTTTTTATGGATAGAGGGTAGATAGTCAACAAATGTGTATTCAGTGAATTGATTGCTAAGTGGAAATCTAGGGCCAATGTTGCTCAATTGCAGATGCTGTATCAGGAAAAGAAAGCAGATAGCCCTAGTCATCTTGTACGTGGAGGCCTGGACACCCAAGCTTGATTAATATTTATATTTCATATGGGTGCAGTTTATTTTTGGTATAGATTTTTTTACAGTTTTTTTTCTAAATTATTTTACTGTTTTAAAGGTGATATACAGTGGGGGTAGCTTTACATACATCAGGTAATAAGTTCGTTTTCTATTGCATAGCCTCTTTTCTACTTTGCTTCTTTTCTTGCCCAAATGATAGTTTTGTTTTATGTGGAGGCATTGTTTTTCTGTGTCCTGATTTTTCTCTTAGTTGATCTTTTCTTTAAATTAAATGGATTTAGAATCAGTGAAGAGTAAAAAGTGAGAAAAATCAAATGAATGAGGTTAAGTTCATAAAATTGGTGTTACTCAAAAATCACCCAAAATGCATTTCTGATATTTAAATGGCCCCTGAACCTATGAAACACAGCCAAGAATCAGGTTGAACTATCCCTTGAAACTTTTCCTTCAGAATGAGAGTTTGTGTGTGATACTGCTGCAAGTTTCCAGTTAGAGAGAAAAACACAGTGAGATAGGCAGAGACTGGCCTGTCCATGAGTGTTGTGACATTAAAGTGCCAAAAACAACAGAAAATCCTTAATAACAATAATCACAACTAAGCAACAAATGAACAATTCTATTCTCATCCAGCCTGCCTTATTAGCCAGCTCGTTTGTCTCTGGAAATTTAGCATCTTTTCCTTTTATTTTTGGTTGTGGAAAACATATGCCATTTTAAGCACTGTGGGCTTGTGGGATCCTAGGGTGAAATTCTCCAGTTTTTTGGATCATCTCCCATGGTCCCGGAAGGACCTTTTTTTTCTTTTTCTTTTTTGTTCTTCTTGCTTTAGTAATCTTTACAGAGTGTGTGAACTTTGAATTTCCTGTGTCCCTGGAATGCTATTAGAGATCTATTTGTATATTTACATTTTGAAACATTGCAACAAGAAAAGCTTGGTTTTTCTTTGTTACTGGAAAAAAAAATGCATCCTATTTGCTAGCGGAGGAAGTCAGGAAAACTGGCTTCTGGGGGGAGGGTGGCAGATGTTAAATCCCTTATTGCCTGTTAATTACTGTGCCAAGTGCTTGAGACATAATCTTATTGGTTTAGAGACCGTGGGCAGCCTTACATTGAAAGCTATGTTTTGCTGATTATTTTGGAGATGGAGTCTAGCAAACTTTTCTCCCTGGGCTGGCCTTTACGATCTTGTGGACACTTAGATTACAAGTATGAGCCACTGTCTAGAAAGTTGTTTTGCATTGAGAACACTTAAATCCTGTACCAATGGAAGTTATTTCACACTTCCTCTTAAGAGGCTCTCAACTTTAACAGTTTTTAAAAATATGTATAATCCCTGAAAATAAAAAAATCTTCTCATTGTTATATGATTTAATATGATAAATCTTTGAAAGATTTAAAGAGGATAATGAAGAGTCCTTTGCCAGGGAAAAGCTAGAAAATGGGAAGATGTATTTGTGACTTGTGTGTGATTATTACTGTTGATTTTTGAGCACAGACATCTTTGTCAACAGACTTGGCCTGGCATGTGGAATGGAGATGTAGCTCAAGTGGTAGAGTACCAGCCTCAAGTGAAAAAGCCAAATGGGAGCACAAGGCCCGGAATTTAAGCTCCAGTAGCAGCAACAAAAAAAAAAAAAGAAAAAGAAAAGAAAAGAAAGAGGAGGAGGAGGGGGAGGAAGAGTGGGGAAGGAGAAGAAACTTGCACATCAGTTCTCCATTACTATGACAGAATACGCAAGACAATCATCTTATAAAGAGGAAAGTTTCATTTTTGCTAATCATTTTCAAAGTGTCCATCCATGAGCTGTTGGTCTTGTTGCCCTGGGCCTGTCCTAGCACATCTTGGCAGGAGTGAGTGGTGGAGCAAAGCGGTCCCCTCATGGCTGGGCTGTGAAAGATAAAAAGGAAGCAACCAGAGTCTCGCAAATCTCTTCATGGACTCACTCCCAATTACTTAATACCTCCCACCCCTTAACGTTTCCAACACCTGCTATCATGTCACTCTGAGGACCAATCCTTTAACATAGGTCTTTAGAAGGCCTGTAAGATCCAAATTCTAGCACTCATTTCAGCTTCTGTCAAATGGCCAGTCTCGTCAGCGTGAAAGAAAGCCCATTACCAGACAACTGAGCCTGTAGGCACCGTTTCATGAAGGACAATGCTGGGTTGTCCTTCAATGACAACAAGGATTGCTTTGCTCACAGCAAGTCAGGGGGAATATTCTGTATTATTATGCAGTCTTTCAGATCAACTGCATCTTCTTTTTCTTAAGTTGCTAAACACTGACTATTGATTCCTCATTGTTCTGGAGATTGGAAAGTCAAGATTAAGGCACCAGTGGATTCAGGGCTCCATAAACAGCTGTGGTTCCTCATGTTTGAGATGAACACTCTAGATGAGATGGTGGGGTGAAAGTATGAAGAACATCAGCATCGCTTTTGTAATGCTCCACGATCCTTAGCAAATGCCTTCCTCCTTTTGTGCATACCAGTGTGGTGGGGCTTTCCTCAGATGCTATTCTCTAAAAGCATCTACTCTCCTGTTCACCCTCCCTTAGCAATTAAGTAAACATCCAAACCACAACAGATAAGGAGAGCACAGTCGCTATTTCCAAAGCAGCACACTGCCAGATCAACTTCATCTTTGTCTCTGATTTGGAGATGTGCAGATCTAGCAGGAAAGTCTTCCAGTGCCATTTTGGGACAAGGTAAATGGTACTAGTCTGGGGGAAATGTGTTAGCCTGTGGCTTGTGGATGTTTCTGATCTGAAATGTGACCAGTTGGATTTTTATGAATTATTTTTTAAAGGATTATTATAGTTAGAACAGAGAGAGCCAGGGATTTGGATCACTTGAAAAAAAAAATCTTAGATCCATGAAAACTTTGCACTAATCAGTTCAAGAGCCACCATCCATATGCAAATCTACTTCAGTTCATTTATTTGCTGATTTACTTATTTGCTGGTACCAGGGTTTGGACTCAGTGACTCATTCTGTCTGTTTGTTTGCTTTGGTGGCACTCTACCACTTGAGCCATGCCTCCAGTCATTTTTTGTTGGTTATTTTTGGAGATGGAATCTTATGGACTTTTCTTGTTCAGACTGACCTTGAATTATGCTTCAGATTCCAGCCTCCTGAGTAGCTAGGATTACAGGCTTGAGCTATGGGCACATGGCTTTATAAATTAGCGAAAATTACATGAAATAAAGCATTTAAGCCTTGTCACACTGACCATATTGGTCTGCACAATTGCTGGATATGGTGGCCGTTAGACAGGAAAGATACAGAATATTTCCTCCAAGGTAGAAAATCTTTTTTTTTTTTTGGTCCAGTCGTGGGGCCTGAACTCTGGGCCTGGGTGCTGTCCCTCAGCTCTTCAGCTCAAGGCTAGCGCTCTACCACTTGAGCCACAGCGCCACTTCTGGCTTTTTCCTTTTTGCTTATGTGGGGCTGAGGAATCGAACCCAGAGCCTCAGGCATGCAAGGCAAGCACTCTACCACTGAGCCACCTTCCCAGCCCCTCCAAGGTAGAAAATTCTAAGTGCAATCACAGAATAAGTAAATAACCCTTTTTAAAAAAATTTACAAATTTTTTTTTTTTTATAAAAAAGGATTAAAGCAGGTACTGGTGGCTCATGCCTCAGTGGCTGAGATGTGAGGATCATGGTTCAAAGCCAGCACAGGCAGAAAAGTCCATGGGACTTTTATCTCCAATTGACCACCAGGAAATCGGAAGTGGAGCTGTGGTTCAAAGTGCTAAGCACAAACGCTAAGGGACAGTGCCCAGGACCTGAGTTTAAGCCCCACAGCTGAAAAAAAAGGGGGCAGGGCTAAAAGAACTTCAAAGGACAGCTTTGAGATTTAAATTACACCTATATCTATCTATCTAGATATATCTATGTGTCTTTAGGTGGTTGTCCAAAGGAGTCTCAATTCAAATTGTCAGTTTGTGAGTACAATGTATCTTGATGTCATTTTTTCATCTTTCTCCTCCTCCATCTCTCCCAAACCCACCCATCCACTTTTACATATGTGCATTAAATATTGTCATTGTCTTAGATCACCCTCCTGTCTCCTTTCTTCCCTCTCTCCTTGCTCTCATCCCCAACGCCACAACATGTTAAGTTCTAGCTTTCATGGTAGTCATTTTAAGTTAGCCGTTCAAAGGAATTACACCACTGGGATCCTTCCCTGCGTATGCCATACTTTAGTTAGTATATTTTGTGTGAATAGTCATATGACTCAATTATATGTTTAAATATATATTAAATGAGATTTTTTAACTGTTTGTAAAACATTTACTCCATTGCCCGGCATTTTACAGAAAACATCTGTCTGATTGAAATTTTTGACGAGTTCATTCAGACGTAGGTCAAAAGCATTTGTACTTTTAAAAATCCTATAGCCAGGGCTCTAACAATGTTAGAGCACTTGCCTAGCATTATGTCTATGAGGCTCTGAGTTCCATTCCTAGGACAGCAACACAGTCAAACAAAAACAAAAACAACAAACACGTAAAGTACCAACCTAAAAAACATTTTGGACCAATCTTCTTAGGAATCACATTATTTTTACAGGAGTGAGTCACTCTTCATTGTACTGGATAAAAGCTTTTCTCAGGTTGGTAAGAAGAGTAAATCCTTTCCTTTCTTGAGATCCTTTCTATCTGAATAGGAAAAAAGGCAGTAAAGGCTGCTTTCAGAAAGAACACCTCTAGCCCTAAAACAATCTCTTTCAAAAAATCAAGTGAGACGACAAACTTCTTCAGAGATGTTTAGGTGGAAGATATCAACACAGCTTTGGGTCTAGACAGGCCAGCTGGCTGTTCTTGTAGGAACTGTGTATACTCACATGGGCAATTATCCTAAGCTACAGCTGCTAACATGATTTTGCAAATTCCCTGCCTGCAAAGGACTGATCATCCCCTCAAGAATGGGCCTAAATGTCTTGCAACTGCACAGACCTACCTGAGCTTCTCCTGCCACCGGGCCCTTTGAGGTCTTTCGTAATTTGCATTCCTTGGGCAAATGGAATTTAAATTCCTTGGGCAAATTTCATCCTGATGGAACACCAACATGACATGTGTGCTGTGATCTCACTGTTTAGGATTTTTGTTTTATAATCATTGATGGATGCTCTAACAGGCAGATGAGGTAAAGCGTTTGGGTGCTATTCTGCATTCTGCTTCATCTTTATATATAGCCTTTGCTTTTTCAAGTATCTTTACAAAGAACAATAGCATTTCATGATATTCTTCGTGGTGGGAAGTAGAGAGTATTACAGAGAACATCAAAAGCAAAATAGGCTGCAGGCTAAGAAGCCTGTAAGTTAATGTGCCTTAGTATTCAGGACATAAGAGTAGTGAATAAGATCACAGTCTTATATAATAGTAGTAGTAGTACTAGTAGTGAGTAATGAGTAAGACTAATGGTTTATAATCAGACTACATGTCTAATCGCTCTTGCAATGGGGAAAATCATATTCTTCTGTTTCATGGTAAGTGGAATCTTTATCTATTTTAAATTATTTGATTTGCTGGACAGCACAAATATGACTTCACCAACAATCTGAAACAAAAGTTCTTAATTCCTTTTTCGTCATTTCAATACTGGGACATAGACTACAACTTGCTACAGGCCATTTTCCTTGTTCTTTGCAATTCTGATTGGCTCTGAGAATTTTGCCTCCCACTTAGGAAAAGATCAACAAACTATCTGAGGTGATGTATCTGAGCTGGATTGACAGTTCTAGATTTTCTGGGCCAGGGGACTTCAGTTTGTCACTTATCTCTGTAGCTATACCTTGCACATAGACTGGTGACATTGTCTGTACTTCACAGGGTACATGTGAGACTTAAGTAAGTACGCGAAGGGTCGTGTGGACACAAGTGTATAACTAGAATATCCACACACCTCTACACTCAAAAGGATCACTAGCTCCTTTCATTTTTCATTAGATTTTACATCTCCAAAATTCCACTTGTCTTCATAGTTTTGCCTTGCAAAACGTTTAATTCCGTGCACAAATGGGTAGGTGAGGTGCTTTTGAGTGAAAAACAATCCTCCATTGAGCTTTGTTTACTGAAGATCTCTGCTCCCCTTATGGTAACCCATCTCAGAGCTCACTACCTACCATTATTTCTAGTGGAGTAAGTTGGTGCAGGTAAATGATACAAGGGCAGGCAAGGCATTACTAGCCTTGCTCAGGATCCCTTTCAGCGCTGGCTGAGCACTTTGGAAGGCACAGAGCTGGTGCTGCATAGCTCACTAAGAGAGTAAGCAAATGTACTGTGTCAAAAGCAACCTAAGTCCACATGGGTGTCTGTGAGGCTCCTGCACCCCCCGAGGGTCTATGTGTGTAAACCTATTAGTAACTTAAGAGATTCAGGACTTCAGACAAGTCTGTGATATTCTTGCCAGAGACATTTTGATCTTAAACCCAATGTGGGGGCTGAGACAAATAAAAATAAATACATCAAAGCCTTTGTTGTGCCTTTTAAAACATTATAAGATTGGCATGTCCCCTACTTTCTATGAATAAATATTGGTGAAACAAGTCTCTTGTTAACTTTTATATCCGATCTCATGGACAACAAAAGGTTAATAATAATTTTTTAAAAATCCCAAAGGGACTAGGGATATAGCTCAATGGAAACCCTATCATCCGATCATTTCATCCCTAGATCTCAGGAGAAGGGGAAAGGGAAGGGGAACGTGAGGAAGAGGAAAAAGAATCAGAAAAAAAACTTCTTTAATTTAGAAAAGTCTATGTCATCTTTCAGTTTCAAACCTCTGTAATCTCAAAGTGGGCAGCCATATGACAGAGGAAGGGTTTAAGACAGATGACAACTTAAGATACTCTTTTTGAAATAACAGAAGGGAATTCAGTCAACATACTTGAACAAATAATAAATTTATTAGGTGTGTACAAGTACAAAACACGGAAAGCTGCTGTAGAGGATTATAAATTTGTGCAGGAGATGCGCCTGCCCTCAGAGAGCTTACAATCTAGGCAACAAGTCACAAGGATAAATTTGGGTAATCACGGCTTCAGGTAACATCAGCAGAGCTGTTGAAAGTGTTCACATCATTTACATCCTTCGAATTCTGTTCCTTGCAGATCTAAGACATCTTTTCAATAGGGAAGTTAAATGTGGGAGAGACCTTTCATGGAATGAATGAGTGACCTTGACTTTGCATAGAAGCATCTTTCCTTGCTATTGTTTATTCTTGTAGCTTTCTCAGGAGTGTTTCCTCACTGGACGGTGGCCTGCAGTCTCCATGCTTCCTGAATCCTCACCAGGGTTTCCTGTTTGTGAGCAGCTGGCTTGCAGTTTGGCCTTGGAAGCGAGTCACAATCCAGGTTTTCCTTCAGAAAATAAACCTCTCATTTGATTTCAGATGGCGCTTACTTTGTTATTCTTTACAATCTGTGCTTCTGAGGATAGGACAAAGATGCAATACAAAGGAAAGAAGGCCAGACTTTTCCCTTAAACATTTAATAGTGCACTTACTGGGTTATATTCTGTACAGATATAGAGCAAACTATAAACCTCTTCCTTTTATATTTATTTTCATTTAGACTGTATTCATGTAAAGTGTATTTACAATGGGGGAAAGGGAGCCTTGAGGTACAAAACCCAAAAGAATATCTGAGGTATAAATACAAGTATGTTTTAAATAATAATCTTTCTCATGCTTTATCTATGTCTGAAAGCACAGTGGACAGACATGTGTACATGTATCTTAATAGAATGGTATATACAACACACAATCTTACAAATCAGGAAGCTGTCAAACTTGAATATACATGGCAGGAATAGCTTTACAAGCAACACTGATTGATAGTCAAAATACTCAAAACTTTTAAATCTCTAATCTGATCCCCGTCCCCCAAATTCTTCAAAGAACCTTTTGAAATAACACTGACAATGGTAACTAAAATTGTAACAAAATAAAAATCCTTCTCTCATACATAATTCACTTTTGATCCATACAAAATAAATTTACTAATACTGTCTATCTTTGCCATTACAGTAAAACCTGTATAAAGACTACCCTTCCCAAACAACTGCTGTTTTTTTTTTTCTTTAAAACAACCCCATTCCCTCCACTATGGATACTATTTTCAGTGCTACTAAAATATATTTTAAGGGTATTCTAAGGGAAAAGAGAAAGAAATATGGGGGAAAAGAAAAAAACACAGAAAACCTATTTGGAGAAAATGCCAAACCCAATTTATAAATATGTTCTGCTTTGGAATGCTTTTTAATAATTCCCTCCTATCTAAACAAAACAAAACAAAAAACAGGCTTTTTTTGTTTCAGTTAAATTTACAGGAATTTCTTAGGGACATACAGTTTCTATTATATTGACAATGCGAGGAACTGTATCAGGTTAAAAAGTTTTGATGCTTAATTTAGGGTTAAATGTTAAGAGGATCAATCAGTATTTGTATCTCACTTAAAACAAAAATCACCTTGCCAGACAATGTTAGCTCACACCTGTAATCCTAGCTACTCAGGAAGCTGAGATCTGAAGGACTGAACTTCAAAGCCAACCCAGGCAGGATATTCTGTGAGACTCTTATCTTCAATGAACCAACAAAATGCTGGAAGTGAAGGTGTGGCTCAAGTGGTGGAATACCAATCTTGAGTGAAAAAGCTAAGGAAGTATGCTCAGACCCTGCATTCAAGCTCCAGTACTGAGACAAAACGAAAGTCCAACAAATAAACAAAACCACCAAAAAGAAACAAAACACTTCTTTAGAGCCCATAAGGGAACTGGGATATTTATTCCTGAGCTAATCTTACTAGTTCAAACTATATTACTTTTTGCAATTAGGTCTAAATCCCAGTTGCATTAAAATGAATGTCAGGGAAAAAAATCTACAATTTAAGGGAAACAAGAAGCTGGTGGAGAAGAAACATGCTAAAAAAAACCTGAAAAGAAAAATGGACAAGGGAATTGGGTCACCTTTCTAGTTACAATCCCAGGGGTAGTCAGCTAATCCAGGTTGGACCAAACCTGGTGCACCAACGTCTTTCTTGAAGCCATCTCAGTGTGCCAGACACTGCATTCCAGCGTTTCCATCTATGCCACTCAACTAGCAACAGACACACATTCACTCTCCTCTGTGCAAACCTATCCCTGCTCCTCTCAGTGAAAAACACCTGTGGGAGTACCAATTCTTACAGTGGAAACATCAGTTCCTCCACAAACCGCCCATCCATGACACAGTACACATACAGCGGCATCACTAGAGAACTAAGTCTTTTCATTATCTTCCATAATCTATTTAAAGAGTTTGCTTCTCAGAAGCAATGTGAATAAGAACACAAGTACATTTTTTTTTGCACAGTCATATATTCCAGTCAAGGTCTATAATACAGACCTTAAACAAACAGGAAGCAGCTTTAAAAAAATGTATCAAATCACTAGAGTTCACGTCTTAACACCCCCAAGTTGCATTTGTTTCAGGATCACACAACAGATGACCTCTTCCAAGGACTGGCAAGGTTCTAGACACAATCACCCAGGTGGTGGGCACAGTTGTTTTGCTTTGGTAATCACCTGGATTTGGTGTCCTTGGTATCAGTGTTTGGATTACTGAAGGAGTCTCGAATCTTTACCACTTCAGCTGCACACAAATGTCCAAAAGATTTTGTGTACCACTCTGGCATGTGGCCCCTGTCACAGGAAGGAAAAATTGGTAAGTGATGGAAGGTAGGTAAAGACACTTCTGAATATACTTCTTCCCCTCCCTCCCTCCATCGCTTCATTTCTCTTTCTTTTCTTGCACTGCTGGGATCAAAGCCAGGGCCTTTCACATATTCTCACTTATATTTTATAATAAGCAAAGCATGCTAAGTAAGAAGCTACAATTTTTTATCCTCTGGTGAGCCCTTTGCATGTCCATTACACTTGGCACCAGAGGTCTCCCAAGGAACAATATATTAAGCAAGATATTCACTGAAACTGCCCAGAGCAAGTGTTAGTATTGTCATATGTCACAGAAACAGGTCACAGGGACAAATGAAGAACTAGATACATAAAGATTCACAGTAGTTGGTTCTGATCCATAAACTATGCCATTCCTTGGAGTATCAAATTCATGGGAGAATCACTAAATTTGGCATTGCTTTAGTCGTATATTTTCTAAGCAATCCAGATTAGGGAGTGATCCTCAGAGACTAGCCCAAAGGAAACTGCTGCTTTGTAAGTACTACTGCTCACTCGATCACCAATACACTCAATCCCTTCCTTCCACCAGGCTGAAAATAGGAACCTTCTTAAAGACTCCTCTCATGTTAGAAAGTCAGAACCAGAACGTACCTTAAATCAGCTCTGCACATGTAGGTGAGTTTGGATTTTCCTGGCCCGCAGGGTTCAATCAAATATCGGGATAGAAGCACATTGACCCTCACACCTACCACAGGTGCCCGGTCGTGATCCACAGAGGTGAGCAGGAGGGCACAGGCTCCCTTGGGTAAATTAGTCCTCCAGGTTCTAGAGACAAAATCAGAGAGCAAAACAAACAAATGGGACTTCCTGAAAACTAAGTTGGAAATGGTATCCTACTCGTGGAGGAGACTGTGAGTGGCCAGGCTCAGTTGCTCCATGACCCATGCCTGATAACAGGAGAATGAGAACCACTTCACCTGGACTACAAGACAAACAACAGCTACTTCTGCTGAGGTAAATCCTCAGACAGTCCTTTTTTAGGAAAGAACCAATTTTAAATGTTGCTAAACATCCTTTTCACATTTCATGAAAGTGTCCCCATCTGAAAAGGATTGGGACACACGATGTGACATTTCCTTAAAGATCACTGGAATTCTTTCAGTAAGTCTCCAGCGAACTTACGATTCCATGCGAGTCAGACTTAACCACATCTCTCTTGGGACTCAAATGCTATTTCCTGGCTTATTCATTCACTGTCCATTTCTAACCAAAAAAAAAAAAAAAAGTATCCTAAAAGGGAGCAGAAATCTATTATACCGAGAAGCATATTCATGTGATGTGTCTTGGTAACTGAGTTCAGTTCCAAAAGAGCTCAAACCATTTTCAGTCAAATACCTCACTGGCATAAATGCAGATGTTTAAGGAGGGTCATCATTGCTGTGGAGACCTGTATTTAATGTTAAATAATGTAACTATCTTGAGAGATTTAGTGCCATCTTGGCTCGTTTCTGACATTCAGTTGTCTGTTCCACAGTAATCCACCTGGAAGATCTTACCTCAATACAACATAGTCCCGAGCAGGGTGGGGTGCCATGCTGTTTTGGACATACTGATAAATTTCAGTCTGGCTGTCTAGGATTTCAATCACTTTTGAGTCCAACAGGTCGACATCCCAGAGGTGCTGCTCTTTCAGTAGTCGCTTTAAGATTTCATCTGGTGTAGCAGGGACTTCAATGGTGGATCTCCAAAGCCTCAAAGGGGGTCCCTCACTCACCTGAAAAAGAGGACACACTTGTTCAGTTCTCACACGAACCATGCACACCTTTTGACCCTGAAGGCAAACTGGGAGTAGAAGAGAAGACCTTAGGTTCAGAAGCTAATTCATCTAGGCCACTGGTAGGCCAGTATCGCTTAGTAAATTCAAGAGCAGGCCAGAAGAGCAAACAATACCAGCAAACAATATCCAGGTCCAGACCATGACCTGTATCAATGTAACTGTGATAAAGTCAGTTATTTTACCTGCACCCCCAAATCGTGTCATAATCGTAGGACTACTGCTTATCTGTTTTTTAGGATAGTACTGAGGTTTGAACTCAGGGCCTTGAGCTCTTGCTCGGCTTTTTTGCTTAACGATAGAACTTTACTACTAAATTCATACCTTGAATTTTTGGCTTTTTGCTGGTTAATTGAAGATAAGGCTGGGATTTATTTGTCCAAACTGGCTTCAAACTTTGATCCCAAGATCTTAGCCTTCTGAGTAGCTAGGATTACAGGTGTGAACCACTGGTGCCTGGCTACATTTTTTAAGGTGCTAAAGATGTTCATCAAATCATTCTGTGGACCTATCATGTTAAGTCATATAGGATGCCCAAAATAAGGGGAGTCAGAGCAGATGGGGAACACAAAGGGATTTTCATCAAATTATGGAAAAGTCTAAGCCTGTCCTAAGATGGATTTGAAAGCCCAGTACTATTTAGTAAAACATGCCAGGGAATTCTAATGTGTTTCTGAGGGGAACAAAGTATTTCCTTTAAAAGTGATTAAAATCTCAAGTACTAATGAGTGTAAGCCAGCCTGTGATTGGTCTCCACGTTGACCAGAGGAACTTGAATCAGCTGGCTGCCCAGTTCCCAAGGACAAATCTGGGCTGTGGATTCCCACAGAGATTATAGCTAGGAAGTCTTCTCTCTGATGACTCCAAATCCTGACCATCAAAAGTCCACCAGGACTTACCTTCTTATAGGACAGCTCAGCCTGTTCCGAAGTAGAGTAGCTGACCCAGCCTTTAAACTTCTCTTTGACCTCCTTAAACAGACCATCTACACAGTCCTGAATGAAGTGCTTGTAGTCAGCTGACTCATTACTCAGGTGTCCTAAAGCCTCCAGTGTCAGGGGCTTCAGCTCTTGTTCGGTGTAGGAATTGCGACATCGGCTCATTTCCTCAGGAACCTGGGAAGACCATGAAAGGCGAAAAGGCAGTGACTCCACAGAGGCCATCAGCAAAAACGGGGGACAGAAGCAATGGCCTAGATCCTTAAGGCAGGACAGGCAAAGGACAGGGCAGGAAATTCGATCCTTATTCCCAACAGATGGTGGGCTGGTCACATCATGAGGGTAAAGACAGACTACTTTCACAAACAGTATTCTCTGCGTAGTTAAGAGTAGAAAGGTAAGAACTAAAATAGGATGAACAGTGATCCAGGAACGGTTCTAATGTACAGAATGTTGTAATTAGTTATTGTTACTTTCCAACTAAAGAAGTTTAACTTAGGGGATCATTGATATCACTAAGTGTTGAGTGTATACTAAAAGACATATAGACATCATTCTTTAAATATGTATAAACCTCTAACTATAGAAAAGATAAGAAAAACAAGTACCAAGTCTATAGCTTGTCTCCATTCATATTATCTTTTTTTAAGTAAACAGTAATTTATTTTCAAGTGATAGGAAAATTGTCCAAATAGTTAGACTCTCCATAGGAGAGGGGCTCAAAGAGGAGTCCCATTCACATCACCCTTAGTCCAGCTGCCCAGCTTCCTGATTCCTTACCTGGAAGAGCTTCTTGCACTCAGCAATCATGTGGGCCAGCCCTTGAGTGGCAGCTAAGTTTTCATTCAAATCTTTCTGATCTGGTTTGCCCAAACTCTGTTTTCTTTGCATTACCCTAAGTAGAAGAAATAAAAATAAGATGGGGATGAGTCAAACATTTACTATATCCTAAACCAATGCGTTTGCATTGCCCCTAGGTAGAAGAAATGTAAGAGAGGGGAATGAGTCAAGCATTTATATATTCTTTTTGTTGTTGTTGTTGGTCATGGGGCTGGAACTCTGGGCTTAGATGCTGTCCTTGGGCTCTTCAGCTTAAGGTGAGCACTAGGGCCATAGCACCACTTCAGGTTTTCTGGTGGTTAATTGGAAATAAGAGTCTCACAGACTTTCCTTGCCTGGGCTGGCTTTGAACTACGATCCTCAGATCTCAGCCTCCTGAGTAGCTAGGATTATAGGTGTGAGCCACCAGCGCCTAGCTCATTCATATATTCTTAACCAAATGTATCACTGAAGCCAATTCAAAGAAGAAAAAAATAATTTCCCTGGAGCCCATTTGTTAAAGAGTTGACCAGTGTTTCTCAGAATTTTATCAACAATACTTCAAAACCATAGATACACATTTTTAATGAAAGCCGAGGCATTTAAAACCATTTTGTTTAAGAGGTTTCTGTCTTCAGTGATAGGTTCCTTTAAGAGGCCTTGCCCATGGTGGAGAACAAGGCTAGGACTGGGAGTTGGGTAAGTGGTGTTACTATCCTTAATGGTTAAATAAACAGAGTCCCTTCCCATCGGTGTGGGATAAAACTATTGTTTCCTAGAAGGGTTGTCATAGACTTACTTCATCTTTTTACTTTCTTCTCTAGTTCTGTCTCTCATTAAAGTTGGAATGCTCCAGCAAACCGTTAGCTCAGGATATTTAAGCACTACCTGGCTTTCAGAAACAAAGATGATTTCAACTAGCACAACTAGATCCCTTGTTTCTAGTGGGAAAATACTTTTGTTGGTAGTGGTAGTCCTGGGGCTTGAATTCAGAGCCTGGGTGCTGTCCTTGTGCTTTTTCTGCTCAAGGACACCACTTTGAGTCACAATACCACTTCTGGTTTTCTGGTGGTTAACTGGAGATAAGAGTCTCACAGATTTTCTTGCCCAGGCTGGCTTTGAACCATGCTCATCAGATCTCAGCCTCCTGAGTAGCTAGATTTCACAGGCATGAGCCACCAGTGCCTGGTGAGAAATACTTTTTAGGATTCTTTAGTGATGAAGTAAAACCATCCACTGGATGGGTTTAAGATGAAAGGTCCAGTTAGTTGCCTTGTACACAAAAGTGCAACCTTGGCTCTCTTTCTTCCTGTCAGGCACAGGTAAGTTACTGAACTAACTAACCACCTTCAACCATCACTTTCCTCATGTGAATGAAGGAGGTCCACCTTCTACGATTGTTAGGAAATGACATGACTAATGGAAATGAGATGATTAGTTATGTTATGAAATGAGATGATTAATGGAAACAGAAGGGTCTTGTGTTTGACAGAGAGTGTCTGGCAAACTGCAGTGTTCACTAGGGTTCTGATTCCCTGATTTTCTCCGTGGCCACGCCCATGAGGTACATATGTGTTCTAAGCAGAAAGACTGCTAACCAATGGCTGTGGCCAGAGTAAATGAATATCATGGAGGCTTGTCACCAGCTTTCAGGCTTTTCCTTTTCTGTGTGTGTGTGCTGGTACTGTGGCTTGAACTCAGGTCCTGGGAGCTGTCCCTGAACTTTTTTGCTCAAAGACCATGCTCTACCACTTGAGCCATAGGTCTATGTCCGGCTTTTCGGTGGTTCACCAGAGGTGAGAGCTTCCCATGGACTCTCATGACTGGGCTGGCTTTGAACTCTGGTCTTCAGATCTCAGCCTCCTGAATAGTTAGGATTATAGGTGTGAGCCACTGGCACATGGCCATTGTTCAGTTTTTGGACCTGGCTATTTTAATTTTGGGCACAGCCTAAGAGTTCGGCTTTACGAACACACACAGAGGCTGAGGCAAACAATATTATCTACATCAATAACTCTGCATAGTTCTTGGCTGGCAGAATGTGCGATGACACTGTTAAGACTCGCTCAGAGTCAACATTGGCCATGGCAAGGTATGAAGCCCATAGGACTTGCTCTCAAAACCTGGTTGATCCAGGTTGTCTAGAAGGCCATACTTAAGAAAAGCGGGTGGGAATGGAGTGTGGGAATAGTGGTAGAGTACTTATCTAGCAGGCATGAAGCCCTGGGTTCGAATTCTCAGTACCACATAAACAGAGAAAGCCAGAAGTAGCTCTGTGGCTCCAGTGGTAGAGCGCTAGCCTTGAGCAAAAGAATCTCAGGGACAGTGCCTAGGCCCTGAGTTCAAGCCCAAGGACTGGCAAAAAGAAAAAAAAATGAAAGGAAAGGAAAGTGGGCCATGGCAGCATTAAGAGGCTTCCTGCATTCCCACCCTATGGCCCTACCTTGGAGAAGAATTCTCCCTCTTCAGGGTGTTGAGATGGAAAAGGGAAGGCGCTAAGCACACAGCCAGGTTGGTGGGTGTCATCTGGTTTTCTTTTACCGCTGCTGTGACATCGCTCAAGAAGTAAAGAAGAGTCTGGAGAACTTCCCTGTTCTCGTCAGGCAGGAGCATAATGGCGGCCTTGATGGCTTGGAGGCGCTGATCCTTGGGCACATCTGCAGGGTACAAGCATTTCCTCCTCAGTTCAGTGAATTTCCATGTGGATGGCGAGAACCCGGCCCAAAGCAAACATCAGCATCAAACACTGAACAAGCACTTGCAGAAAGTATACTAGAGGTTAATAAGGGAGAAATTATGGGCTGCCACCAGCGTCACTACCCTCAAGTATTTCCTGTCTCACGGACATGTTAAACATTTTTAAACACCCGCAACACTACACTAATACACTCCTAAATCCACCTCAGAATTCAGTTCTGTGTTCTTCTAGTTTACAGAACAAATGTTTCTTCTAAGCACTTAAAAAATTGCCCATTAGCCACCTCAATGACTGAAACTAACTTTTGTTTATAGTTTCAATGAAAAGTTTGAGATATGTATGAAATGATAAAAACAGAATCTCTAAGGACTGTCATAATTGACTGATTTGTTCATCCTTGAAATGGAAAATGCTGTTAAAATATCCAGCCAATTCAAACCAGACATATTAAACTAGTAGTTTCTTGCGTTTCAGAAAGTACATCAAGAGGCTAAAGGAGAAATGTCTATACATACGAAAATATACAAAAAGGGAAATCCATCAAATAATCTATGCTTAGAAAATGTGGAACCCAACTCCAACCTTGGTTTCCTTTAGGTCTCCTTTAGTAGGCAAACTTTTAAAGAAGCATTTGCTGGAAAAAAGCAAGTCACTCAAATGCAGTACTATAAGACAAACTGATTCAACTGCTCCATGGTTACAATACATAACAAATACTTTGGTGGGGAAAATGTGATCTGTGTTTTCATAAAATATGAAAGGATGAAACAAAAAAATGAAATAATCCAGAGCAGCTCCATTTCTCATAAAACAGAGCCCAATGTGCCAGTTCTAAAGACAACTTCATCACTGAGAGACGCTGCTTTTAAATCACATTGCTGTAATACCAATGTGAGCCAAGAAAAACACCAGGCTGTAAAAGCTATAATCCTGATCTTGATCATTAATTTCAACAACTGTTTGCTTTAAGCTTTGCTTAAAAGTGAGAAGGGCATGGGTATTGTTTTCTCAAGTATTCCTGGCAGGGACTTCGATGAATAACAGAAAAAAAATTATTTATTCATTTTACAGTGAGATGAAACACACAGACACCTGTGAAATTTTAAATATAACAACTGTTAGATGTGGAGCAACTGAAATTTCTGTAGACAAAGGAGGAGATGGAAAGAGAAAGAAAGGGAGTGGGAGGGAGGAGAGAGAAAAAGAGATCTTGGTATTTTTGTTTTTTAACTAAGCATGTGAAATAACACTGCAGTAGAAACAACTATAAGGAGATAGGTCAGATTGTAAAAATGTACAACTTCCCCATAACTCAGACTGATAATAAGGCAAAATTGTTTTTGAATTATTCAAATTATTCACAAGTATATAAACAAGGAGACAAGGCAGAATGAATGACCTATGTTTTCAAGGTTGCCATGAAGGTCTCTTGTCCAACAAATGACATGGAAGGATGCCAAAAGCCTTGGTTGGTCCCACATTTCTCAGCCACTAGCCCTCTTAATAAGATTCCAAACACTTACATTGGTAGATCTGTAAAAAGGTTTCGGAGAGCTTGTTGGTCATGAGAGGCTCGGGAAGATCTCGAAAATACTGCTTCAGCATGTCGGCCACATCGTAAGCTGACTGTCCTTCATAATTGACACAGTCCACGGCACTTTCGTTCATCTGGCGCAGAGCCTGAATCCGAGATTTGACACCCGACTTCCTGAAGAGTCCAACCTTTTGGAAGGAAAATATTAGGTGTCAGGATGGAAGCCAACATCCTCACTACAAAACGAGAACAAGTAGCGAGCACGTAGCATGGGACGTGCAGGCAGCAGCCCTCACCTGGTCCAGACAATGATTGCGCAGGTACCGCATGGCCTGCTGAATGCTTTGTGGCAAGGGCTGTCCCGTGCGCTGCACGCTCACTGTCAGAGGGACCCCGAACACGCTCCGATCCTTGTAGTCCGGAACTTTGATCCTCTTCATAAACTTGGGCACGGCCCTGTTTTAAAGGACATGGTGGAATGTTGAATTGTCTGTCCATACTTCTTCTGACTCCAGGCAAGTCCTGTGTGCCCTAATTCTGTGCTAACACCATTGGCTGTTTAAATTTAAATGATCATTTCAGCACCGACTAGCCATGTGTGTCCAGTTTTGTCTCTACTAACAATTCTGCAGGACAGGGCTGTTCTAGGTCTTATAAGAGCTATATTGTCGGTGGCTCATGCCTGTCATCCTAGATATTCAGAAGGCTGACATTTGAGGATCCAGGCTTGAAGCCTGCCCAGGCAGAAAAGCCCTTGAGATTCAATCTCCAATTAACCAGAAAAAAATCAGACTGGAGGCATGGCCCAAGTGGTAGAGCACCAATCACGAAAAAAACAGCCCAGTGTTAAGGACAGGTCACATTTTCTAAGTTGGGAAACCACCTTCCCCTGCTAATGTTGGGAACTTGGTTCCTTTAACTAAGGGAGTTGATGGATCTCAATCATCATAAGATGGCACAAGATTTAACCGAAGCAGAAAACATGTAATACAATTTTTGAAAAACAAGTTCCCATTTTGTTCTCAAAGGGCAAAGATGAGATCAGGCTCAAAAGACCCTTCTTAAGGCTGTGTGAGAAATCAGCAAATGTACAATATTGGTCTTATATAATGAGAATCAACTCCAGAGCTTAACAGTGCTCAATTTGAAGTCAAAATAAATTCGCCTGCTGATGACCCCAGAGAACATAACATCTTAAGGTTTCTGAGAGAAGATACAAAAAGGAACAATGGGGGTTTTGTGAGCCTCCCCAGGCTCCCTGGAGTCCTGAAAGCAACCCCCCTTCCCCCAGCAGTATATCCAACAGCAGGAAACCCATGTCGTGCATTTAAGGCTGTCAAACAGACATCTGAGCTCTACAAATGACCCCTGGGAGTGAGACAAGAAAGGGCAAGGCAAACAGGAAAGGAACCGAGGGCAGAATTTCTCCCCACTGTGTGGTGGATCCCACAATGCTGGGCTTTTACATTTGCTTTGACTCACTGGAAAAACTGACCAGAACTCAAGAAATATTATGGACTTTTTAGATTCTTGAGGCTTTGGTGGGAAAGGGGTAGACACCTTAGAAACGAGAATCTAAACTATTCAGTTTTAAATAGCCAGTAGGGAAAATATTACTCTTTAGCACAGAAGCTGACTGACTGCCTTAACTTTGGAGTGTTACCCACGGCCACATCATATTCCTGTTTATAGCTCGAGGAAAGGTAAAGCCAAAGAGCACAGCCAAATGTGTATTTCCATACAGTTAAACATACAGTATTATGGCTGGAAGTGTGCATAATACTCGCTTTGTGGGGGGGGGGGAGGGGTAAAAGCCCAGCTTGCGGAATGTGGAAAGAACACATTACGCTCTTCCACGAGAATTTGAAGCATCTGGAGCTAAACCAGTCAATACTTATTTCTGTCATTCCGAACAAACAACTTCTGTACTTAAACTCACATAATAACCGCCTTTGCTCCAGAGGTGCTTTGATGCTGTACATACACTCCATAAGTATCCAAGTTAGGAGGAGTTGGGAGAGTGTTCGACCAGCTACTTGTCTGCTAGAGTGCTCTAGTGAATAGGGTTGCTTCTGTATCCTTAACGACTGGCAAGTGAACACTTTGATGGACACCCAGGTCATACTGAAAAATACACTGAGTATCCATCCAGAGATAGTCTTTGGTCTCTCACATTTTTCACACTCACGACTCATCTAGTCAATAGTCTACATCTTACTTGTAAGTGCTCCATGTTGGATTTATTTTTTAAAGGAATTAGGATAAATGCATCCAATAATTGTCACCTTAAGATATTGGTCTATAATATTTTCTAATGAATTACTTCAACTTAATATTCAGTCTTTGATCATCTTTGCTAGGGGAAAATAATACTATAAACTCTTTTTAGTATATAGGAAGATTTCTGAACGAGGCCACAAACGTTCATGTCAAAAATGAACCATTGGACCAAGGATGCAGCTTGGTGGTAGAGAATATGCTCAGTATGCACAATCTCTAACAATTTAATAACAACAACAATAACAAAAAGATTCCTAAAACCATGTATAAATATGACTGGGTGATATACTAAGAATTTCAAACATAAACAAACCCATAACATTGTCCTTATTTTTTCCTTCCTTCTTTCTATAAATATGATCTGACACCACATACATACTGATGTACTGCAGACGATTCCAATGACTACAAAGATGACCACACCGTGGTATGAATGATGCATCCTTTCTTCCCCCATGACTGAAAATGTCATTCAAAGAGCTCGAAACTCAATCAACCTACTTTGCTGGCAGTCCCCCCCCAAACCTCCACAGGCTTCAGTAGTATTAAATGTGGCCTCAAGAATACAGAGACTGCATGAGATTGCAGACTAAAGACATAATAAAGGACACTGTCATCATGTGTTCAGTGAAGGGATGTTCTCAAGGAGTGGACCCACATTATCTTCTGTTACTATCTTCAGAGTAATTTCTATGCTTACCAGCTGAAACCATGCTTGTTGGAAGGCGTGTACTTCTCCAGCAGGGCAGTTAGCTTCAGAAGTGAGTATTTCTGCAGTAGGTTCATTTGGGCTACAGATTGGCAGTTAATCTGCAGAGATACAGAGTTTAGACTTGGCCGATGAGAGCTCTGGAAACTGTGCCATCTCAGTCTGTGCCTGGAAGAGAACACAGCAAAGGCTTCTTAGAAAGCAGACGCAAAAACTCAGCTGCAGGCTGTTCTTTGCCATCTTAGGAACCAATAGGATGCAGGTTCCATCTCAAGCTCCACACCCAAATCCTAGGATTTGCACATTTCCATGCACATCTTCTCACATTACTTCTGGTTTATTTATAATGCCTAAAACAACGTGAATGTTGAATAATTAACATCTATATGCATCTACAATGCAGACTTTTTCTCAGAATAGGTGGTTAGGTCTTCAAATACAGACAATGTGGATAAGGAGGGTTCACTATGCATAATGGCAAACAGACCATTTTAACCATTCCAAAGTAGGCAGGTCAATGGCATTAAGACCACTCACATGTGCATACTTGCAGCTCCCATTACTCTCCATCTGAGCTTTTCTCATCTTCCTCAACCCGACGTCCATGTCCATAAAACCATGCCCTCTCTTTCTGATGGCACAATTTCCTGTCTGATAGGAATCTACCTGACTATGAATACCAGACTTCATCCTACTTACAATAGAAACCATTCCTTTCTGACCTCACACCCACCAACGTTGGGGGAGCAGGACGGATCGTACCTGTTACACCTGGTCAGGGAAGCCCCGACCCCGGAGTCTCTTCTTTCCGGGATGTCAGTTGGCTCTTCAGGTTCATTCAGGGAGTTGCCCGTGCTGTCCAGGTCACTAGGTGTTGTTCGGTCGTTGTCCACATCCAGGTGGATCTGCTTTGGGGATGATGGACATGGAGAGACAGAATCCAGGGCTGAGTCTGAGTCTCCCTCATCAGAAAACTTTTCTGACCACTGGTTGACTATCCGTTGCATCCCCTTTACATGATACAGGATGTCATCTAGCTCGGGGAAGATGTCCTCATTCTCCAGGTCAGCCAGATCCCCTGAGCTGGAATACAGGATGGAGCCTGGCACGTTGTCGTAGATGCTCAGGCGGCTGCTCACGGAGCTGGAGGAATTGCGTCTCTTCAGTTCCTTAGGGCTGTCGTTGCTGTTTTCCCTTCTTAGGCTGATATGGCCAGGGCCATGGAAGCTTCCTGTCCTCCAGTTCACAGAGCTGTCATTTGCTGAGGAACAGAAACTGCCGTTGGAGAGGGCTTTGGGGAATGTGCCAGGTTTGTGATCTTCAGGAATGTAGAACACCGTGTCTTCTGGGTAGCTCTCTCGGTTCTTAAAGTTCTGCTCCACCACGTTGTTGAATGTGGACTGACTGAAGGGATCAAAGCCTTCGAGGTACATGCCCACCCGCTTGTTACAGGTGCTGAGGCTCCTGGTTCTGGTGACAGGGCTGGGCGTGCTGACAGCACTGCTCGTCTCCGACTGGCTGCTGCTACTACTGGTGTGTGTGGAGTTGGACACGCTCCTCTTTCGTACCATGGGGACGTTGATGTGGTTGCCGTTGAGGGCTGAGATCTCCACACAGTTCAGCTGCTTCAGCTTCTCCTCATCCATACCCTCTTGCAGAATGGGTCCGCTGATGATCAGCCCCAGTTTGGAGGGCGCCTTATGCTTGCTGTGGTGGGAGGAGCCCTTGAGCTTCAAGCTCTCCATCCGTTTCAGCAGGCTTCTGGTCCTGGACTTAGTGTTTTTCTCATGGCCTTTCATGCTAAAGCTGAAGCTGGAGAGTTCCTTGGGAGAGGGGAGGCTGCAGAAAGAGTCATCATTACCCATAAAGTGGCCAGAGGAACAGACGCTGATGACGGAGTTAGTCCGGGGTGTCACAGCATCCCCGCCGTGGGGCACGTGGGTGGGGACACTGCTGGTGCTGCTGAGGCTGCGGAGAGAAGACACCTCCTGGTGCTCGCTGAGGTCTGTCAGCATGCTCTCGTGGCTTGCAGCGTTCTTCAGGTGGGAGTCATCTGGGGACCCCGGGATTGGGTCTTGCTTTGGAGAAAAGACATCGAACTCTTCAAGCCTGGACCACCTCTTGCTATCCCTCTGGAACATCCACTTGCCACTTATTGCACAGGGTTCATCCTCATCTGAATCCTCACTCTGCAACAATACAAGGGAGCCATTCAAACACTGGGACCAGCAGACAGCAGGTAGGGGATGTGTTAAGGGCCAGGAGAAGATACTTCTAGGTGTCCATTCCTCCCTCCGTTTTTTTTTTTAATTTCAAAGGTTTATTTAAAGAGTTTGACAGGAGAAAGCCCCATCAAGTATTACCAGCTAAGCAAGAGCTATTGTATAGAAACTCTGTATCTATAGGCTGTCTACTAATGGCTCAGAGGAAACTTCTGACATGGGTGAAAATTCCAGGCATGCAAAATATTTTGAACTGGAGTCAGCTGCAGTGGGACTCCCTTTCGGCTGCCTCCAGCTCTGGTGTCTGTTGATAGAATGTGTTTATATTCCTTTTTTTTTTTTTTGCAATTTAAAATAAAAAGATGGTTTTTCACACAGTAATCACAGTGGCAACACCTAGCCACCATCAAAAATGTCAAAAAATCTCCTGCTAGCTTCTCCTATTAAACAAACAGAGACCAATCAAGGTGAGTCATCCCATATCTTCAGTTCAACCCTGCATCACCTTTTACCTGTTCTTTTTCTTGCCCTCCCCCCATGGGAGCCATGTGGACTTCAGGATTGTCCTGGGCAGTTTCAACCCCAGACATGCTCCAGGCAATTGAACAAAAGCTTTGCGTGGAACATTTATTAAAATACTAAAGTACCACCACTACTGATTATGCTTGATTTATAGGCAAGACCCAGGGAAAATATCCTCTCACCTTAGATTCACAGGACAATGAATAGAGAGCATGAAGAATTGACTAGTTCATTTGCTTAAGAGGCTTAGCTTTCCAAGTGAAGGTGACTTTTGGCAGGCTAAGGACTCTAGTATAATTAAAATTTGAACCCTGAGCCATCTTTACTATGTTCTTTGACTGATTATATTGGTTTATCCTAATTTGTGACCCTCACTCCTACAACTTCACCTATCTCTTCTCCTAGATCTCATAAAAGGGCAGAAGAAAACACCATCATCCCATTCAGCTATGTATCATCCTGGCTGCAATGTGTGGGATGTCCTGTCCTGTCCTCTTCCTCCCCTAGTTCTTTTCCTCCCTCCAAATCTCTTATTATGCTTCAATATCCTCCAAGCCAGCCTTCTTTGCTTTCATCTTGACAGCTCTGAAATGTTGCTCAGCTCATGTCCTATCTGGGAAAACAGAAGAGTGCCTAAAGAATGATAGATAGCTCAGTTTTTCTCTCTTGTTTCCCTATATGGCTGGGGATAACAATGTAAAATGTACTGGGATTCATTAAGTCATCCTTTTATTTTACACTAGGCATTGAGATTATTAGGAAAAACAATAATAGATGATTTCTTCAGGTCAAAAACAGTAGACAAAATAATTTATTGGCTGGCTGCATTCATTACTGGATTAATTATATAAAGTCATACAGTATTTAACAAACCTGACTGGATTTTAACATTAAACAGAAGTGTGTCTGAAATGAGAAACTAAGTCTGAAAAACAAAATCTGTTACAAAATGTATTTGGTTTCAGGTTTGTCTACTTATCCACTACCCTCCATCCTAAATATTCACATATACTCACTCTCTTCCGATGAGGGCTAATTTCTAGCTTCATCACCGCACATTTGTTTAAGGTATTTAGACGCCTATAAAGCAAAGAAATAACATTAACATAAAAAGAAAACCTTGATGGGAGGATCAATATTATTTCCAAATTGACATGAGTTTCTTTAAACTCATTAGCAATAAATATAGCTGATTAGAAAAAAAAATTCCTTAAAAAGGAAATCATAAGCCAGGTACCACTCAGAAGGCTGAGATTTGAGGATTGCAGTTTGAAACCAGCCCAAGCAGGAAAGCTTGTGAGATTCTCATTCACAATTAACCACCCCAAAAGGTGGAAGCAGAGCTGTGACTTAAATGGTAGAGTGCTAGCCTTGAGTACAAAAGTGCACAGGCCCTGAGTTCAAACCCCAGGATTGGTGTACACAAGCACTTACACATGCGTGCACACACACAGTAAATTGTTTAAAAAAATACCTTTCTATTGCTTAAACTTTTCATTTAAATTTGAGTTTTTATTATTTCACGTTGCAGTGGCATTGGTCAGGTGCCCCAAATTCTCCATGGAATAAACACCTCAGTGAGAAAATGTATGCTTCCATGCACTTCTAGACTGGGCCATCAGGTATCTGTTATTTGCCAAGAAATAATGGTCTGCTCATCTCCTTTTACAGAGACAAGAACAATAAGGAACCAAGTAGAAATGCTGGCAATATAAATAGTATATTCTATCTCATATAAAACAAGCCTTAGTTATCTCTGATAACTGTTATCTGTCTTAAAATTATTTTAGGCAGTCATTTAAAAGTTAACTTTTCTCTATGGAGAGGAAATCTGAGTTGTCTTTGGCACTCAATCGTTTTTTTACCTTTAAATTCTTCTTCTTTTTTTTGGTAGTCCTGGGGATTGAACTCAGGACCTTACATTTGTTAGGCAGGCCCTGTATCATTGGAGCTATACCTTCAGCTCCTCTATGCTGATTATTTTCCAGGTAGGGTCTCAATGCCTGGGCCAGACTAGACTGTGGTCCTCCTACTTTTGTTTCCAAGTATTATTGGGGGTCACAGACATGTGACACTGCACCAGCTGTCTAACTGGGAATACAGGTATATACACCACTTCACCAGCCATTGGTTGAGATGGAATGTTGCAAATGTTTACATCAAGGCTAGCTTTAAACTGTGATCCCTCTTGAACACCACCTCTTAAGCAGCTAGTATTACAGGCTGGAGCCACAGAGCCCAGCTGACATCTAACCTTTTATATATCTTCCTGCTCAAGAGAGAATTGCACTTGTTATACTGACAGCAATTGCAAAAGATGATTATGTAAAAAGTAATTTGTGTAGTATAACTTCAGGAATCAAAAGCTTATTGAGTTAAAGATTGGCTGTTCTTTGGGACAGAAGTTATAGTATAATTGTGAACTTTCCTACTACCAAAAGACAATATGAAGCTAAAATCAGGAGAACAAGCCTGGGGTGGAATTCAGCGGTAGGGCACTTGGCTAGCATGAGTAAGGCCCTGGGTTTGATCTCTAACACCACAAAATAATAAGCAAACAAAATCTGGGGAAATATTTGGTTTTACTGAAGTGAAATACTTAAAAAATCATGATGAAAGGATTACAAAAAGACTTTCTAAATATGCTAGGCTAAATGGCTCAAGAATGATAGCCCAGTGGGCTCCAGAACTTTCTAACATCATCATGATAATTACCATTGAGCTTTCTTCCAATGAACTTTGTGTGTGTATGCTGATACTTGAGGTTGAACTCAGGGCCTGAGTGCTATATCCCTTAGCTTTTTGACTCTTTCACTTGAGCCACAGCTTTACTTCCAGAGTTTTGCTGGCTAATTAATTGGAGATCAAAAGTTTCAAGGACTTTGTTCCCCAGGCTGGCTTTGAGCTACAATAGTCAGGTTTCAGAGTAGCTAGGACTATATGTTGAGCCATCAGTGACGGGTGTCCAAGGATCTTTTAAAAAAATATTATTATCTTTAGTTGTACAAAGCGGTTTTAATTCAACCAATTTTCAATTTAAAGGGGTTTCAGTATCAGTTTGAGTACAATGCATCTTGATCAATGCCAATAAACTTTTAATGTGTCTGTTTTACTGTCTCAAATCTCCTCACCCTTTTTCCTAAAATTACAATTCTTATGTTTTCATGGGATATGGATTTAATTCACTCAATTCAAACTGATCACATATTCTCTTCTTCAGGCTTTATCTTCCAGATCCTGTCCTTGCAACTGGTCTGACAGAAAACTTGGATGCCGCAGGATAGAAAGTATTTCTGCTGGCTTGATAAGCTTGCCTTTGATTTCCTAGATTATGTGCGTGCCTGTTTAGAGAATAAACAGAGATAACGCAGAGCGTCTATGTTCAGAAAAATTCTCTCTGTAACTGGGGAGGGAAAGAAAACAAATAACCAAGAACAAGTCTGCAGACTTAGAAATTAAGGGCAATGAAAGGTCCCTCTCTAAGGGACATCAATCAATTACTTCAATGGCTTCCACCGACAGTGTTTTAGTTCTCCCATATTTTCAAGATTTAAAGACTCCGGAATGGTTACAGTTAGTCTCAGGTCTGGGATTCATTAATCAAACCTGTAATCAAATACCTACTTGACTCTATTTGAGCGTTAATGGTTGAGTGGTGTTTATAACCAAATTTACTAAGCATGGAGGCCTAAGGGGTTGAAAAGGGTTTATATCACAAATTCTAGATTTGATTTAAAAACAGCAACAACAACAAAGACCCAAGAGGCTTGTTTAACAAAGCTCAATTTTATCTTTTTATGTCAGTAACACCAGGCCAACAACCTTTCAATCCTAGTTATCCTCTGGGTTTTCTCTGTGGTTTTTGTCTCTCTTGGACTCCAGAGAATGCCAACTGACAGGATCTGATTTTCTTATAGAGAGCCAGTAGCTCTAACTAGGAAAGACATGGACTTAGTAGTTACCAGAGCTCAGAAAGGAAGATGGAAAGAAGGATTGCAGAGGTTAGTTACTAGGCACAAAAACAGCCAAAGGGTAAATCCAAGCATTCTATGGCAGACTAAGTAGGGTAGCTATAGTTAATATTAATTTATGATGCAATTTAAAGTAGCTAGATGGAAGGATTTTAAATATTCTCAATAAAAGAAATAAGCCAGCTCACCAGTGGCTCACACTGATAATTTAGCCTTTGAGGAGGCTGAGATATGAGAATGGAGATTCAAAGTCAGCCAAGCAAGGAAGTCTATGAGATTAAGGCTCTTTATCTCCAATTAACTACTAGAAAGCTGGAAGTGGAGCACTGGCCAAAGGGGTAGAAGACTTGAGCAAAAAAGCTCAGGGATAGCACCCAGGCCTTGAGCTCAAGTCCCAGGACTGGCACAATAAAAAACAAAAAATAAATATATAATAAATGCTCCAGGTGATGGATATGCTAATTACTGGTGTTTGTTCATTATACGGTTACATGCATGTGTTGAAACATCAAATTGTACCCCATAAATATGTGCAATTATTGTATTAACTGAATTTTTTTTTGTTCTGGTCCTGGGGCTTGAACTCAGGCTTTAGGCACCATCTCTGAGCTTCTTTTGCTTGAGGCTAATGCTCTACCATTTGAGCCACAGATCTTCTGGCTTTTTCTGTGATTAATTGGAAATAAGAGTTTCATGGGCTTTCCCTGTCCAGTCTGGCTTTGAAGTACAATCCTCAGATCTCAGCCTCCTGAGTAGGTAGGATTTCAGGCGTGAGCCACAGAGACCTGTTTTTGTTGTTGTTGTTGTTGGTCATGGGGCTTGAACTCTGGGCCTGGGCACTGTCCCTGAGCTCTTCAGCTCAAAATGACAGCTCTACCACTTGACCCACAGCGCCACTTCCCAATTAAAACTTTTAAAACATACTTCTAGCTAGACAAATGGAGCACAATGTCAAGTATTTCCATCTCTCCATTCTCACAACTCTATGATGTAGCTAATTTGATTTATTTTCCCTTTGTAAGTGAGGATATGGGGCTTGGAGTGATCATACATCTAGCCCACGAACATCAGATTCAAATATGGTGTCTCTACTCAAATCACTACACTTCCCCATTAATTTCTTTTTTTTTTCCTGCATTAATTTCTAAAACAAGTAGTAATAACAACATATGGGGACAGCAGAAATCCTTAGTAGGATTGTTTAAGTGAGTTGTTGAAGCATTGGTATCATCAGCCATCTGTCTAGAAGCATCAAAGAGCCCTCCTTCCCAGGGCTCAGCTCCACAGGAATGTGTGGGCCTTATCTCCTGGGCAACAGATACCCTGTTCTGAAGAGGGAGGGAGCCCAGGATGGGCTAACAACATGGAATTCAAGAACTTTTGTTTTCAGCCTTGTTGTATTCAAAATAAAAACAGGAAAAAGTAGAAAAGTAGAAGGAAAAAAAGGAAACTTTTCAAGTAAAAACTTAAAAAAAATCATTCCAATTCTCAAGATAGGTTGGGGGGGAGGGAGTAGTTGTGGAGGTGGGTGGGAAGGGATGGTAGGGGGAAAACAAAGGAGGAGGCAACAATGCTCAATAGGAAATGGACTCATTACCTTGCTCACGTAATTGTAACCCCTTTATACAGTATTTTTACAATAAAAAATGAACAAAAAAAAGTATCTTTTGGGAATTACTATAAATGCTTCAAGATATTACTTGCTGCTAGGCATAGTGCTACATGCTTATAATCCCAACAATGTGGGAGGCAGAGCTAAGAGGAACTTGTGGTCTAAGGCCAGCCTGGGGGAAAAAAATTCCACAAGATGCTTATCTGAAAAATAACCCCAAAAGAAAATCTGTAAGGGGTTGGGAGTGTGGCTTAGGTGGTAGAGTGCTTGCCTAGTAAGTGCAAAGTTGAGTTCAAAGCCCAGCATCACAAACAAAGGAACAAAATTACTTGCTTCCCTTTAAACATGCTGCCATTTCTGTTCTGTTTGAAGTCAGCATATTTTAAAACCAAGTGCAGACTTAATAATTGTAATTCTTGGTCATTATCAAGTTTTGTATTTTAGACAATATCATTGTTGTCTAAAAAGTAAAATAAACGCTCAGTCTATCTACAAGTCTGCTGCTGCCCTAAGCAGAAAAATGTTACGAGATGGCAACTCGTAACGAGATGGATCAAAGGAGTTGCACGACCTGCAAATGTTTTAGGAATATGAGTGTTTTTTTTGTTTTGTTTTTTAAGTTGTGTTGTTGTTTTGGTGCTGGTCTTGGGGCTTGAACTCAGGGTCTGGGCACTTTTCTTGAGCTTTTTTGCTCAATGCTAGCCCTTGAGGCACAGCTCTACTTCTGGCTTCTTTAGTGATTAATTATAGATAACAGTCTCATAAACTTTCTTACTTGGGCTGGCTTTGAATGGAGATCCTCAGATCTCAGCAACCTGAGTAGTGGGGATTACAGGAGGAATATTAGTATTTTTAATAAAACAGAGTGCTAGGGTAATGCCAGGCTCCCTTGTAACACCTGTGTATAAAATATGGCCCAGGAGAAAGGAGAAGGAGTGAGGTTGGTAAGAGAAATATTTGAGACTTGGTAAATCTATAAACTAAGTTTCTTTGACCGTAGTAGCATATATGTTTAAAATCAATTGTTCGACAATTTGCCCTATAAAAGTTAGAATGTGTTTCTGACTATAACTAAGTATCACTATCTCACAATACTGTAAGATTTATGTAATCACTTAATCACAATAAAAAATTGCTATAAAAATCCATTGTTCGAAATAATTCAACACAAAAAGATGAATGTCAGCAAAACATCTGTTAGTAGAGAAAGAACTCCACAATTCACAAGGCAAAATTTCACACTATGCTACAGCATTCCTATTTGTTCTCTTAGAAATGCACAGGGATAAACTTGGGGTTTTTTTGGGTTTTTTTGGTTTGCTTTTTGCTTTCTTTGCAGTGCTGGGATTGAATCCAGGGCCTATGTATGCAAGGCAAGCACTCTACCACTGAGTTATGCAGGTATTTGGAATAAGTAGAACTAGCAAGTGAGGTAAAAAAAGTCACATAATTGGCGGACCAAGCCTCTCAACTACATTACAGACTTTGAGGAACTTGTAATATGCTTCCAAGGAAAGACCTAGAAATCCACTGTGTGTGGTTTCCACTTTTTTTTTTTTGAGATGTTTGTCTCTCAGTTGCTTATCAAATGAACTGTCATTCTTATTCTTACCTTTATTTTTTTCCTCTTTTCTTTTTTTTTTTTTTTGGTGTTGGGGATTGAACTCAGGACGTTGCACTTGCTGGGCAAGTGCTTTGCCACTGAGCTACATCCCAGCCCTTTGTCTCTTTATGTGAACACCTGGAGAATGGACCATGGGTTTGCCATTACAAAAACATTGACTACTATTAATGTAAGTTTTGAAATGTTTCTTTTTAAAAAAGAAAACCCAACTCCAAGCCTTCCTACAAAGCTGGGTCTGATCACTGGATTTTTAAAGCAATTGACATCCATCCAACAGTGCATCATTTCCTTCCCAAGGCTAATCTGGGATGTGTTCTCTTATGCATGACAAACTTGAGTCCAACAAGAATACACGCCTAGCTGAAGAGCATGTAGATCGAGTTGCTTTTAATGTTTTGTATTGTATAAAGGATCTCAACGCACAGATTTATCCTCTTGAATAGGTGGTCGCTTCTCCAGTGTACTCAAAGCAAGTATAAGTCACAAAATGCACAAGAGGCTCTTTCCTTCAATAAAAGGAAAACTAGACTCCAAACTGGTATTAACAAAGCCAAGAATTTGAATGCTCTGCTGCAGTGCTATTTTTCTGACCCAGAAATTCCTAAGCTGTTGCTACTGCCATGAAGACTCACTCCCTACGTGGCTTAAAATGTGTGAAGCAGATGAACTGACGCAATGCTTAGATAGTTTCTAAGATGCGTCTTATGAGTGATTTCATTCGTATGCACTATCACCAGTGATGAATTGAAAATAAATTAATTCTGCCCTAGAGTTAAGCATGAAAACATCTAAAAAATGTCTGCAGTAGTTCATATTCCAGATGCAGGCGTCTTTTCCCTAAACTGCACTGGGGTATTTTTTCATCCATGATGCGATTATTCATTTCTGTGTAGGACTCAAAACTAAGTTTCTTTCAGAAAAATGTGTCCATATCCTGGATACTTCTAATTAGTTATTTAACTGGACTAGAAAAGTTTCTGTGGTTAACAATGCATTGTTTTCCATAGTAAAAACCATGCAATCTAATCTTTTCCATATACCATTCTAAAGGAACAATCCATGTTTTCTCTAAAACCACTGCTTGAGTTAGCTGCTTCTGATAACACTGTATTACAGAAGTAAGGGCAAAAAAAAAAAAAAGAAAGAGTGCTTCTCAGAGCTTCTACTGAATTCTTTGCTTACAAAAAAAAATGAAATACTGGATATTATTGCACCTTAATGATGGTTTTTTTTCCTAAGTTAAAATAAATAGTGAAATTAAAGGGGCTTTACATTATTTCCCTATTTATATAACCTTGGTGTATGGATAATTTATTCCTCTTCTTTCCACCTTGAACTCAGATGTAAGGAGTTTTAGGTTTGGAGAAAAGTATAAAGGCTGAATGAAGATGAATAAAAACATCATGCAGGGTTTAAAAGGATTATCAGGGTCCCATCATTGCTGGTCTCAGATTTTATTGTTTCCACTTCATTAATCCCACAACTACTGAGACTGAAGAGACACCAGCATGTGGACGAAGATTTCTGACAGTTTTATTCACAGTTCACCTCAGTGTTCCTTTACTACCTGTCTCCTGGTATGTTAAAGACTATGATGAGTTATTTTACAGCCTACTTAATCCTACCCTTACAAAACCTGAGGAAGCTCCAGGTTCTGAGGAGCTTTCCTGCGATTCAGAGGTTGGTCCTGGCTTGACAATGTCAATAACACCATCCCTTTGAATGTGTTGTTCCTACTTTTTCAAAAGCAGCTTTTACTCTCTTTGGGTTACATGCTTGAAACTGTATACTCAATTATATTAGCTTTTTAAAAACACTATTCCCAGTTTCCATACCGAAAAAAACCTTCCCTGTTTCTATAGTCATACAGTTATGGTGTCAAATCTGGAATGGTATTGAATATGTCTTATGTCAGTATGAGTACTATTTTAATGGCAGTATTATATAACAGCATCCTGGGTTATTTTCAATGAAAAGGCCTATAATTCAAAGCAAAGGAAGTCAGCATACCATTTGCTAATCAAAGATCCAATCTGGCTTATCTCCAGTAGCTCATGCATTTAATCCTAGCATCTCAGAACGTGGAGATCTGAGGATCACTGTTTGCCAACCCAGGTAGAAAAGTTCATTAGATTCTTATCTTTTATTAACCAGCCAAAAGCCTGAAATGAAGCTGTGGCTCAAATGGCAGAGTGCTAGCCTTGAGCAAAAAAAGCACAGAGACAGCACTCAGGCCCTGAGTTCAAGCTGGGCACACACACATACATCAAGATCACTACCAAACCTTAGTGATGAGTACCCTATTCTTATAAGAAAATGAAAACAGAACATGTCCATTACCTGCATAGAGCCTCAATGGCATCTCTGTCCAGAAAATCATGCTCTCTTTTGACCAAGGTAATATCAATGGGAAACAGGAGATCTATTAAAAAAAAATGGAAAATTTATTAAGCACCAAGGTTCAACTCAGTATATAGCAAAGGGGAAAAGAACTCTCAAAACAATGTAGTATCCTTGCATGAAGGACAGACCCCCCCCCCACATTCTATATAACATTCTGCTGGAGAACAAAGCAGCTTCTCAAGATAATTCTATATCTAAAAGAGCCCACAAAGTATCTAGAAACATGTGATGTTGCCTCTTGCCACAATGGTTCAAAACTGTGTTCTGCCTGTAAATTAAACAGGAGGCAATAAATACTTGCTATAAAATACAATTTAAGCCAAAATAAATCGATCAAAGAGCTTCCTTTTAAAATGTCGCTTTTAATTTTTAAACATGTATCTTTGTAAACAAGTAACAAGGGAAGAGACAATGGAAAAAGTGCAACTAAGCCAAGGAAAGATCTAGAGATCAATGGATGTGGTTGTCAGTGGGACAAAACCCACCTTTATGATACCAAGAGCTAAACAGAACTCAAGATGTGCTATTTTCAAGCAAAATTAGGCCTTCAATATGGTTTCTTAAGGAATCCATGTAATTCTGCTTAAAACAAAGGACTAGATGCACAATTATTGTTAAAAAAAAAAGAGAACTAGAAAGGAGGGAAATAGGAAGAAAATACTCAACTCAAAGGAACCATTTCCTTCTCCATGCTGTCTTAAAAGGATTCCAGAGACATCAAAGAGTGACCTCCACAGCCTATGAGCGTTTGGGAGGGAATGGAAAGGTGAAGAGAAGAGGATTCGGTACAGAATTGCTGAGGGATAATTTGTAATGTCTATAGCACACTATATTACCGATGGTAAAAACAATCATATTCTTTCAAAATGGCTAGTAGAGAAGGTTTTGAGATATGCCAATTGTCCTGTTCTGATCGCTACACACAACAAACAGGTACTGGAATGGGAAATTGTGCTTTGTAAATATGGGCAATTATCAAGTATCAATAAAAAAAATAACTAAACATATAATTATATTTGAAGTTATTTAAATTAAAACATGTTTGGTAAGTAAATGTATACTGAAATATAATTTTTAAAATTTACTTCTTGGGTTTCAGGCCTTGAAATAAAAAAAAAATCTCTGCATTGAAAAAAAAAAAGATTCCTCACAGATAAAAGATATCCAAAATGAGCTGGGAGGAGAAAGACCAACAGTACCATTGTGGGATCGTACAAAAGACCTGAAATTCCACTGGATAAAGGCATTTCAGCTATCAGGGCAAATAATAGGCCTTCCCACTTGAAGGCATGTACAGTATCAGACTGCCTGCAACTCTGAGGATCAAAGTAAAGTGAAAGAAAGTCAAAGAAGAACAAAAAGTCATTACTGCAGGACTTCCATCATTTAAACAATGCCCTTCAGTAGCTAATGGGATAGCAACAGAGCTGACTAACTGTAACAAAGGTAACTAGTAATGATCTAGTTCTTGAATTGAGTCAAGTAAAAATGATTTTACTAGTTGCTGACTTATACCCAATGGTTTTACAGAAAAGATGGAATTTCTTATCCCTACTCATTTGTTTTTTAGAGATGGTAGTTTAAAATACTTAAAAAAATAATGCTGAAAACAATCAAAATTAATAATTAATGGTAAGCTATTTTTTAAGTCAAAAGTTGGAATACTGAGGTTGTTTTGTGAATAGCAAGGGCAAACCAATAAAATAGCTTCAGTCCAAAGACAGATGAAGAAATATACAAAATTCAGTATCACAAGATTGTATTTCTTCATTAACATATAGATGAGGTATCTTAAGCAAATGACTAGTGCCTGTCACAGTAGACATAAAAAAGGACTTTTATGGTGAATGTATGGTGAAATGTAAATTAGAAAATAGAAGACCAACATTTCCTAGTCACTAACAGACATGTGAATTACATAACAGAACTGATATTAAAAAACATGTTTTTAATACTTAGAGAAACATTAAATCTAAAACACAAATTAAAAAGCTCATATGCTTGTTAGGTATATGTGACAAAGCAACTGTGTTCTCTTAGCAAGTCATAACTTAGTATACCAATAGTTGTGCTTACAATTATTTTTCGGACCCAAATTAACTACAATCCTGTTTTTTAAAGAAGGTGATAAGTGACTAAGTGTGAGAAATGTCAAGAATTACATCAGTAATTTCTCTTATTTGCATAGATTTTTTTTCCTGAAAATAGATTTCTAAGAGGAAAGCTTATTGATGTGGAGAAGTTTTTCGAACCCAACTTCCAGCTTGGTTTAAAAGCAGGAAGCAGATGGGCTGGGAAGGTGGCTCAGTGGTAGAGTGTTTGCCTTGCATGCTTGAGGCCCTGGGTTCGATTCCTTAGCACCACATAAACAGAAAAAGTCGGAAGTGGTGCTGTGGCTCAAGTGGTAGAGTACTAGCCTTGAGCTGAAGAGCTGAGGGACAGCACCCAGGCCCAAGAGTTCAAGCCTTAGGATCAAAAAAAAGCAAGAAGCAAAAATTGTCAAGTACTAAATTAAAGCTCAACAGGAAGTGGAGGAATGTGTGGATTGTTATGTGGAGTGTCTATGTCCCAGCTCCCGATGGGAGGATGGCAAGGAGACATGACAACCTGGAACAATGTAATGTACTCCTCACAGGTGAGCTGATGCTTCAAAGAACTTGGAAACACAAAAGATCCGCTAAATGTCTTTCATGCTGCATTTTACAGCTGTGAAGAAACAAGATAAGAGAACTGAGCTTGAACAAACAGAGGTGTCACAAAAAGGTGCCGCTCCACAGCAAACTAACACCAAAACATGGATGTAAATGAAGGAAATTTAATTTTAAACAGAACACAAAGACAGAAACTGTAGTGTTACTGCAAATATAATTATTTTTTCCTATTTCCAGGAGAGCTGTGAATTGGAAATTTAATTGAGTGCTATTTCCCTCCCCCTGCCAAATCTTTTCACAGGTCAAAAATTCCCTCACAAGGAAAGATAAGCAACACTACTAGGTATTAAACAGATATCTTCTTATTCTTAACAGGGGATCCTAAGAACCCAAATGCTTAGTGCAAAGGCTAATGAAGCATATTAACATGAACTCCAACTTATGGAAACAAGAAGTTCTCATTAGATCCTGTATATAGTTTGTTCTTTTTTCTCTATTTTTTCTTTCTTTCTTCATTTTTCTGAGCCTTTTGTACCTTGTGTTTTGCATAATCGACATTGCAATATGTGGAAGGGAAAGGGAATCACAGAAACAGCAGAACAATGGATGAACCACAGCAACATTGATACTCACTTGACATTGTATGTGATATGAACATTACAACTTGGGATGGGGGGGGAGGATAAGGAGGGGTAAGAGGGAGATAAAGAGGGATGGGATAATGATGATTAAAAACAAATGTACTTATTGTCTAACCTATGTAACTGTATCCCCCAGCTCACCACCTTTGCAATTAAAAAAAAAAAAAAGAACAGGTATCTTCTTAAAAAAGAACAAAAAATAATTTGGAGGTGTTTTGTGAAATGGTGTAACAGTAAGATATTTTAGATTCTAACACTACATTCAGACTCTGTTATCTTCATTGCAAAAAATATCACTCTTTGTTACCGGAAGGAAGACTGGGTATTAGAAATTTAAAAAGAATCACTCTTCACCTAGATTTGTTTGAAAATTATCTACAAATGGAATTTACTGGTTCAATTCTGTGATCATTTTTAAATGACTTCATGTAGAGCACAATAAATCACCCATTTCAATGAATGGCTTGTTCATCTGAGCATGTGCAGAGCACATGCCAGGAACCCAGGAATCCTGAAAAGGCTCAGAGTATGAGGTAGACAAGGAAGTTCTTCCTTCTCTAGTCCTAGCATCTCAGTTCCCAGTAACCCTGCACCCCCCTTTACATACCCAGGGCATTAATGAGATTATCAGAGAGCCATACAGACAGAATAAATTCAGCCCAGATGCTGATTCTATTTTTAAGTTTTATTTTTCTTAATTAAGGTGTGGAACACTGATTTACAAACAACTAATATCCAGAAGAGAGATCTGCAAGTCATGACCAACAAAGCATCACAATGTAGATTAAATTAAAGAGCTCTTAGAAATCATTTTAAAACCATGATCAACTTAGGACAATAGCTCTGAGACATTTACCGAAAGAGAAAAACAGACAGCCAAATGACATAATCATCTATTGTCAGTAGAGATTAAGATAATGGAAGTAAAAGCTAAGCATCAACCTATACCATATTTCACTGACACAAATTAAAGTCTGACTATATCAAGTATTAAGTGTATATGGACACATCTTTATTGGTAAGAGTAAAAATCTATATGAGCACCCTAGAATAATTTGCATAATCAACAGAAGGTATATTTTTTACTACCTAGTAACTAATTCCCATATATACATAAAAGATAAATTACTATACATGTACTGCCCAAGACAAGTACAAAACTCTTCAAAACAGCACAGTTTATACAAACAATTGAATGTCCACCAATCAGTTTGACTGCCAATAGCTTGCGTGCGTGCGTGCGTGCGTGCGTGTGTGTGTGTGTGTGTGTGTGTGTGTGTGTGTGTGTGTATGATGGTACTAAGGCTTGAACTCAGGGTCCAGGTACTGTCCCTTAGCTTTTTCACTCAAGGCTGGTGCTCCACTTCCCACTGTTTGGTGTTTCACTGAAGAGCTTCCTGCACTTTCCTGCCTGGGCTGACTTTGAATTATGATCCTTAAGATCTCAGACTTCTGAGTAGCTAGGATCACAGGAAGCCACTGGTTCCTGATCTAGCTTTTCTTCTCAGTGGCGGGGAAGGAAGGGGTCTTTCAGTACTCACTACTACATCATTTTTGAAAGTGAAATGTTTAAAGAACAAAATGTCTGAAAATAATTCATAACTATAAACCAAAAATTATAATTATGTCAACTTAAATAAAGACAGTATTCCTAGCTTACCTTCATAAAGCTGTGCATACTGGGGAAAACCAGTTGCTCGAAGCCAGTCACAAGCTTCCTTGGCCTCGATTTCTACAATAGAACAGAAGAAAGGCAAAACGGTTAGACATGTATTTGACTCTTCACATGTTGCTATTTCCTTGATAAGTTGATTTTAGTAGATAAGCAAGTCTGTTTGGCTATGCAGACCAACACAAAACCTCTCATAATTCAAATGCTTTAAATTTTTATAAATCTTTTCATATAATTATATAATTAGCCTTCTGCCCTTTAGAGAAAACACAGGGATGAACATGTAGCCCCATGATAGAGCAGTTGCTTTGTATATTCAAGGCCCTGGGTTCAATCCCCAACACTGTGGAAAGAAAAAAAGGGGGAAAGCCCCCCACATGAAAATGGGACCCTAAGAGTAAATTAAATTGCTACTTCTATAGTGCTCGGGTTACAGGTGATTATAAAACCAGAGCAGTAATCCTAGCTACTCAGGAGGCTGAGATCTGAGAATCTCAGTTCGAAGCCAGCCCAGACAGAAAAGTCTGTGAGATTATCTCCAATAAATTACCAAAAAAAAAAAAGCCGGAAGTGGATTTATGGTAGAGTGCTAGCTTGAGTGGAAGCGACTCAGGAAGAGCACTCAGGCCCTAAGTTCAAACTCCAGAACTAGCAAAACAAAACAAAACAAAAGCAACACAAAAAGACAGAATGAGAAAATTGAAAAGGGGCCCAATAACAAATTTCAAGCCTGGATGGCTGCTGGCCTGGCTGCTCTGTTACTTTTAACTTCATCAAAAATCCACCAAATACATCCTCAACCTAGAGAAGGACTTACTGGGGCACAGTTATAAACCATGTAACACTCAGGGGCTGGGCCAGATATTACTGCAAAGTGACTTTAGTAGACTAGTATTAGTTCTAGAGGAGAGAGGCCCAGAGGCCCAGGCTGCCCGTCACATGCAGGAGGGCGTCCCAAAGCAAATCCCACAACCTTGGCAAGTTGCAAGGCCTAATCAAGCTCTTCCTTCCCTGTGGTTAAACATCTTGTAGATAGTATTGATAAACAGAAAGGCCAAGAGCAACTGACATGTGGTGTTAAAACTCACTCAAGCAAGCATTTACAATCCTGTTAAAACTGACTCACACAGGAGGTCCAGGGTACATTAATTAGTTTCTCTGTTTGCACAAAGAATATTCCTTTCAACTCCTCTTCCCACTCTCCTCATGCCATTAAGAGTACTTAGTTATGTAAGGCTATTCACTCCTTTGTACCGGGTCTCTGCACACTGCTTAATTCATCCCAGATTCAAATCTTCATTAAGCTTCTTTCTCTTCTGAGCCACAAAGGAGACCGATGGTCATTGAGAGAAGTACACACATCTTATTTTTGCTTACTAACTTTATGGTTCCCAAGCATTCTGGTTTGGTTTTTTTTTTTCTTTTGCCTATTTTTTTTCATGAGTTCCTTGGTCTTTTCAAAAGGTAATCAAGAAAATTCAAATCCACCAAAATAAGTAGGAGTATCTGAATATTGAGTACATTGAGGAGAAAAACAACCACCACATTTTCCATGCTGGTTAATATCCAAACTATAAAACAATTATGGCACTAGAGTGAAAATAATTGGCATGGCAAAGCTTACTTTCATGTGTCTTTCCAGTATAGCGATGAAAGCAGCAGTATTAAAAAGACAAGATTCAGGACTGGAAGGACACAGATTAGAAAAGACTTCAATGTTTGCATCAACTAAATCGATATGCAGAATGGTTCCATGTGACCACCGAAACTTAATCTTTTTTTTTTCTTTTTTGGTGGAACTGGAGTTTTGAACTCAGGGCCTTATCCTCACTAAGTAGGTGTTCTATTACTTTAGCCAGCTTTTGTCCCTATTGGTTATTTTTGAAATAGGGTCTCAATTCCTGCTTGGGCACACATCTAGACTTCAATCTGCCCATTTACACTTCCCACAAAACTAGATGGCACTTGTCACCACATCCAGCTGTTGGTGCTAGTCAAGAAGGGGTCTTAACATTTATTTATTTATTTTTGCCTGGGCTGGTCTATACTCCCTCTTTCAGCCTCCCAAATTAGTTAGGATTACAGACATGAACCACCAGCACCCAGCCTAAGCTTAACATTTTGTATTATTTATGTATTTACAAATAACCTTGTCTCTGTAAGGAATTAGAGAAGTTTCAAATTATAAAAAATACTTTCTAGGAAATTATATTGTGAAGAAAAAAAAAAAAGGAAAGTTCAACATTTTTTTTCTTATTTTTTTTTCTTTTTGCCAGTCCTGGGGCTTGAACTCAGGGACTGGGCACTGTCCCTTAGCTTCTTTTGCTCAAGGCTAGTACTCTACCACTTGAGCCACAGTCCTACTTCTGTTTGGTTTTGGTTTTTTTTTTTTTTTTTCTGTTTATGTGGTATGGAGGAATGGAACCTAGGGCTTCATGAATGCTAGGCGAGCACTCTACCACTCAGCCACATCCCCAGGCCCAACATTTCATTTTTTAAAGTGAATACTTTTTCTCTCAGTGTCCATCCTCTCCACAAAGAGAGGTATGGAAAGAATAAAAAGGGGTGTACCTTTTTAAAATATTTATCTTAGATAACTCACTACTTCTGGTACCTAACCTTCAGAGTTACTGTCACTGAGCAGATTATTAGACATTGGACAAGACAATTGAAAAATAGTTTATAAATATGTTTGCTATTTTAATAGTTTACTTGGAAAGTGGTAAGGAACCAGAATTTCTCAATATCAATCTTTTTTTTTAACTATATTGAAACTTGATACCAGGTCAGTGCACATATAAAAGCCTTAATTAGATACTTATGCTTATTTTCTACCGGTAAGTAAATTCAATGCTCTTACATATCCCAAAGTGAATCTAGGCGCAGCAGTCAGTGTTATAACTGCTTGGCTAGAAAATTATGTGAACAGGCAAAGGGTTTTTCTTTAGTAGATAATTCAATTAAAAACTGAAACAATGGCCCAAAAGCAATCTACCTTTTTTTTTTAACTATGAAAATACCGTACAGAGGAGGTTACAATTACATGGGCAAGGTAATGAGTACATTTCTTATCAAGCACAATCTACTTTTAAGAACCTTAGAGTTGCAATAATTTTACCCTTCCTTTTCTTCATCCTAAAATGATCATTTTTTCATACTTAGAACCATGGTATACAGCCAGGGCTGTTATAACTATTTTGCATTATCAATATCCATTCACTGCATGATAAATGAAAACTTAATTGAGTGCTTTGGTAGAAATCTGAATTAGAGCCATGCTCTGGTGGCTAATGCCTGTAATCCTAGCTATTTCAGGAGGCTGAAATCAAGGTTCAAAAACAGCCTGGGAAGACAAATATGACTCCATTTAACCAGTAAAAAGCTGGAAGAGGAGGTGTGGCTCAAGTGGTAGAGCCTTATCCTTGAGGGGAAAAGTCAAGACGTAAAGCCCTGAGTTCAGTCTCCAGTACAGGCCAAAAAAAAGTCTGAACTAGAAAACTGGGGGGTGCTGTCACAGTGGGTTTTTTTTCTTTTAAATGGAATAGTTATAGATCTCACCCCTACATGTTCCAATTAATACAAGGAGGTACTAACCATCAAATATAAATACTTAAAAAACATATGATTTGCAAGATGAAGTGAACCTGGTCTATAGCCAAGTCAGGTAAAGAATGTGTTTGAAGTTTTACTCCCCAATTCAAGCCATTACTTTCTTTCATTTCCAAACTAAAATTCCTCCTCTTTGCAGAGTATCTATAACCCGGGTTCACCAAAATTCCTGAGTTACAGTTTGGATGCCATCTGTCCCCCACCCTGCCTACATCATCAGTCTAGACAACTCAAGAGTAGTGTTCAAAGCTCTCCACATGGCATCTTAGCCAATGTTTCAATTTCCAGTTCTCCCTCAGTCTGGTCAAAGTAAACTTGGTGCCGATCTCCGGCCCCTCTCCCTTTCTCTGCCTAAAATACCCTCCCATTCCTTCAAGATCAAGGTCAATCCGAAAGCCTCCATCTTCTGAGTCTGTGCAAAGCCTGATCTGAGCACTGAGTGTCAGGCAGTTGATTTAATTCAGGCTTATACCATCCCACCCCCCAGATAAAATGATGCTAAGAGCCAGGTGCCAGTGACTCATGCCTGTAATCCTTGCTACCTGGACCCCAGGTTCAAAGCTAGCCTCGGTAGGAAAAAATCTGTGAGAATCTTACCTCCAATTAACCACTAAAAAACCAGATGTGGAGCTGGAGCTGTGCCTGAAGTGAGCCATGAGGCCCCTGACTGTCAGAAAAAAACAAACACCCCAAAATAAACTTTCTACTGACCCATGCTACGTTGGGAGAGAGAATGAAGACTTACAGAATTGCTAACTCTCTTCCTGTAAGGCAGGTTCATTCCTTTAGCAAGAAACAAAATTTAAACTAGTAAAGAAAAACATTCACCTAACACTTTAGTCACCTTAATATCTGCCTAGGCTAGTTCTGGGGACTTCTGGTTGCCAGGGTATGATTTTTTCCCTTGAGGATATGTGAGTGGTGGTGTGAAAACAAAAAGGAGGACATTTAAAATAAATAAATAAATATTCCCCACTGGGCAAAAATGCCATCTGAAAAGACAAATACAATGGAAACACAATGAGTCTTTTATACCTGGGCTTTTGCTAAGCAAGCAACAGACAAATGTGTTAAGGAGGAAACAGGAAATTTTTATTGGAAGCAGCTTTAGTCCTTGGTCAATTCACAAAGCAGTTCTGCACTGTTAGCTTAATAAGGACCAGGAGACTCTGTTGCATGGCTGGAAACCATTAGGCCATAGGTACACATTTCCTGATATGATGAGATGTCCCCATTTCCAGTTATCCCTTTAAGTCAGCAGAAACCCCCTAAACCCATCAGCATTCTGCTGGGCTCAGTTGATCCTACTGATTGGGTCTAAGTGGGATAGTGTTCCTTCCTCTTTTTATCTGCTGAAGGGTCATAGTGGAAGCTCTCATATTCTTTCCTTCTTCCCCAACACACCCGGCAAATTAGGACAAATGCAAACGTAAGCTGCATTTGTTTCTTAAATGCAATATATAGAATCACAGGAATACTGCAAACATTTCGGCACCTGCCCTATCCCTTGGATTTCCTGAACTATGACAAAATTATGGGTAAAGGCTCATGGAAAAGTTGGTGCTTTCCCTGCTACAGAGTGCTGCCTTCGCTCTAGGCAAGCAGCCAGTCAGGGCTTTCTGATCCAAACAAAAGTTCCTTACAGATTCCTATATCTAGATGGAAGATTGCTCATTGATTCTCTACAATCTAGCCAAGTCTGAAGGGCTATCCTGCAGGTGGACACAATGACTTTAATACCAGCTCATCTTTACCTGTGGGTGGGTTTCATGGGACAGTTCTGGATAAGCAAATCATGCTTAAAGTAAGGCAAGAGGATATTAGGAGCCAGAAAGCCTGGAAGGGAGCTTTATAAGCCAGGAAGCACTCACTTGCAGGTATTCTGATTTATTCAACAAAGGAGAACACTGATAGGGTACTATGTAAAAACTTACATTTACCCTAAGTAATGTCAATGTGGTCATAAAACATACCTAGTTTTATTTTTGTTCTGGATTCTTTCTGTAGTTTATCCCAATAGTCCTAATTGAACACCCGTATAGTTCTTCATCCTAACAAATCCTACCTGGTCCAAAAGGATCTCTGAACCACATTGATTTTGTCAACCACCTACTTCATTTCAGTCATAATTCAGACTGCTTTTTGAGATGTAACCCACCACCTCACCCTCCTGACTTGGCCTCTCTGCCAGTCCCTTTAGCTCTTGGAAGGCAGGCCTCCGAACACAAGCTCTGAAGTTCCCAGGGTACCCCACGCTCTCTCCTGCCTTCAACAAATCCCTACGTCATCCATTTGTGCAAGCCAAAGTCTCTTTGCATATTGGAACTACACACATATATTTTCCCGAAGAAGGAAAAGGAAGAAAAGCCACTAATATTTTTTTCTATTAATATTTACCTTTCTTCTAGCTATGACTTGAATCCCTTTCTCTTGACATTTATGAAAACAAATGTTAAACACACAACTGCCGAAGACTAGTTATCAGGAGTTAACTATGCAAAATGAATTCCTACTAGAGCTAAGTCAGACAGCTGAATACATGTTTGATATTTATTAAATGCCAATGTTATCTAATCACAGAAAAAGGTCTGACAGCATCTCGCAGAATTCCTATACTCGGGTGCCTCCCTCCTCAAAAAAAAAAATCTTCTGCATATATTATGAAGATTAAAAAGTTCCAAAGCTTCTGGGAGAGCAAGGTCAACTACTCTTTCATGTTTTTTAGGCCATGTGGAACTCACCAATATTCATTGAGGTATGTTCTAATGTGGCCATAAATTTATGGAAGTCCATTGGCCTTCATTTTTCCCTTCACTCACTATTTATTGAACTAGGAGTACTGCCAGCTGCACTCAGCGACAATCAAAGACCCAAGTTCCTGTCCTAAGAGGAAGTCAAGTGGAAAGGTAATTCACAGTCCAGTACAATCCTCTGTCCTCAGGAATGAATTCCTTTCCTGTTAGCTATTCTAAGGCCCATGTGTCTGTTAGGTACCAAGAGTGCTGGTCCAGGTAGCACCAACAAGCCCCATTTCATGGGGGAAAGCCAAGGTCTTAACAAGGGTTCTTGTGTCCCCAACAAGAGTTCCTGTATCCCTGCTTTTGACTACATAAATTGCCTCTGACTGCCCAGACTAGCCTCTCCCATCTCTACCCCGCTTCTGTCCCCACATTTATCATTTATTTTCTATGCATCCTCACTGGGATCTCTCAAAGGGCAGGATTCTCTATTTTATTCTGTCATCTATCCCCAATACCTATACTACTTTGTGGCAGAGTACTCAACTCAAGTATTACAAAACAACAACAACACTAATCTGATTTCCATTCTGGTAAAATTGTCTTAATTTTTCCAACCAGGACATACAAAAAATACATTTTGTGTGTACCCTGGTACACACACAATTGTATGCAAACAGAAAAGTACACGTTCCAGTAAATACAGGTGTGCACGTATGTTTCTGTAAAACTGAAGTGTCTGACCACACAGTAAGGGATGTAGTCTTACACTGTGCTGCTCCCTAAGTTTCTGACTCCTATTTCCTTTATCTTTCCAAGAGGATATCCTCTAGAACAGGTTCTGGTCTTTCAGTTCATATTCTAGATTCCTCATGAATTAGACGGAAACATTTTTTTCCCTGAAAATATCACATTATTACAAACTGCTTTTGAGTTGTTTCCCAATGCTACAAATTTATCAAAATTATTAAAATATACCATTTGCTTTTTAATAGACCAATTTCATCATCTCATGAAGGCTGTGTTATCACAGAGAACATAAAACTAAAATATATTTGCTAATGTATATACCCACAGCCCTCATTCTAAATGTTCACAGGAAAACATTCCTGTGCATAGGAACTGGGTTTTTTGTTTGTTTGTTTTCTTAATGATCTTTATGTTTGTGGGTTTTCTTCTACCAGCTGGAGTGGCCAGCAGCAAGGTCTGGGGAAGTGAGAAAGCTGGTCCAGAGTTTGGATCGGCCATATACTCCAGGAAGGTTCCAGAGCTATCCAGCTTCCTAAGCCATCCAGCTCTAGTCCTGACTCCAGCACCGGTAATCAAATCATAAACCCTCACTTTTAAATCACCAGACTAGTTTCTCAGTACTAGCAAGAAATAGAAATCTGATGCACCTACTTTCTCCCTTCCTGCTTGAAGACTGAAGACAGATATGCTGCTTTCTAGTAAAGAACATTCCTAGAAACAATAAAGGGGAGAACTCTTTTTTTTAACCTTATGACGTGATGACAACTTAATAAATGGTTTTGCTGTGAAAGAAGGAAAGAAACATTGGTAGAAACACTGTGCTAGGGATTAAAAGCACTTGAAGTGACACTTTAGTAATGAAGAAATTAAATCAATTGTAATTCCCTTGGGGGATCACTTTGTACAAGGGTTTGCAAAGTACTGCTTTTAACATATAACCCATGAAAAGGCAAATAGCACACATCATAAGGAAGTATTCTTCTCCCACTCAGTACCATATGAATATAAGTTCACGAGTGACAGGCCTATCAGTCAGGCACTCGAGACTCCATGCTGAGCCATTGATTTCTAAGCACAGAAAACATCTCCCAACTAATCAAAAACTGGCATCTACTTCCTCCAGAGGTCCAACAGAAACATGAATAGTCTATTGAAAAAATGGGTACCATATCATCACCTCCATTTCATCTCAGTCTGAGATAGGACAAACACTTTTGGTATATACACACACACATACACACATGCACACACATACACAGAGCTAGAATTCTGTATCAAATATTCATACACTCTAAATTATACACTTAGAAAAAAATTGTTTAGAATCACAATGCTACTTTTTGCTGTTGTTTTGTTTTTGTTGGTTGTGGGGCTAGAACTCAGGGCCTGAGTGCTGTCCCTGAACTTTTTTGCTCAAGGCTAGCACTCTACCACTTTGAGCCATAGCTCCACTTCTGGTTTTTCAGTGGGCTATTGGAGATAAGAGTTTCATGGGACTTTTCTGCCTGGGCTAGCTTCGAACTAGTTATCCTCAGATATCAGCTTCCTGAGTAGTTAGGATTATAGGTATGAGGCACGGGCGCCCACACAGTAATAGTGGTTTTAAAGACAACAACAGCATGGTTTAAGATCCGAGAAAAGAAATGATCAAAGTGGTATATTTTTAAGGGCCCTTGTTTTTCTGAGCTTTTCTTAGTAAAGGGCAGCAGATGTTTTAAGATCATACAATCCATTTCCTTTACAACTTATCAAAGGTAAACTACAAACCTAGAATAACCCCTATCCTTAACATGAGGCTGGCACACACATAGTCTTCCCTGACCCTACCCCACACACCTATTTTAGCAACGTTTATGCTAATAAAGCCAGCCGGGCCTTGGATTTCACCCTCTATCGTGCTACAACACAGGAAAAATAAAGATCTTGCGCAAATTGTGGTATGCTGAAAACATTGGATTCAAAATAAAAATGATGGCAAAGCATTCAACACAATTTAAAACAACAAGTCCTGTTCAACCTTGTTTTAGTTCCTTCTGACAGAGAGCAATAAAAAAAGGAAATATAAAGACTGGTGAAAATAAAAACATGTGGGATTCTGTTTAAAGATATAAGCCACTGATCCCTCCTTATGTCTAACAGGAATACTAACCAATTTGATGTGTCCATTTCTTTGTTTTATTTGAGGTGGGGTGGAGTTCAAACCTATGAACTCTACTATATCCTCAGCACCACACAATCAGTTCTGTGTCTAAGAAATGTTTCAACAAAAACCATGACTTCCTATCTTCTAGATGAACTAATAATCTCAGGACACCCAGAGTCCCCAAACCCACAGAACCTAATTAGTGGTTGAAATTTAACATCTATTTAATTCATCTGCTTAATTTCCAACAAGCCCTTCCCTAGGAAAGATCCTCCTTCAGTTGCTCTCCTCTCCTTGTTTAAACAGGCTAGCAGGAAGTGGTCTGAGACTCCATTCAGCTCACACATGACCTTGGACTAGGCCCTAAGCATCCAAGCTGCCCCACAGCAGGGAAGAGGCACTGTTTTCCCAAGCTTCCTTTGCAAAGCTCTGGAATTTCCCACACAATGACTTTTACAAATGTATAATAAGCATTATATAAAATCCCTTTTCTAAACTATAAAGCTTGGAAAAGGCTCTGGGTGGGCACTGTTTCTCAAAATTCAGGAAGCAAGAGACAGTTTGGGGATTTTGACAGGTTCTATCTACTTTGTCACTGAGCTAACAAAGTGCCCAAGGTGACAGTAAGACAGCCACATCTCTTCATCTCCAGCTTCCTAAGTGCTACCAGCCAGGGAAGTGCTCAGGGTGTGGAAAACTTCTGTCCCTAAGACATCCTTTGGAGACTCTGGCAGGAGGAGGAAGGCGCCTCCGTGACCAGAGTAGGAAGCGACCTCTAGTCCTTTGCAGGGCCCTCAAAGGTGGGCGGGCAGGCGACAGAACAAAATGTGGATGGGAGGTGACAAAGGCATCTGAGGATTCAGCTCCACAGACCTCTGACTTCAATAATTAGCTTTAATTTTTCTCCTGGTGGGGGAAGGGCAGACATGAAAAGGCCAACTAGGAGAGTCAAGACAAAGGGCCCAAGGTCCACTAGGAAATGAAATCTAGTAACAGAAGAGACACCACCCTACTACAATGAAGAGAAAGATACACTTTGAGCAGAGGTCTGTTTCCCTGGGGTGCCCAAGATCTTCATTTCCAACAAACAGGCATTTTTCCAAGTACCACTCATGTTATTTTCAGAGCCTCCTAGAATGCTTTCACTGAAGACAAAGTGTGCAATCCAGTGTAATCAATACATATAAGACTTTGAGAAAAAACGGTATCTTGAATCCCTTCCCCAAAAGTTAAAGGCAGAGGTGATGTCTCCATTCACCAGGCCTTGGAAACAGAAGGCCAAAACCACTGCCCAAGTCATTCTCAAACCTTACCTTCTAGCAATCTATGATCACACCCTCTACAACTGCAATGGATCATTCTAGAAAAGTCTGACTACTTGAGGGGTCTCTAAAACTACACTGGCTACATTTGCAGGGCTTTCTTCCTGTCTGCCACTAATTGAGATGGTAAGGAAGAATTCCTAATTAAAGTTTCCCTGGAGATTTCCTACCCCTTATCATTGATCAAGATAATCTTTTAACAGTAACTGGGGCTCACAGCTGGGAAAGGGCTGACAGTCAGGGCCAGCCCTTATCACTTGGAGCCACACCCCTTCCACTTTAACGGAATCTCTCTACAAGAGACACCCCCCCCCTCAGTTTTAGTTATCCACCCTCAAGTGAGATCTGAACATTGTAAATGGAAAATTCCAGAAAGTGAGAATTTATAAGACTGAACTTTTATTACAGAGTCATAATGTCCTATTATGTTATTTATCTCTCATGGTGTGTAATTTATAAAACCTTTTCATTAATATGTATGTTTAAGAAAAATATTGTGCTGATAAGATTTGGTACTATGTGTGGATTCAGGTCTGCACTGGGATTCTTGAATGTGTTCGTTCAGGAAAAAGGAGGACTGCTGTAATTGGAGAAAACACCCAGGCATGCTTATTCTCAGTAGTAATCAATTCCTGTAAACCATCTTTTTTACCCTATAGCCCTGTTCTGCGTAGAAGAGGAATAATGCTCAAGTTTCCATTCCTCCATGGCCCAAGAGCCAGAAATAGAGATGGCTGTGAAAATCTGTTCCAGAAAGGCACCTTCCTTCTCTTTTCACAGTCCAGAATATAAGGATATACTCCTTAGGACAGAGTAGCTGGCTTTTTAGCTTTGACCTTGATCCCTTCCACCCCCCACCCAGGAAAAGAACTCTTTCTTGTAATGCCTTGAATACTGCATAGATTTTTTCCCCCTTTGCATTAAAGCTTCCAAACTAGGAGTTGGAGAAGCAGGCCCTAATTAAAAAAAGAAAAGAAAAAAGGTACTTAAGAGATTCAAGAGGTGCAAGTGAGCTTACAAATTAAAGCAATTCTCTTGGTTCCTAACTCATATCACTCTTAAATCACTAGATTGCAAATACTGAAGATGAAAATCTTCTTTCTTTCTGGATTTGCTTTATAATCTCAAGGATAAGTTTGGCACGATGTGAGTCTGAATGCCAGTCACACCATGGGGTCAGGGTTTGCTCTGATGTTCCAAAGCACTGAGTTTTTTACTGATTTGGTAATATCCAGGGAGGAAAAGGAAACATCTGAAGCTATTTTTACTTTTGCAGGTCTTCTGACTGGACAGGGTGAATAGCAGGGTGGATCAAGCATTGTCTGGAGCCCTTCTGGATCTTTTTTTTTTTTTTTTTGTATGGCCTCATTTCCGTCTTCCTGTTGCTAGGAAGGAGAATTAGGCATGAGAAACTTGTGTTTACAGTACAGGACCATCCTGTCTAGAACAAGGCCCTCTTCAAAGAAGTTCTATTCACTCACTGTACTTTGGATGTCCCCATTCTCCTGAACCCTTCCCTGAATATTTTCACATCTAAGTCATAAAAATACCACTCACATCTAAACACTGCATCATGGCTTAAAATCACCATGGGGACACCCAAGGAAACCTAAGTGCTTATTTTTGTATTTTTTTATTTTTGGATTTATATAGTGACTTATTTAAAGACAATATCTAGCTGGGCTCTGGTGGCTCATGCTTGTAATCTTAGCTACTTAGGGTCCCGAGATCTGACTATCACAGTTTGAAGCCACTGAGGCAGAAAAGTCCATGACACTCTTATCCCAATTAATCACCAAAAAAACCAAAAGTGGAACTATGGGCTCAAGTGATAGAGTGCTAACAAAAAATCTAAGTGACAGCACCCAGGCCCTCAAGCTCCAGGACCTGCACAAAACATATGTGTGTTTACATGCATATTATTTAACACCAAGTTTATTTAATCGCAATACATCAACACATCAAGATTAGGTCTATTTTCAGAAGCACCCACAAACACCACTTTTTAAGTAAAAGTACCCTTAAACTTTGCTTGGTCTTTGTTCTCTGAACTACAACACAGAACAACAAACAAAAGCTTTAGGGTTCAAAGGCCAATTGTCTTTGCCCTAGAATAATAGAGAAAGCCTTTGATTCACCTACTATATTAAAATCTGAAAACTACAACAATCAATTTTGAATTGTCTGTTTCATCTACTCATTCTTTTTTAAAGGGTGAGTAGTGTTTCTAATATGATTTATGATTAGGAAATTAAAACACGTCACCAAATATGCTTTGCTCATGCATTCTAGGGAGAAATTCAAGTTGGAGGCTACTTATTCTGATTTTGTGGCACCAGGACAACAAACTGGTCAGCCTTCTTGAGTTCCTACATCATTAAAGACCAAGTGTCATGCAGCTTAAATGAAAATAAAGTCAGGTTTTGACAAAAGCAAACATGAAGAAAAAAAAACAGCTGGGAAAGAAAGTCAGCGTGCTGTACTTCATCTCAAACTTTCTGAGCAGTCATGCTAATGAAAAAATTCTGTGCCCAGGCTTGGACTGCACTGTGAATCTGGCGCACTACAATAAACGTGAGGACAGTCAACTGCCAGCACTTTCTGAGAAAAAGCTCGAAATAGCTGTTGGATGCACATCGGCTACCCATTTGACATTCGTTCCTTAGGACTTTAGTTCTATTGGGGGGTGGGGGCTGCTGCCTTGCAGGACACCCCTCTGACCATCTGCTGCAATCCGCCTGCCAAGTGGGCACTGGGTGCCTCCATTCATCCCACCCCTATGATTTGCAAATTATCTCCGCAGAGGACCAGCCTGCAGTCCAGATGGATGCTGAATTAGTCAACCTCTTCCAGCCGCTGATAGACGTACATTCTAGACGTACATTCTGGGCCCTGCATTCTGCTGGGCTATTATTTTCCTTCATCCCCCATCGGCCAGCAGAATTTTGGAGGAAAAAAAAAAGTAACTTGAGACCCAGTATTCTGCCCTCTCCAGAGCTGTGACTTTTTTTTCTAACCAAATGCGTCACAAGTATGGTAAGGGATAGCTGCTGCCGTCCTCTGAATCACCAGCCACCGCTTACAACCACCTCTGTCTGCTAAGAAGGAGCCGATTCGTGACCATGTTGGCGGGTCAGCATCAGACACCTTACAAACAGCACCAGGTCCTGGCATCCTGACAACCTCCACGCGTGTCAATAACGGTCTTTATCCCAGCGGGGTGGAGGGCGGACCCACACTAAAGTAGTGTCACTACTTAGGGTCGCCCATCTGTCAGGTTCAAGACCCAGGATTCCCGCGGCCAGTCGGCGATGCAGACAGTTCCACGAGCGGGGTGGATTTGCTGCGGCCGGAATTAACTCCCGAAAGATGAAAGGTTGGGTTCCCTGACGCTGGACTTGGGGACAGGGACACGGAACAGGGCACGGTTCCAAGAGGCTGTCGCCTCGATCTGAACACACACACACACACACACACACACACACACCCTCGTGTCGGGAAGCCGGCTTCCTTCCTCTCCGCGGCCCACGATCTAGCCTGGCCAAGGGCGTGGGCATCTTGTGGGATTTTGCCGGAATAGGGACCAATGACCCAGCGGGCGGTGGGAAAGTTCAGCCTTCCCAGCCAGCCCTCCCCGCAGCCCCCGCCGGAGCCGGGACGCGGCCTAGAGGAGGACCTTCACCCTCTCCAGAAACCATCAAACCCAGACTTCCCCGGACCAGACTCGGAGAAGGCGCAGCTCTAGATCCAGACAGAAAAAGCAAGCTTGCAAGCAAGCCCCGCTTAAACTTCGTGTGTGTGTGTATGTGTGTGAGAATAAACTTTCAAGCAGTGCCACCGGAGTCTACATTGTCCCCTAAGGAGGCTTCTCCTTGCAGACAGCAGGGCACCGAGCGGAAAGCAAGGTAGCAAGGGAGTCACGCTGTGCCCCCGGGGGGTCAGAGGCCAGCCAGCCGGGGGGGATTTAGAATGAGAACAGCAGAGCCCTCCCAGCTCGGGGGAGGTCCCCCCGCCCGGCCCTGGCAGGCCCCCACACCCGGGCAACGCATGGCCAATGGACAAGATCCGAAATCCAACCTCCTTTCCCAAGTTCTTACACACACACACACACACACACACACACACACACACACACTTCTCATCAAGCCATTCAAAAGCTCCGGACGACAGGCACCGACTGGGCCAGGCGGGGGGACACCGCCTCCGCGGGGGCGACCCCCACCCCTGCCTGCGCCCCCCAGGCCCGCCTGCACGCTTACGTGTGAGGATCATGGTGCCCGGCTGGTCCCTGCACATCAAGTGCGGGGCACAGCGGCAGGGGCACCGACGGGAAGTCGAGGCAGCCCGCCGCAGCTTGGATCCCGTGCCAGGTCCCACGGTGGCGGCACCCGGGACACGCGCCCTCGTGGTACTCAGCGCATCCTCGCTCACCCGCCCCGTGCCGCTGGCCGCAGGTCCGGGCAGAACGCGGGTGTTCACGGCGATCGAGAAGGGCGAGCGCTCCGGGAGCCGGGCGAGGCGCTCCGGCACTGCTCGGCCATGGCTGGCGGTCGGAGAAGAGCGCGCTCGCCCGTACCGGCAGCCCGAGCGCACTGCCAGCCGCGCGCCCCGCCGGCCTCGCCCTCCCGCGGGGCCCGCCCCGAGGGGTGGGGCCACACCTGGCGGCGCCGCCTCCTTCCACGGCGGGTTCCACGGCGGGGGCGGGGCACCGGGCCGCAGACCCGGACGCTCCTCGGGCTCCGCCTGGCGCCCAAGCTCCGGCCGCCCACTCCTCGCCGCAGGGGTGTGGGCCGCCGCAGGGCGCCGCCAGGCCCCGCCCACCTCGAGACCCCGCCCACAGCCCTTCTCGCCCCTCCCTGGACCCGCCCCTCGCCCCCTCCGCCCCAGACTGGAATGTTTCCTCCCAGCCTCTACGTCTGCAGCGGGTAGCGCCTACAAGTCGCCTACCATTGGCCTCGGGGGCAAAGGCGAAAAGCTAGAGTTTACTTAGTGGAGAAGTCTTGGCTGGAGGCTGGAACACCCCGCACGTTCCCTCGTACTTGGTGGCCCTGGACGTGCTCTGCCCCCTGTGTGTTCGCCTTTTATTCCGGCGGGCTTTGCAGAAATTTGCGCTAAGGAGATGGGGCATGGATGGGTGTCTCCTGATGGGTGGAATGGGGAAGAAAAGTCCTTGTGTGGGGGACGTTCCTCCGTCCTGGCTGAAGCCCGTGGGTGTGTAGCGCTGAGGGGAGGGCGCCCTCACCGGCCTTTGGACTGCAATCCAGCCCATCTCGGGAGCTGTTTGTGCTCCACCACGGTCGGGCTGGGTCCCAGACTGCAGGTTTAGAGTCTCTGATGAGATTCTGAGGTTTGGTTTTTCCACAGCCCTCAGGTGAGTGAAACTGCGTGGTTTGAAAGCTCCTATCATCATAAGAAGGCCCTTTTTTGAAGATCACAATAGAATACAATCACGATCATGTCTTTAAAAAAAAATTCAGGCCAGAATTTCATGAACATTTACTATCTCTGGATAAGGAAAATCTACTGACATAAACTCAGTTATTCTGTTTAGAAGAGCGAGTTTACTGCTTTCTGATGTTTTTCTTTGATACAGCAGCATGCAGAAGACACCAGGAACCCTTCTGTCCTGGAGAGTGCTTCCTACTAAAGGAAGCTTCCCAACAAACAAAATAAATGCTAGACGTGAGATAAAAAGTAGGTAAGGGGGTAGAAAAGAGGAGGGTAGAATTGGAATTTAGTCTTTTAGCTTAACATATATCGATTTCATCGCCTGAGTTTCAGATCATAAGAACAAGCCTCTTCTCACCTCCATTTTGTTGGTGGTGGTGTTGTTTGCCTTGGATCTTGAACTCTGTGCTTGGGTGCTGCCCCTGAGCTCTTCAGCTCAAGGCAAATGCTCTATCACTTGAACCACAGTGCCACTTCCAGTTTTCTGGCCGTTTATTGGAGATAAGAGTCTCACAGGCTTTCCTACTCAGGCTGGCTTTGAACTATGATTCTCAGCTCTCAGCCTCCTGAGTAGCTAGGATTACAGGCATGAGCCACTGGTAGCCGGCTTCCAAAATAAAATCTCTAACTCAGAATTCAGCTTTGGAGAGCATGAGTACCACTCAAAAGATTCTGTCTCCCCAGAGTTTTTTCCCCATTCAGCTACTACTGGGGACATAAGGGTAATCAAAGGCATGCCAGGCCCATGCCTGATGACAGTTTACAGTCTGAATGGAGGTGCAAGAAGAGTGTATAAAAAAGAACTGGAGGCTCCAAGTTCAAACCAAAAAGAAAGTCCGTCGATACTTCTGAGCATCTCTCCCAGAGTATACCAATTTTTAGAATAAATTGTTGGGAATGTGGCTTAGTGGTAGAGTGCTTGCCTAGCATGCGTGAAGCCCTGGGTTTGATTCCTAGTACCACATAACCAGAAAAAGCCAGAAGTAGCTCTGTGACTCAAGCAGTAGAGAGCTAGCCTTGAGTACAGAAAGGCTCAGGGACAGTGTCCAGGCCCTGAGTTCAAACCCTAGGACTATCAAAAAGAAAAGAAAAAAAATGAATGGTTAATGCTTCTATTTTACAAGAACATTTATGGTTGACTATAACTGAATTAGGTGTTTTGGAATCAGCATCCCTGATAACACCCTGACCTCCCATACAGTGTTCATCCTTTCAGAATAAATGTTAACCTTCACACCTCAATCCTCTTCTTGACTATTAATGCTGATTTTCCTGGATCTTCCTCGTTGTGCTGTGTGGCTTGCTCATAATGTAACATTTCTCTTGGTGATATTCAGTTTTGCATTTGGCTTTCACCAAATGTCTTCTATTCTTTTGTCTACTGACAAAGCCTGTGACTAAGACCAGACTCTAATTTTCATAGTTTTAATTCTTTCCTGGTGTAATAATTGAAAGTAAGATTTTTGGAGCCGGACACTTACTAGTTTTGTGATGAATAGGTCATTTAGATCCTGAAAAATTCTGCTTCTTCATCTTCCAAAAAGGAGGTCTAAGCCAGGCATTGGTGGTTTATGCCTATAATCTTAGCTGTGCAGGAGACTGAGATCCAGGAATCTTGATTCAAAGCCAGCCTAGGCAATTTGTGAAACTCTTATCTCCAACTAATCACCATAAAGCCAGAAGTAGAGCTGCAGCTCAGATTAGAATCATAGCCTAATCAGTGGTAGAGCATCAACCTTGAATGAAAAAGCTAAGGGTGAATTCAAGCCCCAGTATATGTGTGTGTGTGTGTGTGTGTGTGTATATATATATATATATATATATATATATATATATGAGGTATAATGTTACATCTCATGGGGTTTTTATGTGGCATGGATAATAATATTGCATGTAAGCACTGAGGACATAATAAGAATTCAATAGAGTGGTGGCTCTTACTACTTATATATATAGCCGTCCTCCAGGGATTGGTTCCAGGACCCCTCCCCTACTTCCTACTTCCTCAAATACTAAAATGCCCAAGTGTCTTATACAAAATGGCATAATATTTGCCTATGACCTATATATATTCTTCCACATACTTGAATCCATCTCTAGATTAATTATGGTAAGAATTCAGTATAAATGCTAGGCGAATAGGTGTTACACTGGATAGTGTAGGGAACAATAACAAAAGTCTGTACATGTTCCAGCACAGATACAATTTTTCCCCAAATATTTTTCATCAGCGGTCGATGGAATCCATGGGCAGGGATGCTGCACTGCTGAAGACCTAATTGTCTCATTAAATGGGCACATCAAACAAGAACATGAAATTCCTGTTTAACAAAGATCCAGGAGGAGTGCCAGCTGTGGTGGTACATGACTATAATCTCAGCTTCTCAGGAGGTAGAGGTAGCAAGATTCCAGCTAAAAAGACTAGAGCTGTGGTTCAAGAGGTACTTTTCTAGCAAAAGCAAGAACTTGACTTTAACCTTTGTGAAGAAGCCTTGACAAGGTGCAGGAAAAAGGGAATGGAAAAGTTAGTAAGAGTGTGGCTAAATAGTGACATTTACTAGATGGAAGAGGATCACCAAAGTCAATGTTTAGTTCATCACCTTAGCTTTCATTGGTGTGTCATAAGGAGCTGACTTTACAGTACATTTTTCACCTGATCCACCTGAACTGTACTCTTGATATTAAAACTCAGAACTCAGACACATTACCATTGTATTGTATTTCCTTTTCTCTCCAGTAATCAAGAGTCCTCTGAAAGGTTTCAATATGTGAGAAAAAGAATCCATCATAAATGATGTTTGATTTTGTGCTAGGTTCACCAAGTATTTGTTCTCAATGGCAGAGTAAAAACAAAACTAATCAGAATGACTTGATACAGGGCTGTACGGCTCACTTCCTCAGCTGGATATCAGCTACCCGGAAGTTACTCACAGTGGCATCTCAGCCCTCCCTAGTTAATCTCCCCACCCCCCACATCCAACCTTGGTATTGCCAAAGAAAGAAAATTCCCATAGCTGACTCTTAAAACTTGAGACAGGAAGGAGTGACAGAGAGGGCAACCTATTTAATGCTCTTTTGGTTCATATTCTAACCATTGGAATTAGATATTATTATTGTCATAACACACCATCTTGCTTTTCCCCATCTTCTGTACTTCCCCTAGCCCCATCATAATGCATTAAAACAAATACATAAGCAAAAACTTCAAATATCTACAGTGGCTCAGGCACATAACGTTAGTGAGTAAACCAGCCAAATGGGATAGTGAGAATGGGGAGACTAGAACCCCTCTAGAGGGGCTGTCAGCTACAATGCTTGTAAACCCAACAACCTCAATCTGTTGGGTTTGACTTTTTTTTTAACCCCTCTCCTTCCTTCCCATTTTGTCCCGTCTCTTTTTGTTTGTTTTTTTTTTGGGGGGGGAGGAAGGGGTACTGGGAATCAAAACTATGGCCTTTCCTATTCCTGGCAAGATCTCTACCACAAGGCTACAGGATCAGCCCTATTTGTATATTTTGTAACAAAGTTTCCAATTTTTAGAAGCTGGAAGCTAATTTAAAAATTCTAACCACATTCCAAGTAATTTCAACTTGGGGCAGTGAGTTCAAACCTCTGCCTTAGTGATAGAAGCCAAGCAATGGCTCTGGAAACTTCTTTGTCTCTCCTGGGAACCAAAGACTGTGCTTGGAAAATGTTGTAATATAATTAGTGTTCAATGGAACATTGTGAAATTAGTAGGGAAAATAATTTTGATTTGTAATACTCGAAGGAATATGACAAAGAAAAAAGGCCTGAAAATAATGTTAAACAGTTTTCAATTAAGGAATATAATTCTATTTGTAGCTGAATGAGTCTTTTTAAAACATTCATTTACTTTCAAGTTTCAGTGACCCCTAGTCTATTTTCTTCCCATTTCTTTACCCTAACTACTATTTGGCCTTTTGGAAGCTTTTGTAATCCATATTCAAGAGGATGTAGAAAAAGAGAAGGAGCAAAATATGTAAGCAGTGGAATAAATCGAGCCCTTTGTAATTTTACATGGAGTGACTGTTTGTTCAGTTTGATCTTTTACCATTACACTTTTGAACAATTCAAATTCAGAATTCTACTGAATTTAATAAGGAGTCTGTTTCTTCATAAATATGATAAATTTATGATAGATATTTTCTTTTTAGATAATCTCTTAATTTCCACACATGAACATAGTGCTTTCATCATTCAAACGATATTGATTAAACTCTACGAAAGGCCTTATATTCGGTGGAAGAAAACAAACATGAAGATTTGTCTTAAGGAGAAAAGCTCTTGGGTGGAGAGCAAGACAGAGAAATTTGTGACAAGGAGCTTGGTAGAAGTGAATTTCACATTGCAATGCTTTCCTGAAATATTTATCATTTTTTCAATAGAATTTTCTTAGGAAGTCTAGTTCACTTGAAGAAACAGGCAAAGGATTAGACAGATGTTACTTAACATACAAAGACAGACCTGATATCCAGGAGTGTGGGTGCATAATCATTCCCCCTACCACACCCCTGAATTTCATCTTTGCCAGTGATCACTTCAGTATTTTCATGTGGCTTCTGACTACCTGAAGACCAAGCAAGTAGAATATAAAATATAAAAAATAAAAAAGGTGATCACTTTGAGTCCAAGAAACCAATTAGGCTGCTTTTCTTACTGAATTAAGCAATATAAGGGCATGTTTTGATTCTTTGTCTCTTCTATTAGCCTCAGTTTTAATAGTTCTTTTTGAGTAGTAGATAGATGATGGACAATGATATTTTACTTGTTATTTTTTAATTATTGACTAGAAATATACTTAAGTAGTATTCTCCGTATGCTCTTGAAGCCAAAAATGCTGAAGACACACATCAATTAACAAACAACATCTTAAGAGTCCTTTTTTTTTTTTTTTTGGTACTAGTCCTGGGGCTTAAACTCAAGGGCCAAGACACTCTCTCTTAGCTTTTTCAGTATATTATTTTATATAAATAGGAAGAGGCGCTTAGGCATATCTCACTGTATGCAATATCTAGAATCCTGTGTTATCTCTTAGTTTTTTTCCTCAAGGCTGGTGCTCTAGTACTTGAGCCATACCTCTACCAGCTATTTGCTAGTTAGAGATGAGAGTTTCATAGACTTTACTTACCTGGCTGGCTTTGAAATTCCATTTTCATGTCTTAGCCTCCTGAATAGCTAGGATTACAAGTGTGACCTACAGGCACCCTTTCTTGCTTTATTTTTAATGATAAATTTCACAGTGTACTCAAACATGATTCTATCAAAAAGATGCCCTGCTTACAGTGAGATTTCCACAGGAACCTGCTGCCAGAAAACTAGCAGAGCTAAATTAAAGGCCTAGATACATTGCTTTAATTTTTTTTTATTTTGTTTTTTTCTTATAGATCAAAAATGTTGGATGGTTTATTATTTGTTTGGTATATGTGTCTCAATAGGAAGACAAATTAATGGTTAGTAATTAGGTACTTTTTCATGCCAGTTAAGGTTTTAATTTTCTGTCATATGTATTCTTCACTTTTTAATCTAACAAAAATTATTTTTTAATTAAATTATGCAAGCCAAGAAATTGAAAAGATATTTTCCTGCTAGTGTCCCAATAGCTACATTTTAAATCCCAAACCCCCTTATTCTGTTAGATTTCTTGCTCTATGTGTTTGTATGTAAAGATTCTTCCCAATCACCTGCTAAGTTTTCTTCTTGCTATTTTCTTCCTTTTTCTGTTTTGCATTTTAAAAATTGTTAATGTAAAGGTGATATACAGAGAGGTTGCTGTTATATAAGTCAGATAAAGAGTATATTTCTTTGACTTGCACAAGTACAATATATCCTAACAAACAAACAAATATGGGAAGATCTATATGTTTTTCAAGAACTCAGTACAAGATTAACAGCAGCTGTGTTCAGCCATTTACTTGGTAGACAAAAGCTATTTTGAGCTTTTCATAGTTACCCTAAGCCCTGACTTGGAGCATCAATATTCAGGTGTCAGTCTGGAGCATCTTACAATAGAATTGCCCAGTATAATTTCAAACATCAGACAAAGGTTGCTCCTGAGTGTATTTCAGCATAGATAAGGTTTGTGTGTCTTTGAGCCATCATATATATTGCTCTTTCTTTATGCTGAAAAAGTGAAAATGGTGCAAGGTAAGTTTGGGGAATTGCTTGAAAAAAATAATGAAAATAATAAACAATTCTCTCTTCTGGCTGCTAATTAAAACATGTTGGACCACTACCCTGTCCTTTCTGGAAACCCCCACACTGTTCCAGGTTATTAACTTACTTTAACAGTCAGCAAGACAGTGGAGCCACAGCAGACCGGCAAGGGTATCTCTTCACGCGTAACTAACTTACTCAATTACCTCTTATTGATTCAGTTGAATCAAGCTGTATTTAGGGAAAACTGCAAGGCAACAAATTAAACATTTTTAAAAATAGATCCGGCTGCACCCTGGTGGCTTATGCCTAAAATCCTAGCTACTGATGTGGCTAAGATCTAAGAATGTAAATTAAAGCCAGCCAGGAATGTTCATGAGGCTCTTACCTTCAATTAGCCACCAAAAGGCTGGGAGCGGCGCTTGGCTCAAACAGTAGAATGCGAGCCTTGATTGAAAAAGCTAAGGGACAGTGCCCTGGCCCTGAGCTCAATCCCTATTAGCAGTGTGCATGCACATGTATGCACACACACACACACACACATGCACATGCACGTACACATACACCCCGCCCCCTACTCACTCAGAAAGATCTGGGAAGAAGACTCATGAATTGTGAAAGACTGACATGTGAGGCTCAATTTGTAGAGAAAGGACTATCTGGAACTTCTTTTCCCTATTCTGGTGTTCAATAAACAAATATTTCCATCCTGATCACTACCATGATGTTGATAGTTAACAGAACAAATATAACAAAGCCAAAGAACAAGGCAAAAAAATAAAAATGTGGAAGGTTATAAAATAAATGTAATAAATAAAAATATAAATAAAATAAAACCCCACTACATTTCATAACTGAATTCTCCAGAGGTATTACTCTTTAATAAAAATAATATTTTATAATATTTTGAGCTTTATCAAAAGTATTGTCATATGGAAAGGTTGAAAGTAAAAGTTACAAACAAAAAGATATGCTGGGGAATTAGACTAAGGAAAAGAAAATTAAGATAGTTACTTACATATCAGGAATATAAAGTTTTAATTAAAAAGAGAGAGGTCATAAACCATTAAAAAAAAGATAATTTAAGGCAATGGAGAAATTCTAAACCTCCCTCAATGAAACTGGACACCCTTCAATCATTTAAGGATCCAGGTAGAACAAAGGTGCAGAGGACAGGCAAATTTACCTTCTTTTGGAGGATACAAATATTCATCCTTTCCTGTTGTTGACATGAGAACTTCAAGTTCCCTGTCCATGGGATTCTGGGACTACACTAGTAGGCGCAGAGGACTGTTTCTTAGGCCTTCAGCCTTAGCTCTCCCTCTTTAGAGGCCTATGAACTTGAGCTGAGTTAGACTATCAGTCTGCTTTCCTTGTTCTCCAGATTGCAAATGGTACATTATGGGACTTCTTACGCTCCATAGTTAAGCCCGCCAATTCCAATATGAAGTTCCATCTATGTAAGTAAGTATGTATGTATGTATGTATGCATGCATGCATCTATCTATCTGTCTAGGTATCTTTCTACCTATTTCTTTTCTTTTTTGGGGGGAGGGGGATCTGGACATGGGGCCTGAACTCTGGGCCTGGGCGCTGTCCCTCAGCTCTTCAACTCAAGGCTAGTGCTCTGCCACTTGAGCCACAACACCACGTCCGGCTTTATTCTTTTTGCTTATGTGGTGTTGAGGAATCGAACCCAGGGCCTCAGGCATGTAAGGCAAGCGCTCTACCACTGAGCCGCCTTCCCAGCCCCTCTACCTATTTCTTATGATGTAGTAAGAATGTTTCCTGTTGAGAGGATGAAATCCAAGTTATCATTATGGAAAGGTTTATAATGATTTTTCACTACAGAGAATGAGAGGGAAAAGCAAACCAGGCACTTGAGTCTCAAGGCCATAGGACAGTCCTGGCGGCTTTCAATTTGACCGACCCTGGGTATTTCCCTGCTTCTAAATAATACTTTCAAATCGGCATGAAATTTAGAAAGAATAAAGGATTGTGATTAATGCATTTTTAAATCTTTCCAGGCTGGCCAACCTAAATTGGGGCAAGATAAAGACAAAAGCTTCTGTTAGTGTCTTCTAGAGTGTTGAAAATTTATCAGATGGCATTTATGTAGTTTTCTTTCTTTGCTTGGTCTAATAGTGTGCCTAGCTGCATTAGAACCATAGCTTAGATGAAAACTTTTCTTTTTTCCTTGACAGACTGTCACAGGAGCTGAGCATATCTATTGTATCATTTAGATTTTCTTTTTTCTTTTTTTCTCAGAAGTGAAAATAATACTGCTGGTCTCCTGGGAAAGTGAGGGATCTAACCCAAAACTCTGACCTAAATACATCTCCAGCAAAAATACTGAAAAACAACAGCAAAAGAAACCCAATGGAGCCGCTGCCAGCATCTTTAAATTTGTGTGTGTGTGTGTGTGTGTGTGTGTGTGTGTGTATGTGTGTGTATGTGTGTGTGTGTATGTCTTTTTCCTCTTTTCAAAATCAAGTTAGTGCTTCTCTGTACTAACACGGTAGGGACCCAGATTATGCTATAACAGGAGCTTAAAATCACGAAAGTTAATTTTTTCACAGCTGCTTTATTTCCTTAGTAGTAAAGCTTAAATTGTGCTGTTGTTGCTCTGTTTGGTTTCTGAAAGCTTCACCTAAAGGCTCTCTTTCCAATTTTAGTATATGTGTCGCCAGAGTGAGCACAACCTAAACGATGGGGTGACAATGTTCTTATGATATTAATTAGAAATATCTTTTTGTGGTATTGATTAGACAAATCTTGGATCTCACAACACAGAGACCCAATCTCAGCCCTGTTAATCTGATGTAACTAACTAGTCAACTTCCCAAGCTCCTTCTTTGCACTTTCTAGTTCAAGTTCTGCCCTACAATCAAGCCTTTGTTCTTAACTTCTTGCTCAAACTGTCTATGAATTCTATTATTTTCCTTTGATTCTACTAAGATTCTTCACAGAAATTCTTCACAGATTCTCCAGCTTCACTAATATTCTGAACATTAATGAGAGCTTCATGTCCTACATCTAGAACTTGTTCTGACACAATCTTCTTTCCTAAGGAAAATGATATGCCTCAACTTCTTTTTCTGCTCCCTAGCCCTTTACTAAGGCAGTGTCCCACTCAATAACTGGACAAAATAACACATTATTTGTATTCTGTGTATCTGCTCCCCATCTCAGTCTACAAAATCTCATATGGTTCTTCCCTCTTTACACAGCTCCATCTGCATCTTCACTTCTGGACAGCCACCGACCACATAACTATTTCTCAGCTATTTCTCTATTTTGCAGTGGATTGTCTTTCCTTCATCTTCAGAGAGGCAGAGAGGTACTGTGTCCTTTACCAGTCTAAATGCCAGTTGGAAGAGCATCTGTATGTCCTTAGAAGGACTAAGACATGAACACACTTCAGTTTCCATGGATTAGGGGGCTGGAATGAAAAGAGTGGTTTGGACTTGACAAGAGGCTTCATATACTAATAGTCCCTTAAGTCATCAGACACTTGGCTTAGGAAGCCTTGCTTAACTAAGTGTATTACTTTCAATGTACAGAATGGACGCTTCCTTCTTTCTGAGAACCGTACTAAATCTTTAACAAACTGTTCCCAAGTTGTCTCTCATGATCTCTCAACTCTGGGCCAATATTAAGTCAATCAATTGACTTTGAAAGGCCTTGTATTGGCCATAAAATCAGCACCACCTGAATGTCTTCAGTACTCTGGCATAATATAGGTAAAAAAGAAATGGGGGCAGGGGAGAAATAAACAACAGTATTTCTCCAACTCTTGGGTAGCTTAAAAGAAATAAAACTGGGTGCCGATGGCTCACGCCTGTAAATCTAATTACTCAAGAGGTTGAGATCTGAGGATGGCATTTAAAGCCAGCCCAGGAGGGAACGTCTGTGAGACTCTTGTTTCCACCCAAAAGGCTGGATGTGGAGCACAGCTGTGGTTTAAGTGGTAGAGCTCTAGCCTTTAGCTTTAAAAGAAGCTCAGAGACAGAGCCTAGGGTCTGAGATCGAGCCCCAGGACTGGCATATGCGTGCACGCGCGTGTGCACACATACAGAGTGATAAAACTTCTCATGAAGTAAAATGACTTTTTATGTTACATCTATTTATTAACAATGTATTAACAATTAATGTTTAAGAGGTAAGGCCATGCTACATTGCCCTGAACAACTGGGTTCAAGTGATTCTCCTGCCTCTGCTTCTCATGTAGCTGGAACTATAATTGTACACCAAAGCATCCAGCTAGATCTACCTGTCTTCACCACTTTTTTTTTAATTAGCAAAAGTTTACTGAGTGTTTTCATTTAGAATTCATATAATGTAATGAACAAGACAAAACCAAACAGGACCGATAGAGAATAACTCAGTGGCTTTCCTAGCCAGTTCAATTACACCTTTAAATATTTTTTTCCTCTTAATCACATCAGGCACTGATTGGGAAGATGGTAACTAACAATAAGGGGTTCAGTGTCTCTTTTTGCCTTTGACACCAATACTCTAATTACTCACTCCATTACAGTTAACAAGGAGCTATGGGGAGCAAGGAGTGGAACCTTAATCATGTGACTCCCTGGCACAGACAGATATTGTGAGACCCATGACTGGCTGTAAACACAGGAGCCTGGGATGGCTTTAATATCCCCTTAGACAGAAGCATGACAGATTAGTGGGGAACTCCTTCCCCTTCTCAGGAAACCAGGCCTCTGGCTATACTTTGTCTTTAACTCTGTCTTAGATCTTTATAAACACTTTCCCCCTGAACTTTAAAGGACCTATGCTTTTTAGCAACAGCTTAATGTGTGTGAAACAAAAAGTTCAGATAAAGGGTTCCAGCTAAAGGTCTCATTGAAGGATGTGATTTCTTAAGATGCTTTCCTATAAACATTCATGTCCAGAACAGTATTGCAACAAAGAACTTTTTCATTCAAAAAAAGAATAACCTTAACATGAACCTTTACAAGTAGTATTGAGTCTCAATTGTTCAAGAAGTGCAACACAGTAGTCTGATTGTAGTCAAGGTTTTTTGTTAAATATCTTGAGTAAGAGGCATCTAATGATGAAGCAGGAGAGAGAGGTAAGGTCCTAATAATAGAAATTGATGGGTATTGGAATTATATGATGATGAAGTATCTGGGAGCAATGAATGAGAGTCAAGAGAATGTTAGTCCTTCTAAAACATGGATGAAAGTCTGAGGATAGCTGTGTGAAGGAAGTGTATTTGAGAATATAAAAAGAAAAGCAGAAAGAGAACTGGAAAATATATGATTTTGGCATAGGCAAAGCAAACTGCATTTACAGATGTTTTCTGCCCTCATTAATCTGTGAATCTAAATGCAATACCAATAAATATACCAACAATCCATTTCAAGAAGGGTTTGGGAAAATCTTTACTTTTTATTTTATACTATACTATATTTTAGAAATTATACTATCTGCATTTATCATCTGTTAAAATATTTTAAAATAAAAAGAAATTCATGTCTGTCTGTGTATTATGAATAAATATATTCACACCTAGCCCCAAAGAACAGATCTCATGGACGTTACTATATCCCTGCCAAATAAAATAAGTATTACTTATTGATGAAAACAAAATAAAGATCTTATTTAATAGTTTGCATGAGAAATGAAAGAAGCCAGTGCTGCAGGATGGTAGAAAATTTAATCAAATGTATTCACTGTATCCCCATAACCCATAAAATGGAATCTGAAATCTAACTAGCTTTGGTTTTATAAAAGTGAAATATTTTTTACTGGGCACCAGTGGATCACACCTGTAATTGTAGCCACTCAAGAGGCTGAGACCTGAGGACAGCAGTTTGAAGCCAGCCCTGGCAGGAAAGTCTACCAATTAAGTACCAAACGAAGCTAGAACCAGAGTTGTGGCTCAAGTGATTGAGTGCTAGCCTTGAGCACAAAAGCTCAGGGATGGCACCCAGGCCCTAAGTTTAAGCCACAGGACTGGCACATACATGCACAAGAAAAGTAATTTTTTTTTGTCAGTGTGGGGCTTGAACTCAGGACCTGGGTGCTGTCCCTGAGAATTCTTTTGCTCAAGGCTAGTTCTCTACCACTTTGAGCCATAGCATCACTTCTGGTTTTGTGGTTTGGGAGATAAGAGTCTTCTAGGCTTTTCTGTCCCCACTGGCTTTGAACTGTGATCCTCAGATCTCAGCCTCCTGCCTAGCTAGGATTACAGGTATGAGCCACTGTGCTCTGATAAAAGTTAATTATGTTTAAATAAATGGAGATTAATGAAATCTAACTAGATTTTGTTTTATAAAAGCAAAATATTTTTAAATAGACAATTCCTATTTCCTTTTTTATTCTGAGCTCTGAGCTTTTAGATATCTTTAAAAGTGATAAACTCTATAATTTTATTCTGAACGTTGCATCCTTCCTTTTGTGACTTGAAGAAAATGTTTTCTTATGAATTTGCTCAATCAGCAAGGAATATCCATGAAACTACCTAGCAAAAATGTGGCTAGAGCATTTGCCCTTAATAATCTCTAAGACTGTCAGCATGGCTCAAGTGGTAGAATGCTGGCCTAGGAAGCACAAGTCTTTGAAATAGAACCTTGGTATTGCCAATAAGATAAAATCAAATAAAAAATACATTAAAAAAAAGTCAATCACTGATGGCTCCTATCACTTCTCAGGAGCCTGAAATCTGAGGGTGGAAGTTTGAAGCCAACCTGGGCAGAAAAATCTTATCTCCAATTAACCCGCAAGGAAGGATGAAAGGCTCTAAAGTACAGTCCTGTTGTATTGGAAATTAGCTTTGATTAATAATACTAGAAAGATTATGGTTAACTACTATCTCTTTTTTGCAAGTTGCATCCTACAACTACCCCACCATTGATGCAAATGCAAATGTCTACGGAAGACAGTCTTGTTCCGAATTTGTTCCTGCGGTGTCAAATGATTGCAAGGTTATAAGGTTAGAGTGTACTGGATGTGCCAGAGGCTTTTAATATATCAGCTCTAACCTTGCCTCTCATTGTTCCACCATGTGAGACGTCCTGAGGAAAATCACCACAGCCTAGAGAAACCCATTAGATATTTTTCCCTCGGAAATTCTTGACTGGAGTCCTTGGTGGGCTGAGTCTTCATATAGTTCCCATCCCTTCCTTCCAGGGCTTATTCATAGCTGTTGGTTAGGAGAAGGAAAGGGTGGGTTTTCATATTTATAAATCTAGAACTAAAGGTTAGGGGAAGTTCATGTGTCCTTGTATCTGATCTGGCTAAAGAGGGCGGTTGAAAGAAGTCAAGGTTTGGCTGCTACAAGCTTCCTTGAGCATTCCTAGGTAGGATCCAGCAAGTGCCTGGATTCTAAGATACAACCCGATGCTCTCCCCTTTAAAGAGGGGAACTTACAGAATTCAATTTAGAGAATGCATTCAGGACAAAAAGGAGAGTTGGTTTATATTGCCTTTATAAAAGAACACACACACACACACTCACTCTTTTTTTTTTTCCTCCAAGTATGAAGGTTCAGCTATAATTCCAGGATTAACTACAGAGACTGGAAGATAATTCTTAGGCAGGAAGTGTAAATAATTGCGTGGATTCTCTTCACTTGAGACTGATTTACCAGGGTCTCTTTGGAACTTGTCTTATGTGTCACATTGACCTTGAAAACTTAATTACCTATGTCATCTGAGGCTGGGTGCTTACTTCTTACAAAACAAAATCAGTCTCATTGAGACTATCTTTTCCCCTTTTTGGTATTAAAGATCAAGTCTGAAGCCTCTAAGATATTAAAAACTTAAAAAAACTATAGTAAAAAGGAAAACAAACAAAAAACAAAAAAACTTAAATGCAACATGAAGAAGTGGGTTAAAAGAAGGTTTGAAATGAGAAGTGAAATTGAATCTGCAAGGAGCCTAGCTGAAGAAAATTCACCATCAAGAAGCACATTTGGAGCCACATTCAGGTAGCTCACCTCTGTAATCCTAACTACTCAGGAGGCTGACATCTGACATTTGTGGTTTGAAACCAGACCTGGCAGGAAAGTCCATGAGACTCTCATCTCTAATAAACTACTAAGAAAAATGAAATGTGGAAGTGACACTGTGGCTCAAGTGGCAAGGCACTAACCTTGAACAAAAGAAGCCCAGGGACAGTGCCCACGCTCAAAGTTCAAGCCTTAGGACCCCCCCCCCAAAAAAAAAGTACATTATTTTTCACAAGAGACAGCCTGCTAATAGTTCTGAAGGAAATAGTGTGAATAAGCAGAGTAATAAAATTTAAAATGAGAGAAAAAAGAAAGGCAGAGCAGTGATTTAAAACTAATTCACATCTGTAATTCTACCTACCCTGAGGATTGTGGTTCAAAGCCAGCCTGGGCAGGAAAGTACATGAGACTCTTGTCTCCAACTAAGCATCAAAAAGTCAGAAATGGAGTTTGTAGCTCAGGTAATAGAGCACAAAGACTCAGGTATGGTGCCCAGGCCCTGCGAGTTCAAGCCTCAGGGCTAGCAAAACAAACAACAACAATAACAACAAACCACCGAAAATGTAATTTGACATGTAAAACAAAAACAAAGCATCAGTATTCATCATGTGGCTATTTATTGGGTTGGCTAACTGGGTTCAAACTAAGAAGATGAATGCAGAAGAGTCAAAGTGTCTGTCCCTTTCAAAGTAGTAAGTTCACAGTTAGGGCACTGGTAATCTGGAAATTCTCAATAACTCTATCCTGGGCTCAAGAATAGGATATTGATATTTATATTTGATCTAAAAGCATGTTCTTGGAGATCATTGGCATAATTTTCATACCCCAAATGGATAATTAACTTTGATAATTTTTATTGTGTTTGTATTCACAGTTATATTTCTTTTCAACCAAACCAATTTCTATTTCTCCCCACACACATGGAAAAAAATCACACATAATGCTTTTTAAAGAAAATAAAAGTTTTAAAAGTTTTTATAGCCATGCGGTTAGTTCACTCACTAGTTTACAGAAGTAGAATTCTTTGAAACTAGATATCATGGGAACAGTTCAGAGTTTGGAACTTGCGCAGACAATCCAGCTGGGCTTTGTTTAACATTCTAAAGCCTTCAAATATTTCACTGAAAGAAAGTCAAGATATCTTTTTTATATACATATGTACATGCCAAAAGGTCACATTTTTATTGGTTCATCTGCATGTCAGAAAGAAAAGTCCTTTATAGTTTTAATCATAGTAAGTCTCTAGGGTCCCCATACAACTACCCCACAACATAGAGAAGTGGTAAATTGGGAGTCTAGTTTTGTTAAATGCAGTATTGCCACATTTAGTTAAACTTGTTCTTCTTTCTATTAAAAAGAATGTAGTAAACAAAAGAAGCAGTTTGCCACAATGCATTTCTTCTACTTGGGAGTGACCTGTTTTCAATTTAATTTAGAAACAGTTGTGCAGAACTAATTTGTACACTGGGGGGAAAATACAAGGTATTCAACTGTAACTTTGCTCACTTCTTTATTCTCAGCGAAAGTGGTCATGGAAGGGTTGTTAGACTCTGAGAGAGATAAGAGGAGAAATATATCCCATAATTTCTAACGGTCCTTCTCCAAGTCAAATAGGATTTTGGGAGTGGGATTGTCTGTGAAGTTTGGTCACTTTTCCATAATGAACATTGAGACATCTGAAAGAAAGGGGAATATAGCTTCAGAATTGTTTTTCTTTCAGTAAGATTCTCAAGAATGTTTTTTATCTTTATTATTATAATTATTCTTCTTCTGTTTTGTTCTGGAGCTTGAACTTAGGGGCTGGGCCTAGTCCCTTAACATTTTTGCTCAAAGGACATTTGAGCTATAGCTTCATTTTTGGATTTTTTTCTAGCCACCTGAAGGTAAGACTTTCCTGCTTTGGCTGTGAAACTCATCCTCAGATTCTAGCCTCTTGAGTAGTCAGGATTACAAGCATGAGCCACTGGCTCCCAGTTATTATAGTTATTATTTATAAGGAAAACACATACACACTCTGTCTTTCTCTTATTTCTTTGGATAATCTTTATCATAGGACAGCGATTTGGCTTCATGTTATGAAAGAGTTCAATAGCTCAGGCTGCCAGAAGAACCCAACAGAAATAGGACGACAGGCCTAAGTGAACTGTCTGAATAGCAGATCAGGCACAAGTACCCTGACCCCTGTGTTGATTGGTGGCACTCTGGGAACCAGAGCTACATCCATACAAACAGCTGCAGAATCTAGCGAGGTAATTTATGTAATTAGCGAAGCTGGCAGAGATAGGATTTTTTTGGCTTCAGATTAGAATTCCTTTCAATGATTCCAAAGTGGAGAGTGTTTTGTTATCAACCCATATGGGGCTGACTTCCCTCCTAAATCAAATACCAGTACTATGGCAGGAACCCAAGAAACTGTAAGAGGCATTTTCACTCCCTGAAGTTTTGAGCTCACAGTTCCCATCAAAGGACAAAATCTCCTAAGTAAATCTACCACGGGAAGGAACTGGGCATTTCATGCCATCTCCTTGTTCGGCTGTGGTGCTAGCCAGCCCACAGGACCAGGATGGGGTCACTTCAATGATGACAGGGTGCTGCCCTTCATTAAAGGATTGCAAGGTGACTACACATAATTGCTTCCAGGTTCTTTGCTGGGTGGATAAAGGACTTAGTTCTCTTTGCTCTGTGCCCCAACATGAAGCCAAGAACTCTCTCCCTTGCTGGAGGCTCTACCTCATTCAACACCCCTCTTTTGTTTATTTATTGTGCAACCTATGGGTGTATTGCCTCAATTATAAACCCAGACAGGGGCTTTCCTCCCCACACCCCCATGCCCCATCATCTAATAATTTTCCTGGGTGAGCTGGCATGAGTCCTATGGAACAGATCCCATACATGTTCACCATCTTCCCCAGCAAGTATGTGGCAAAGGGCTTCTTGCTCAGAACCCCTGATGGGTTCATTGGTGCATAGCCCTTGAATTGTTTTCCCAAGCGCTGTGTGAAGAGCGAATAGTAAAAAGGAAGAAAGGAAAGAGGAGTGAAAACCTACCCAAAACATGAAGGTGGAACATCACAAACATTGTAATGCTAGCTTGAAGCCATAAACCTTTGAGTCATAAAGAATGACTATGATGAGTAGACTGAATACTCTTTGAGTCAGAAAGTACTGTGGTACTTGTCCCAACTTGATTTGAAACCTTAAAATGTTTTTCATCATCTCTACATGGGGTTCTGGGGGTGCTTCCCTCCTGGATTTGGCAGCTGAAATTTTGGGCAATCCTGTCTTATCTCCATTTTTTCCTGACCTCTGGGATGTCTCCTTACTTTCTTTCTACTTTCTTCTCTGTCTCTGACTTGGCATTGGTTTTGAAACCACAGGCAGCTTAATGCACACTCACTCTCTGTCAGAAGAGAGGGTTTTCACTGGGGGTTAGCTGGAAAAAGAGGAGCAGATATTGATTATCCACACCTTACAATGTGTGTGTGTGTGTGTGTTTGTGTGTGTGTGTGTGAAATTGCTGTGTGATGATGAAGTGATGATCATGATGGATTCAGGATGTTATTCTTAAGCCAGGTGCTGGTAGCTCATACCTTTCATCTTAGCTACTCAGGAGGCTGATAGTTATGATGGAGGTTCAAAGCCAGCTTGGGAAGGAAAGTTCATGAGATTCTTATCACCAACTAACCATCAAAAAGCTGGAAGTGGACCTGTGGGTCAAGTGGCAGAACACTAGCCTTGAGTGAAAAAGCTAAGAGATAGCAGCCAGGGCCTGATTTTAAGCCCCAGTGCCCTATCTCCCAAAAACAAACCAAATCAATCACCTAATTCAAACCAATCTCCTTCCTCACTCAAAGATACTGCCTTTGTGCACATGGAGCAGCAGAGACATCTGGAAGAAACATTTATTGAACATGCTAGCCTGGTATAGTTTTGAATGGAGGTGATTTGTGGTGGTCTTGTAGCCTCATCTGTGGGGCCTTTTCAGAGGTTAGTCCTAGTCCCTGCTGCTTTTCCATTGTTTGCTTGTTTGTTTTGGGGCATATTGGAGTTTGAATTCTAGGCTTCAGGCTTGCTAGGCTGTCATATTACCCCTGAGCCACACCCCAAGCCCTGTTTCTCAATGGGGATTTTTTAGGATAGGGTCTCTCTTTCTGCCTAGGCTCATGTCTGAATTGCAAGACACCTACTTTTGGCATCCTGTAGTTGCCTCGTCCCTGATTCTGATCCTCATTCATACTTCTGTGCCTTGCTCTTGAGAGGGACTGGTTATGTATTCTGTCACTTGTAGAAATGATCACATCCCTTAGGGAGTGCTCTCACTAGTGGGAATCCCTTCCAGGTGTGACAGAAATGCAGAGCAGTGCAGTGCTGCTAACCTGCAGACTGGATCCTATATCCAGGGCCTTGTGCTTCTTGTCAAAGGCCCATAAATCAGTACTCATATATAGGTGGAAAGGTAAAATCGTTCATTGAAATACAGAAACTCTTATTTCCATATAATTGGAGACTTTAGATGAATAAAATACAAATTGATCTCAAAACATATTAAATTTTATAACAGTTTTGTGGTACTACATGGATGGTTGCATCTATATCTCTGTTGCATAGTTGTTGCATAGGTTAGTCAGCTAGCCTCCCTCCTCCTATAACATAATCACACTTTTTAACCTAATATAAAATTTCAATGTAACATGAACTTTTAGTCCATAAAGTCATAATATATTTTGTATGCATCTAGCACTAGACTATTTGGTGAACTGCATGTTAGGCGATCAAATTTAGGAGAAAGGAATATAATTAACTATTTGATACTGTCTAAAAGGCCTTTCAGAAAGTTCCTGGGACCAATAAATGCTTTTGGAGGTTAGTGGGACATTTCTTATGCCAGGGCTGCCAGATACTGAGAGGGAGGAGGAGTGGCAGGAAGAGGGACTAATTCAGCTGGATCAACTAGTACTAGTCTGGATGGCTCTGTCCCTGTGGGCTTGGGATAGAGTGAGAAGAGTCTGGGAGTAGTTATGCAGAGGGTAGGTGGGATAGCTAGCAATCAGGAAGCTGTCTGAGGACAAGAAGCCAGTGAAATCAAGATGATGCTCATGGTCCAAAATGGAGAGATTACATTTAGTTCATTCAAGACATTTGGGCTGCTATACAGCAATGTGCCTGAAATCTTCCTGTGGCTTACATACTTGATTGATAAAATTAATCTCTACAGAGGTAGCAAGGCCTAAACCTGCTGAGATATTCCTATTTTTCCATCAGGAGACAGACCTTTCTATCTCTATAAAGAATTATAGAGATCCTCCTTTTAGAGCTTCTACATATATTCTATCTAGAAACTGTTGACTAAGACTGAAGTTTGTTTGCTTGGATAATTCGGTGGAATAGCCTGAAACTCTATTAGGTTCACACAGTTGTGGTAGTGATGAAATGAAATCTGAGTCGACACACAGTGAGTCTGGAGATTTTCCATCTCTGGTGAGTTTTCAGTTTCTGGTGGTTTTTTTTCTGTATTGTAGAGGTGTAAGAACACAGTCACAGATAGCCATGAAGTCACAGATGGAAGATTAGTAGAGTACCCTCAGGATCAAGGAGACTGGAGAATGTATTCAGATGGATCTGTGAGTGGTTTTCAGTTGTTTTCTTTCTATACTAACATTGCCAGATACAATGCAAAATGCCTAGGAACATTTAAATCTTAAATACACATCAAGTAATTTTTTAATAACACATTTAGTTTGGACTTAAAAACACACTTTTAATTTAGAATTCAAATTTCTCTAGATGTTGGTATTATTAGTTGCTAGATCTAGCAACTAACTACAGATCTAGCTAGACTGTATATAGTCCCATCGGGATTCAAGATGTTAAATTTATGAAAGAAATAGATAGAACAAAGATAAGCAGGATGGATTAGTAAGGCAAAAATTAGCAGGCAAAAAACTTGAAGTGGTTTGCTGCATGTCACATTGGAAGAGTAGCAGCATTTCTGTATTTGCAGATGTATTTGACCTTGTCTCAAAGTTTCTAAGTCCTGAATTTCAACAACCCACTAGTGGTCTTTCCTTGTATGTCCTGCTGAAATCTCACAACCTGTCAGGGATGAAGGTGGATACATGGCCAAGGTTTCTGTTTGCCATGGCTCTTCTGGAAAAAGAGATCTGGCCAAGATCCTTGAACCTTTAAACAACTTCTGCTTTACCAACACTTACTAAAGTGGATTGCTAAAGTAGTTAAGTTCCAATGAAAACAGTGGCCTCTATACCTTCTTGTATTCCCCAACTCTGGCGAAATGGGCTGACCACACACAAGTGGCAAATATTCTCTTTTCACTTAGTCTTGTGGGATTGCTATGAGTGGACTGAATGGGTCCACTTTCCTTGAGCACACACTTACATAGTGGCTCTCTAGCTCATGTCCCTTAGAGGGCTAGATGAGTCCAAGAAGGCAAACCCAGGAAGGAGTTCAACTCCACAGTTATTCCTCCCCCTAGTGGTATAATCCAATGCTAGGTCACTAATACGTCAAGGCTAAATCCTTAAAAGTAGCACTGGAAAAGGGTTTCATTTCAGTGTCTTAGTGTTAAATGGCCTAAAGTCCTCTTTTGTTTCTATATATCCTTTTTGTCATGGAGCCAACCAAATTCACAGGTTTGAGATCCCAGCATTTTTTTGACCACTTACTCCTTTACATTACTGTCTTTTCTAAGTTGATGATGAGTTATTAAACCCAGCACATTCATTCCATTCTGCATGGCTCTCCCATTGCATCTGACATTGCCTGCATGCAGGCCTTCTCTACTTTTCCTCAAGACTATAAATGATAAACCAGCGTCCATGTGTCTAAATGCTTTGCTCTTTAAGTCATCATACTAAAACTGGTTTAATGGGCCAATTTATTTAAACTGCTGAGTCATTTTTTTCTCCAGGATCTCTTTGATTATGTATATTGATATTTAAGGTCCTTCTAAGACACTCCATCTCACACTGTGGGGAGAGAGACTGCAGATGGGACCCAGGTGGGCCTGGCAGGTGACTTCAGAGGCCACTGGCAAGAGCTGGCAGAAAAAGGGGGCAGGGCTCCTGGAAACGTGAACCCACTCCAATTTGATGAAAACAAAGGAAGAAGAATTGGAGAAATTTTGTCCAGTTCATCTCCTTTCAAAGGCCAACACAACCCAGAAAATGGATTGAAGTCTGAATGAATAAGAGGAAGGCTCTCTGGAAGCTCAACTGTAGGATGAGAGGAAATGAACAAAAGGTCTTTCCTAGTGGAAGAAGTCTGTGTACGTTCGTGGGTAAACATTCGGCCAGAAGATAATCCAGAAACTAGTTAGAAAGCTGGCTAAGAGGGTAACAGGTACAAAAGCCAACCAAAGGTGACTGATAAATCCTCCTTTTGTCTTAACATTTCCTATGCTCTCAAGTCTAATTAGTCAAGACATTTCCTGAAAGGCCCAAGATTTAACCTTTAGATTAGGGGTTTGAAGGTTATTTAGTAAGAGACTCTGAATACACAGAATTGTAAATTTGACCTGGACCACAGCACCTCCTAGTTTTAATTGACGTCTTTACTTTTGTTTGCCTGAGATTATGGATTAAAAGTCAATGGCTTTTCAGAGGGGGAAGACGTATTTTATCTAGTGGGTGGCTAAGCTGCTATTTGTAGCTATTTATGTGTTCATTGAAGTTCCTTGAAATTTGGCTAGAAATCCTAAGACCACCATTGCTTTATATTTGCTACGGGTGATGTTAGCAGCATAACTCTAAAAATAAATTTCTAATAATGATCGCCATTAACTCCCAGAGGAGTCACATAATCACTAAATTGATAATAGTATCAATTTAGCCCAGTAATATGTTCTGAAATTGACCTCAACAGCAGAGACCATTTTAGCCACAAGTTATTTTGACTGGAAAGTATAACTTATATTTGTCATTTCCCTAAATCATGATTTAAACAAGAACCAAGCACTGCTAGAACAACTCAACAGGACAACTTAATTTTCTATGATGATACATTTACTTAGTATACTTAAGGATTTATTTTTTTCTTTTTTAACTAGCAAATCTACTTTCTCTTCATTTTTGTGTTATAAGGGAGATTTAAGCTTTCGATAGTATCAGGCTAGAGGTTGGTTCCTATGGATCTTGGAGCCATAGTGCCAATATCCCTAGTAATATTTCCATGGTCTACTCATTCTCTAATATTTATTTTTCTGTCTCATTTTATAGTTAAGTGGTTGTACAAAGGGGCTTCAGTTCAGCAAGGTAGTTTATAAGTACAATGCATATTGATTAATGTCTCCCCTTCCATTCTTCTCCCCTACTTCCCCCAATCCTAGCAATCTCCTCAAGTTATAGGGTGTCCTATTTTCACACATCTTTCTCTTTCTTATGAAACTATATCTAAGATACACATATGTATCTTTAAAACTTTTTCTCAATAAGCAAAGCAACATAGGTGATCTTCAGATTACAGTGACTTCTTAAGATGTGTATGAATTGGAACATTGGATGAGTTTTTCAAATTTTAATTTGATATTTCTAGATGAAATTATTATCTCTAGGGTTGCTTCTAGCTCCTGTCCAGGATGCCCCTCAGTTGATCAAAATGTCAGTAGTGGAAAGGAAAGTCAAACAGGGCATTGGAAATCTCTTTTACCCTTGATAGCAATTTCATGCTATTTCCATTTTTCCTGTGTGAATTAAATGAGTCATGTTCCAGAAATTGATTTTTGTGCTTAAAAATACATAGATTGATGGTCAGGATATTATTGCCAATCAGGAAAGGGAGTGGAAAGCACAGGAATTCCAAGAAAAGGAAAAGACTGCACTATCTTTTGCCTTTTGTTCTAGGATGGAAATAAACTCTCTCCAATCTAGATAAGCTTCCTTTTGATCTTCCTCTTGGAATAAAGAGAGATAAACAACTGGCCATTTTACATTGGCTTTTAAAATTCAAAGTGAAGTCCACACCAAACCAATTATCTATGGGCATTATTTATTTACTTATTTTTCCTCAGAAAGTTACTTGGATGACCTTCTCTGGGTTCTGTCTGTTTTCCCTAGGCAGCTCCAAAAGCCCCAGCAGCATTCAGGAAATGGACTCAATGATGAGACAGACCTCTGTTTTTCCTGATGGTGTGATTCTGTGGTGATTCTCATTGGATTGAAGAATCTAATTTATTATTCATAATGTTAGAGCCAACACATATTGCTCTTTGCAGTATAGAGGAGGTCAGGGTTATAGGAAATGAGATTTAGACTTTTCTGTGAAGTTTATTGTTCATCCAGAAATAGTACAGAGGCATTTATTACTATCTTCACTGGGTTATGGATCCAAAGGAAGTCTGGTGTGTGGTACTTGGAAATCTGGGGGGTTTACTGCAATGTCACTCAAGGTCAGACCTCATCATCACTTCCCATGCTTATATTCTGATTGGTTTATTTATTTCTCACAGATAAATCAATCATATCCAGTGAGATAACTAATTTTAGACTGATTATATTTTAATGTCTAAGAACCAAGAAGAGGCAGTTGAATGCAATTCTTTTTGTTTGGAGTTGGAATATACAAGGGTTTAATCTTGGTTCTGATGTTGTACTATCTATGGGAATTAGAGAAAATGACTTAATCCCTTTGAATTGAGTACCTTCTTAAAGTGAGGAAACAATCGCTACATTGTAGGATTTCATAACAAATATGCATAATAGATCTTGGAGTACTGCCTGGTGTAGAGGAGAAATTCAAGGACCTAGGGTTCAGTTCACACTTGGATCCAAGAAACTTTGCTGTGACTTTGGCCAAGTGTTAATTTATGGGACCTCATTTGAAAGAGGTGGCCTGTAGTAGGTGGTTTTATTTTTTCCTAGTGTGTTATTCTCTTTCATTAGATTTCCCAAAAGATTAAGAACACAGGGGAACATTTCCTGCTTTAGGTCTCATAAGCCCAAAAATTAGATGATTAATGAAATGTGATTTTCATAAATGATTTCAGGTATATTTAGTATAGTAATTATAATTTTTATTCATTGTAATATAAAGGCTTTTCATATTTGAAGATCCAAGAAGTTCTTTAAAGATTTCTTTTTTTAAAACAGAATCTCATTATAGCCCAGGCTGTTCTGGAACTCCAGATTTTCCTGTTTCCACATCCTGCTTGCTGGGATTATTGGCGTGCACCACTACGTCAATGTTAAAGAGTTCTTATAGGATTAGATGTGATGAGAAAAACACAACAGAATGTCTCCTTCAATATGTAGTCACAGCTGGGTGCCAGTGGCTCACACATGTAATCCTAGCTACTCAGGAGGCTGAGTTCTGAGGATTGTGGTTCGAAGCCAATCTGGGCCGGAAAGTCCATGAGACATTTATCTTCAATAAAACTACTCAGAAAAGGCCAGAAGTGGCACTGTGGCTCAAGTGGTAGAGTGCTAATCTTGAGCTCAAAGATGCTCAGGGACAGTGCCCAGGCCCTGAGTTCAAACCTCAGGACCAGGAAACAAAACCAAAATCAAAAACTCAGTCACAGTCACTGGGAAGAAAATTCATGAAATGATTTTTCATGGTAATTAGAACGTAATAGAAGTCTTGAGAGCTGAGAGCTAGTAAGATATAAATAAGCATGCAGTATTGATTTCAGACCTCCTGGGGTATATAATTCCATATGTCGCAGAAAAAATGAGCTAACATGATTTTCCAGACATCTGATGCTAGAGTAGTGGTATGCTGTAGGATGAAAGGGAAGGAAGGGTTAATATCAGTCAGGCAAGGGTTTTTTGCCTGGAGGTTTTAGCCTGTCACACATTCTTCAAAAGGATTAAAATTCAGAGAAGACCATTTCCTGGCTAAGCATCCCTAATGCTTTGTAATCTGTGATCTAATGAACACAACTAATTTCATGTTTATTGAGGATATTAATTTCACTTCTATTTACTGGTTATTAGAACATGCTGTGGGTAGCCAGCTCAGACATTGTTGAAGACCGGGGGAGAATAGAAATTACTAAAAATATCCAGAATTGAAAATTCTTCTTTCTCTTTAGTTATAATGAGGGATTTGGACAAGACAGAAAGGAGTAACTCCACATAAAGATCATTTCCCACAATAAAATGTCAAGAGTTTTTATTCAGGGCTAAGTGAAACTTTTAGGAATGGTACAGTTTGCTACAGTATTCTTATTTTCTATTCAGAAGATATATATATATATATATATATGTGTGTGTGTGTGTGTATGTATGTATGTATGTGTATATATATATATATATATATATATATATATAAATGGTTTCATTGATGTGAAGTTAGGAGGGACTAAAAGAGTTTCCTGAGTTACTGTAGATCCTCAACTTTCTTGTGAAAGTAACTTATATATCCAGAAGAAAGCAGATTTCTGTATAAGTTTTGGCATGTAACATACAATCAAGGCTTTGTAACGGGTACAGCTAAAGACTATGCTGAAGTTCAAGTGTTTTGTGGAAGTCTGTGCTTCCCAGGTGATGCTCCAGGTAAAGACCTGTTGAGGAGAAAGGAGGAAGAATTTTGGACCAAGTGAATTCCAAAGAAACTCTACTTCTGCAGTACAAAAACTCTTATCTTTGGGGCAAGCAGGTTTAGGATCATGGTAGAGTTGAGCTCAGGGTTACTTTTTGAACTCAGAGCTAAGTCTCACATCAGTCACTATACAAATAAAGAAGTTGATCCTCATAACAAGAGCCCCCAAAGAACAATAATTGTGCTTCACCAATGTGGCGCCATTATTTTGAAAATAATGCATTTTTATAGGCATCATTTGGGAGTAGTTATTTTTATAACCAATTTATAGAGTCTGAGGAGTTAAGTGGTAATTATGTACATTAAGAGTTCAGTTCTAGCTCTGTAAAGATGCTTATACATAGATGTCCATAGCAGACTTCCAACCTCACATGGAGTCCCCTGAAGAGTGTGCTTCCCCCCCCGCCCAGCCCCCACCTCAGAACCAATACCACTGCCATGAAAACTTTTTAATATTAAAAACCCAGAAGAATAGGAAATGGATGGTTACTTCAATACCTAGAATATACAGACATAGGGAGCTGGGGGCTGAGCTACACTTTGTAGCTCATTTATTCCTCTCAGTCATGCATTTCCTGTGAAAGTAAGTATCAGAACTCCAGCAAACAGTTTATACTGCGAAATGGTGTTAAATTCAGTGAAGGCAATACACACAAGGAATTCAGATGAGGGCTTGCAGCACAGTAACCCCTAATAAATATTAACTATTATAGTTCCCTCTTACAAATGATGCGAGGTAGACTCAGCTTATTTTAAAAGACTTCTTAATTCACATGGCTAGTCAGTGGTAGACCAGGGAATTGGCCTTGCCAGAATTGGACTCTTTACTGATACCAATTTTCATGACTGTTTCTGTTTGAAATATAAAAAAGCAGATACTCTATTCCTCAGTAGCATTATAACAGGAGCTTCCAAATCTCATATCAAAAGGAACATAGGAATTACTTTCCAGAATCTTCCAGTTCCTACAAGATTCATTTTTATCAAACCCTAGATTATTCTCATCCTGAATTTCTCATCTCCATTTAATTTCTGTTGCTTCTCCAACTTTCTCCAGCTTTGCTGCTTTTCTGGTTTCTGATCCTTACTCGGTAACAATAGAGTCATTGGAATGTATAAAATACGTTCCTGCTTCCCTGGCTCATGGAAACGACTCTGCCATTATTTCCCAGTACAGTTATAATTGTTTGAAATCAAGAACTCAGAGTGAATATGCATTTTTCTTTAAAAATGTTTTTTTTCCCAAAAGTACTTGAAGGAATTGTCTCAAATACCTTGAAGACAGCAAAATTTGAGTTCTCTTTTGAAATATTCTCATCAGACGTTTGGCTTTTTGCAAGTGGATGAGGGTGAATCTCTCCTGGACTCACTCCAGATTCCCATGAGATCACACGGGAGATCATGTGGGAATTTCAACATTCTTTGTGTTCTCCTTTCACATTAGTTGGGACTCCTAACTCTGAGGGCTTCTATACTTTATTTTCTCCCTCTCTCTCTCCCTCCCTCCCTCTCTCTCTCCTTTCTTTCTTTCCTTCTTTCTTTCTTTCTTTCTTTCTTTCCTTCTCTCTCTGTCTCTCACTTTCCTTCTTTCTTCCTACTGGATTAAGAATAAAGCTATTAGTTAAATACTGGTGGCTCATGCCTAAATACTAGCTACACAGGAGGCTGAGATCTGAGAATCATGGCTCAAAGCCAGCCTGGACAAGAAAGTCTATGAGACTCTTATCTCCAGTTTAACACCAAAAAGCCAGAAGTGAAGCTGTGACTCAAGTGTAGAGTGCGAGCCTTAACATAAAAGCTCAGGACCAGTGCCCAGATCCTGAGTTCAAGTCACACACACACACACACACACACACACACACAGAGAAGAAAGCCGTTAAATTTACTGAAATTGAGGTACATATGAAACTGCATTTTTAGAACTCATTAATGTATAAAAATAGAGGCACATGTTTGAACCAAATATTAAATCATAAAGTCCACTTTGTTTACTTGAAACATTTCAGAGTTATGTTTCCAGGGCTTTATCTTTGACAGCAAGCATCTCTTGTGTTCCCATTTACTTAATATTTTAAACACATATTCAATTTTTATAGTTGCAGAATGATTACAGAGTCACAAGGAGTTGTATCCATTTCAGCTTCTCCTAATGTGCATTATCAAAATCAGGAAGTTGGCTGGCAGGATGCAATTCACTCGAAGATTATAGATTTCAGCCAGCTTTTCCTAAATTTTGCATGATCTAATCTTTTTGGGCCTTTGTATATAGTCCTATATATCGACAGATTTTTTTTTGTAAAAAAAAAAGATAAAGAAAAGAAAAAGAAGAGTTTCTGCTATGCCCAGGCATATTAATGAGTATCTGAAATAAAATAGTTAAAAACATTTTGGTGGGCAGAGATTGAAAGATACACAAGGACAGTGAAACATAATGAAGTGAATTTCCATGTGCCTGTGGTTTCATAGCCAGGGTCATGCCAAGAAGTTGTGATATACTTAAGAATATCAAACCCTTTGAATCTAGACAGGAAGCTGACTTTGACATGTCTGTAGATACTGAGCTTAAAACACATATTCACTTTCTTTTTGTAAAAATGTTCCTAAAGGCTGGGAATGTGGCTTAGTGGGAGAGTGCTTGCCTACCATGCATGAAGCCCTGGGCTTAATTCCTCAGTACCACATACACAGAAAAGGCCAGAAGTGGTCCTGTGGCTCAAGTGGGTAGAGTGCTAGCCTTGAGCAAAAGAAGCTCAGGGACAGTGCCCAGGCTCTGAGTTCAAGCCCCAGAACTGGTTAAAAAAAAATTCCTACATTGTTTTTGTGTTTTTGAGTGTCTGAGCTAGCACGAAAAGTTGTTTTCCTATAGAAAGTATTTGGACTTGAATACTTTAGACCAGATTAAAAAATGAAGTATTGTGAATTAACAATAGCTAACTAGCCTGAACAAAGTTTTTCCTTTTCTTTTATTTCTTTTTTCATTATTTTTGAAAAATGAACTTAAATTTCAGCACTTTTTTGAAGTTTGTTACTCATTCTTTAAATGACCTTGGGGAATCTCTGTGTGAAGATTTATCTATTTATCATCTGTCTGTTATCCATTCATCTTTGTTCCATTCACTATTCACCTGTTCATCTTCCACCCATCTTTTGAACCAATATGTATACTTAAATAGTGGTCTTGCAAAGGAAAATCATTTATTTTAGATAAGAAGAACCAAAAAAAAAATCTACCTTTTTACGTAATATGTCCCTGTAGAATTCCTTAATGATAAACAATTATCTGATGCAAGTCTTTACAAAAAGAAAATAACATGGCTTAATTTTACAGAGGAAACATAAATAAACTAAAGAACTAAAGTTGAAAACTCTTCAATGACTACTAACGATTAACTAACCAAATAAATGGCTTGCTCTTTTACAAATGTTCAATAATGTAGACCAGCCTTTTAGCGTCTTCTCTAGCATGACTGGACTATAAAAGTTTTATGTGGCTTTCAGGATCCAAATTGAAGTTACCTTTGCCTTTCAAGGCACACATTGCATGTGTTCTATAATAGTGAGCCCCAGGAATTTCCACAAAGGCTCATTACTTATAGTCATGGGACCTCACTTTAAAATGATAAAAAAAAGATCTCCTTCATAAAGAAATGTCATGGGGCCAAGTAGTCTGACACCATGGAGATGCTCAAAAACAGTAGTTAATTATGTGTAGATCTATATCGAATTTATAACTATATTTATTTCTGAATTTCAAACTAAGTCCTTTTTGGGGACCCTGTATGACAAAAGGAAAAGGACAAAATTCTGACAGTAACTGTCCCTGAAATGTGTCAAGTTGGATTTAAGAGTTTCTTAATGTTATAGGACTTGTCACTAAATCAGTTTAATCATTTGGCCCCTAATAAAGAATGTTGTCTCTTTTTTTTTCTGTTGAAGAATTGTTTTCAAATTGCTTAGCAGTATGAGCCTATTGTAGCCGAAGCATATATATGCTTAATGTCTAGTTGGACTTTTTGTAGTGGTATACATAATTTGAACAATTAAAATTATGTATATATATTATATGTGTGCATGTGTATGTGTATGTGTGTGTGTTTTGTGAGGAATGGGGCAGAGAGAGGGAAATATGTCTCCATAATAGTTTTCTTTCTTAGTCATAGGTATATTTGCCATGTTGTTCTTATCTCATTTAATCACTTGCTGAGGTATAAACCAAGACTAAATCCCACTACACCTTAAATAGTTGGAGATCCCAGCCTGTCTCTCTGACTCTGGTGTCACCCAATTTTTTGTTTCTACTAAGTTGCACCGATTGGCATAACAACTCTGTCTTGAATCTACTACCTCCTTCGGCTATTCCAATTTATCCATTTGTTTCCTTTTTACAATGAAAGTCCTCAGAGTCCCTGACAGGATACTCACGGTGTTCAAGTTCCCTCTATCTCTGCTTTCTTGACCCGAAATCAAGTAGGCTTTAGCTTCAGTGTCTCCTCTAAAAGGTCTCATCCAGAGGGCTCTCATCTAGAAGTTGACTCTTTTGGAAAAATCGAATGGATGTCCTTTAGTCTTTGTCTTCTTGACAAAGTGAATTACTTTCATTCCTCTTTGAAAAACTACTTTCCCTTCCCCCATCACCTGGATTTCCTCCTGGATTTCATCCTCTAGACTTTTAATGTCAGAACGCCTGTGGGCTCAGATATCTTTTACTTCTTCTCTAATTAAACTGTAACTTTGATGACCTCATCCCTTTCATTACCACCTATATGATAATGACTCCTATGTTTATATCTCTAGCCTAAACTTCTCCCCTGAATTCTAGACCAGCTAATCCAAAAATGTATCTTCACTTGGTTGTGTAATAGGTGCTTAAAACTTAAGTGTTGTGCCAATAATAAGCTCCTGATCTACCTCTCAAAACCCGTGTCTCCAGTTTTATCTTTCTTCTTGACAATTCCCTTCAACCTCCCCCAACACAAGAGACTATTTAACCATTCTTGATTTCTTTCTTTCTCCAATTCTCATGCATCACACAATCAGCAAATCCAATTGTCCTGCTTTCAGTATGGATCCATAATAAAACCGTTTCTCACTACCTCCACTGATACAATCCTAGTCCCTGCCAATATCATCCTTGCCTTGATTATTGCAATATTTTCCTGGTTTCCTGGCTTGTATTCTTTATTTTGTGGGTGTAGGGAGAGGTGCTGGGGCTCAAATGCAGAACTTTGCCCTTGTGAGGCAAAAGCTCTTCTATTAAGCTACTTCCCAGCCCTATGATTTTTACTCTTCTTCCTCTTAAATCTGGTATTGATTTGGTAATCAGAGTGATCCTACTGGAAGTTACCTCTGCACTTTCTATTATCTTACTCAAGAGTAAAATCTGAAGTCTTAGCAGTACCCTACCATGTCTTCCCTTTCATGTTTTCTCTGGCCTTTTCTCCTATGACCCTTCCCTTGCTCTCTCTTAGGCTCTCATTGTCCTACATCCATTCCCTAGCTCTCTCTATATTGGCCTTCTTGATGTTTATTAACAGGGAACCAGAAGGAGAAAAAAAGAATAGGGACTGGAGGCTGGCTTTCACTTCAAGGCTGTTACTCTTATTGTTTCCCCTCTTGAGAGGGCTCCTACTTTCTACAGCCAGATGGCTGCTGCCTGTCACACTGTCACACTTTACTTGACTGTTAGGCTCCCAGAGAGGCCTTCCCCAGCACCTTACTTCAAATGTCATTCCATTACCCTTTGACTCAATCAACTCTGTTCCCCTTTCCTGCTTTACTTCTCTTCTCAGAGTGCTTACTATTTCCAACATAATAATGCAAAAAGTATCATCCACTTACTTATTTTCTGCATTGTTATCCTCTCTCCAGTAGAATGTCAACTCCACAACAACAGACATTCAGTCTGTTGGTCATTAATGTGTCCCTGAAGTATATGAATATTGGGCACATGATAGGCGCTCAATTGTTTTTTGTTTGTTAGTTTGGTGTGGGGCTTGAACTCAGGACCTGAGCAATTTTGCTCAAGGCTAGCACTCTACCACTTTGAGCCACTGTTCTACTTTTGGTTTTCTGGTGGTTACTGGGAGATAAGAGTTTCATGGACTTTCCTGTTGGGGGCTGGCTTTGAACTATTGTTCCTCAGAGCTCAGCCTGCTGAGTAGCTAGGATTATAGGCCTGAACCACCAGCATCTGGCAAATAATTGTTGAATGGGAGATCATTTTAGCCTTCTGCCTTTCTCACTAGCATATAGCATATCCCCCCCTTGGGGGGGGGGTGAGAGTCATGTCCTATTCATCCTCTGTACTCAGATTTCAATTCTGACTCTGGCAAAGAGCATGTCACTAATAATGACTGATGTAAACTACTGAAGGAAGGCACACCTCATGGTTCTCTGAGTGCATTCCAAGATGAGAGGGGAGATCACAGAGGACTGAAGAGATACCACAGAGGAGGTAAAAAGAAAAATCACTTCATTAAAAACAAAAGGGACGTTAGATTTTGCATTCTACAAAAATGTAGAGGGAATTTGGAAGCATACAGAGATGGGGGAGGGGAATGGGAGATTCTGGATTTTTTTTACTATCAAAGAGGAAATGAATCAAAATCAGCTGGGACTATTTGAAGCATTCAACATTGCTGGCTCTTCAAGGGAGCCACTAACATTTGCAGGGAATTTATTATGTGACAGACTTTTTGATGCAATTTCCAGTGGCTCCTCGTTGGTTTTTTTCCTTGGCCTTCACCCTCTAGCTCCAGCCTGAGTAGTTGTTTTTTATATATGGTGTCACTTTCTTATATAAAAAGACAGTGAATAAGTTAATACTTTTTTCTCTTGCCTTTTTTTCTCCCTTCTTCTCCCTAATGGAAAAGTACTTATAAAAACAGAATGGTTGCTTTGGGAGTTTAGGTCACTATACAGATTCCAGGATAATTATTTTAAGCAGGACTATGTAACAAAGTCAGTTTTAAATGCCTAACTCAGCTTTTTAAATACCTCTTCATAGTAAAATCCTAACTAAACTGAAAGAAATGAAAAACACAGAATGTAGACTAGTGATTATTTTAAGATGTTGGGGACATTTTGTTTCTTAAAATGGATTGTGAGTATGAGTACTCATTTTAAATGTTATATTCTATATTTTGATGAAATATATATTTTTATGAAGTAGGTCTTTTAAAAATACAAATGGCTTCTCTGGACTAAACCTTTTGTCAAACAATGAGAGATATTTATTTATTTATTTATGTTGGTTGTGGAGCTTGAACTCTACGCTTAGGCACTCTTCAGCTCAAGGTGAGCGCTCTACCACTTGAGCCACAGCACCACTTCTAATTTTCTGGTGGTTAGTTGGAGATGAGTCTCATGAACTTTCCTGCCTGGGCTGGCTTTGATCCTCACATCTCAGCCTCCTGAGTAGCTAGGATTACAGGCATGAGCCACCAGTGCATGGCCAAGAGAGAGAGAGAGATCTTTAATATACATTAGATTTCAACTGACAAGGTCACTTCAATACATAAATATAGTTTTCCATCCTAAAATAATTGTAAGTGATTTCAACGCTTTCTATGAAGCTTTTATGTAAAGATCATCCAACAATAGAGGCTAAAATAATTTCTTCCCAGGTTAAATACAGATTCGTTTAGTTTGTTTATAAGTCATTTGTTTTAAATCCAAAAAAAATCTCATAGTCCCTGCACCAATTGAATTCCAGCCAAAAAAATACTCCCCCAAAACAAACAAACAAGTAAAAAACACCCCACCCCTCACAAACAAACAAACAAGTGTATTTTTCCATTTAACTGAAGGTTTTCCAGGAAGGATATTGAAGTCCTCACCGGTCAATGCAACAGTAATGAAGTATTCGGACTCCCAAAAGGAATATAATTAGCATGTAGACAATAGATGGGATTCCCATCTTTTGGACCTTTGTTTCTCTACAAATTGATGAAATATCTGCAGGGTAGGAGGCAGCACTTGGCCCAGGACAGATACGTTAGGGGATTTGGAACAATATCATCCAGTAAAAATAGGGTGAAACCATCTTTATCTTTTACATTTTCTAATGGTCACTTAAAAATATAGAAAGTCAGTTCAACAATATTTTTCAATAGCAAATATGCAACTAAATACTATCCCAAATATCATTTCTGCAGGTAAGCAATATATAGACATATATATATATATATATATTAGTACTGAGGTTTCAACTCAGGGCCTCACCCATGCCATGCCTGTGTTCTATGGCTAAGTTACACCATCGGCCCTTACTCCTTCCTTTTCCTTTAATTTTTCTCTCCTGCATTGGTTATAGAGTCTCACTTCCTACCTATTCACACTTAAAGCCACCTGTTTTAGGCTTTCTATCATAGGTGAGATGATGATTTCCCATCACCACATCCAGCTTCTACTAATACAGAGTCTCAGATTTTTCTGCAGGCTGATTTGGAACTTTGATTCTCTGATGGAAGGATCAAGAGGATTAAAGATGTGAGACACTAGTGTCTGCCTCCAATGAGATATCTCCCATACTTTTCCTCACCAGCATATTTCAGAAGGATTGAGCAGGGATTGGGTCCTCTACTCTCTGTCCAATGATAACCACCCACTGGTGCTGCCATTTTCGTCTCTGGACCTCAGTTTCTTCACAGGTAAAACAGAGGATTTGGTAGTAATAAGGCCTATGGTCCTGTTTGTTTTCAAATGACTGTTTTAGTTCTTCCTCTTTTCTATTAGAATACTTTCCAGTAGTATCAGGAAGGTAGTAGGACTCCTATGGGATGGCTGAAACCATGGATTATATCATACACATATTGTGTCTATACAGCCATATCTATGATAAAATTTAACTTGTAATTCATGGGGGTAAGAGATTCACAATAGTAACTAACAATAAAATAGAACAATTATAATGTTCAACTGTAATAAAACTATCAGTCTCATTACATTGAACACTTTGGGGCCATTATTAATTAAAATGAAAGGTACTAAAGTCAGTGCTGTAACACCTTGAAAGTCCACTTGATAATCCAGTGGCTTTTAAGTGACTAATGGGCAAGTAGTGTACATGATGTGGAAATGCTAGACAAAGGGATGGTCAGAATGACAGACTGATTTTTTTTAAAATCACTTTACTTTGAAAGGCACACAATTAATGACTTTCTTGAGAACTCTCACCTGCTATTATGTTGAGCAACTACAAACATGGAAAGTTAAACTGTGGATCATGGAGGATGGATTACTGCACTTTCAGGAGACTAGTCTTAGTGTTCTTGTATATTAGGGTGGAACTGGGTTGTAAGATCTCATGTCATACAATTTTGTTTTATGAACACAATATTATATATGAAAGTGAACAGTGATTTAGAATAAGAAAAGACGTGAACAAATTGCTAGAGATTTGAAGAGTCATGTCTTAGGTCTTACTGACAATTTCTGGGCATGCTTATATAGAAGTGTTTCTTAATTAGAACTTTCTCTTCCTGACACTCATAAGAGTTCCTCTAAGTTGGAGGGGCCTCTGAATTGGAAGATTCGTTAGAGTTGTGCTTCTTTTCTCACCTAACTCTCAACGGTTGGAGTGCAAATGTGTTTGGGAACAAAATCTTTAAAGAAGGCTATTAGGGTAGAAACATAATCAATATAGGACTCACATCCAGACAGAGACAACATGTTAGAACAAAGCACTGAGAAGATGGTTGTTTGCAAGCCCAGGAAAGAATAGGTTTCTTTAGAATCTAGTGATAACCAGTGGCACCTTACTTTTGGATTTTTTGTCTCAGAAGAATGACAAAATCAATCTCTGTTTCCTTTACCTAGTTAGTCTGTGGTATTTGATTGTGGCACATGGAGCAAACCAATACAATCAGCTGCCCGATAAAGCATCCCTTGTTGAAGAACTGTTCTTTCATGTCACCATATCCCTTCTTTCCATCTGTTCCAATCCAACTCAATTCAAACTGGAGGGGTGGCTCTTGAGGAGTCACCCCTCCAGTTCAGAACAAGAACACCTATCAGCTGGCATTCATTCCACAAGTGAATAGGGATTTCTTTGTGACAGCTCTTACATTATTTTCCTGTTGAGAAGATCATGTCTTCTTTCTCATTAGCTTGAGTCCTTTGCAAAGAGATCATTAGGGATAACATTTTAGATTAGATTAAATTGAGATCTCAGAGAAACTTCTTGTTTTGTTTTGTTTTTTTTTTAGGGAAGCAGAAACCCATTTAAATTTTTTTGTTTTTTCTTGTTTTTGTGCCTAGATTGGGCTTGAACTCAGGACTTGGGCAATAGTTCTTAACTTTTCTGCTTAAGGCTAGCACTTTACCACTTGAGCCATAGCTTCACTTCTATCTTTTTGGTGGTTAATTGGAGATAAGAATCTCTCAGGCTTTCCTGCACAAGCTGGCTGTGATGTGATACTCAAATCTCAGCCTCCTGAGTAGCTAGGATTATAGGTCAGAGCTGCTGGTGCCTAGAACTTTCTTTTCTTTGCTTTTTCTTTTTTTGTCTTTTATATGTTATTTCCCAAGTTAAAAGGCACTGGAACCTACCATAACTCCTGATAGTTTAATGTTATTTCTGCTTTAAGCACAGATAATCTAACAGTTATGGCTGAAATCCCCTAGCTACTCCTACCACTTCCTAATTGATTCAATGGTTCAAAAGCATTCGTTTTTCTTTCTGTTGTGGTAACCAATCCTGGCTGTTGCCTTCTCTTTTTCCACTGCTTACACCAACAACGGAAGTTCATAAGTGTATCTTCCAAAAACCTTTGGCCAGAACTAAAGGAAGTGAGTACACTCAAGGTTAAGAGGGTGATTCATCCTCTTTGCATGCTAAACTTGTGGTAGGTATCTTCTGTGAAATCTCTGAAAAGAATGTGGGCACATTGTCATTGCTGTAGTGTTCCTGGGGCAGGGGGTAAGGAATCTCTTAGCACTCATTGGATTGCAACCAACAAGTTGTTTGAGATAAATCACTGTATAAAATGAGCATCTACTGGAGTCATTTGAAGGTGATATCAGCCATCCCTAAAATCTATGAGTATGCTTCATGCACAGGTTTATAAAACTACTGGTTATCACAGCATTTAAAAAATGCAGGCTTCAATGTATACTAAATGGAATACAAATCATATTTACAAGAGAAGGGGCCAGCATTTGGTCTCAGAATAAAAGTAATCTTCTTAGCTCATAAAAATCTGCATTCGTTAGCCAAGGAGAAATGAGAACTTAAATCTCCGGCTAAGAAAACATACCTGTGTTCCAAATATTTATCAGACTTATTTTTCCAGGGAACCTTGGTATCCCGGTGGGATGCGGGGGAGGGGACCTCCATCACTGTTCTCAGGAAAAGTGAGAGGGCTGCTTTTGCAATCAGAAGAGCTTTCGAAGGCACTCATGCCAACAACCGATTTGGAGTGACTCAACGTCAGCTTCAGAAACTTCCTTGGGAGCTGAGCGGGGAGCTATGAATCATCTCTCTTCCTCTGCACGCGTGGTAACTGATCTCTTTGGACTATTAAACAAAAATCATACTTAGCATTTTTGTAAGGAATGCTTTTCCCGATGGCATCAGACAGTCCTGAAGGAAAAGCAGACCCTCGTGAGCTGTGTGCCTTGGAACTGGACACCCTCCAAAAAATGTTTGCAAAGGCTGTTTTGGGTCTGAGTCAACACACCTGATTTGGCAGGCTGCCACAGGCAGAGACCAGTACTACTGGCAACAGCACAAGGTCTCTATTCTGGGGATTCTTCAAAAAAAAAGAAAGCAAGAAAAAAACTTTAATATTTAACTCCTTCATTAGTGAGAGTGTTGTGATCTGGAAGTACCTACCTCTTTTTCAGGGATATGAAAGCAAATCTAGGAAAATCAACTTGCATCCAAACAAAAACATCTGATAGGACCAATTCTCATTTATATGGACAAGTCCATTACTATCATATTTTATCACCCTGGAAAAGAGTAGTTGGAAAGTCCTAGGCTTTGCATTCTAATTTCATGTGTATCATCAATTTTGCACATAAGTTTAATCTTCCACAGATACCCTGGAATGTCTGTCCAGATTGACTAATATGCTTTGTCAGCAATTAGAGAGGGCAGTCAGATAGATGTGTTCTTACGGCGGCCATGGCATTATTGAGTCTCCATAGCAAGGGGCGGGGGAGTGGGAGAGGGGGGGAAGCTCTAATCGATGGTGAATGACCAGGCTGGGAGTATAGCTCTTTATTGCTTAGATCTAATTTATATGAAATATAATGAATGGATCTGAGGATGCCTGAACACACAAAAAATATGCCAAGCAAATTCTGTAGTTTCTTTATGGTGTCAAGTCCTATGAAGAAAGAGAACTGAATCTTTTTTTTTTTTTTTTTTGCATGTGTAACCTCAACATGTGGGATAGAAACAACAGGTAGAAACCAAATGGCAACACATTTCATACTAACTCAGGAGATTATGTTCTAGCACATTCCTTTAGAGTTCATGTCACATTTTCAAATAACATGCCCATCTATACAGGGGCATTGTGGTTGAATGGTGTTACTGCCTTTTGCACAGATTACAAAGATAATTTAAAAATAGGCAAGGAGATCATTGAAAGAATATGTGCCTGCCTTCTTTTAATTTGGCCCAGTAATGACATTTGAACTTCCACTTATTGTTACTATCATTTAACAAAATAAAAGATATTAAGAAACAATGTAAGAATAAAAGGTAGTTCCTTTTAGTAAGTAAATTCAGCTTTATAAGATACACGCCACTAGCCAGGTGCTGAGGAGGTTGAGCTCTGAGGATGTAGTCAGGAAAAGCCTGGTCAGGAAAGCCTGTGAAATTCTTATCTGTAATTAATCACAGAAAAAGCCAAAGTAGAGCTGTGGCTAAAGTGGTAGAGCATTAGCCTTGAGCAAAAAGGAGCTCAGAGACAGTACCAAGACCTAGAATTTGAGCCCCAAGATCAGCAAAAAAATAAACAAATAATAATAATAAATGACACTTATGTAACTTAAAACATATAACAGCTAATACTACAATATCTGAATTGATAATATACATATGTGTACATGCACACATATACACACACAGAAATATAGACTAGATGAAGAAATAAACAACTAAGGGGAGTGATTACCTCTGGATAGAGTAAGGAGAGTTCAACAGTGGTGTTTAAAAGGGGCTTCAGGGGCTGGGAAGGTGACTCAGTGGTAGAGCACTTGCCTTGCATGCCTGAGGCCCTCGGTTTGATTTCTCAGCACCACATAAGCAGAGAAAAAGCTGGAAGTGGCGCTGTGGCTCAAGTGGTAGAGT
>NW_012267220.1:22965766-23114861 GCF_000151885.1 Dipodomys ordii | reverse complement strand
AGAGAGCTTGCCTTGAGCTGAAGAGCTGAGGGACAGTGCCCAGGCCCAGAGTTCAGGCCCCATGACTGGACCCCCCCAAAAAAAAGAGAGAAAATAAGGATTATTACTGATTAAGTAAATTTTTGGCTAAAAAATTCAGAATATGAGCTTTTCAGGGATAAATCATAAAACCAGCATTTTGATTAAAAATATAGTGAGAACCATGATAATCTGCATATGATAAATGGCAAAATAGTCTGTTTTTGACTTCAAGGAAAGTCAAAAGATGCTCTGGAGAAATGAGGAGCACTAACAACAAAGAAATATTAGTTTCGACTTATTTCTGATTGGCCCTGGCTTTAGATGGATGATTTATCTGTAAAGAACAAAGTATTTATATTATTTAAAGTAAAAGGATTAAGTTAAAGTTGAAATCTGCAAGCAAAGATTCATTTCAGAAGAGAGAAAATCAGAAGTCCAATCTGGGAAAAAATAATTTTTAAGTTATGTGATCATTTTAAATTACATGTTGGCCAAGAGGACAAAGCAAAAGATGTTCATTCCAACTTGATATGCATAATTGTCCATTTCATAACTCTACCAATTTCTATGAATTGGTATTATGTAAAAGGTGAAGTGGAGATGATGGGGGGCTGGCTTTTGATGTGTCCTCTTCCATTTTATCAAAAGCCCCTGACCTGCTTAGTGGTGATAGTCAGCCCAGAACAGTATTCTGAAGGGAAAGTAAGCTTATGTGTTGTTGTTCCAAGTGCTTCTTCTACACAATCAGTTCAAATGAAAACAAAGCAAAACAAAACAAAGCCCTGAAAGTCTGTTTTAATGATAGTGAATTTATGTGTTTCTCCTGGATTATGCTTTGGTTTGGAGATTTTGAGGTTATCTATTTTGTTTGTTTATTTTAGTTTTTTTTTTATTTTTGGGTCCGGTCGTGGGGCCTGAACTCTGGGCCTGGGCGCTGTCCCTCAGCTCTTCAGCTCAAGGCTAGCGCTCTACCACTTGAGCCACAGCGCCACTTCCGGCTTTTTTCTTTTTTGCTTATGTGGTGCTGAGGAATCAAACCCAGGGCCTCAGGCATGCAAGGCAAGTACTCTACCACTGAGCCACCTTCCCATCCCTTTATTTTAGTTTTTTAGTTTTTGGTTTGGCCTGAACTCAAGGCTTGTGCACTGTTTCCTGAATTTTTTTTTGCTCAAAGCTAGTGTTCTACCACTTTGGGCCATAGCTCTACTCCCAGTTCTTAGGTGGTTTATTGGAGATAAGTGTCTCATGGACTTTCTTGCCCAGGCTTACTTCCAGTGGTGATCCTCAGATCTTAGCTTCCTGAGTAGCTAGGATTACAGGCATGAGCCACCAGTGCCTGGAAAGATTGGCTATTCTTTTTTTTTTTTAATTAATAAGTGTTTTTTCTATTGTGAAAATACTGTACAGAGGGGTTACGATTACATGAGCAAGGTAATGAGTACATTTCTTATCAAGCATTGTTGCCTCCTCCTTTGTTTCTCCTTACCATCCCTGCCCTCCCATTCCACCCCCCAAAGTTGTATTTGATGTTGGCTGTTCTTTAAAATAGAAAATGGTGCTCATTTCTCTGTGTGATAAGGCAATAAAACAATATGTTTATGATGTAAATAACATAAATCGTACTTTATAAACAACCTCAATTTGCTCATCAACCTATAAATATATATATATATATATAATTTCTTGATAGGACATTCTCAAGACCAAATGTGGTCTCACTGACACCTAATATTGACTTAAAAGCTGAAAATGGACTTGCACATATAATCTCATTTTATTCACGGATCTCCATGCATGCATTTTCTTAGGTTTCTGAGTATACTAATTAGCAAATCCTTCTCATTGTTTAGAATAGCTCTGGCATATCACTTTCTTCTGAAAACTATCTTTCTACTCTCCTGGACTGTACTTAGATTAATTATATCTGATTTATATTCAAAAGCATTCTTATTTTATATTAAAATATTTTTATGATTCTAAATATTTCTCATTGTCTGCAACCTATGACAATGAGAGGAACAAATTATTTCTAAGTGTTTAGGAACAATTAGACACAGTCAGAGTTAATAAGTTTTGGAGCATTTTAGAGCTGAGTTTAAAATTAATTTCTAGTCTTTAAGTCATACTCTTTCTACTCCACAACAGAAACTTCTGTAGCATGCTATGATGCTCAATTTCACTAAATATTATAAGCATTACCACTGTTTTTAAATCAGTGATAATAAAAGATTTTGAGAGAACATGTACAGTACTGGTGGCTCACACCTGTAATTCTAGTTACTCAGAAAGCTGAGACCTGTTGATTGTGATTTGAAGCCAATCTGGGCAGAAAAATCAGTGAAATGCTTATCTCCAATTATCCAGTAAAAAAAACAGGAACTCAAGGTATGGCTCAAGTGGTAGAATGGCAGGCTTGAGCCAAAAAGCAAAGTGAGAATTCAAGACCCTGAGTTCAAGCCCTCGTATCAGGCAATATTCTAAGTGTTTTAATTGTGTTATCTTATTTCATGTTCATAACAACCCAGTATGATACATACTACTGCCACTCACATTTTTACAGATGAGAACATGGGGAGGCCAAATGGTTAAATAACTTCCTTTAAGTTGTTCAGCTAACAGAGTAACAGAACCAATATTCATAACCAGGTGTTTTGGCTTAAGAATTCACTTTTATAATAAAAGTAGACTTAAACACTGATGTTTTCTCTTGTAAATGGAGCTTTGGACATGAACACTGTCTATGAGATTGGTTTCAATTTTGATGGATATATAACAAGGAACTGAGGTTTGGCCCTAGATCTCCATTTACAGCCTCAACTATAATTATAAAGCACAAATGGGAGATGGAGTAGATTGAGATGATTGAATCCATTGGGTTTCCTGTGGGTAGTTGTTGGGAAACAGAGCAGCACTTTATTTTTGGATTTTCCCTCCTCCTACTCTTTAAACTGGCAGTTGAGAAAAAAGAAAAAAGAAAAAAAAATTCTAACAACCTGTTTCTGATTTGTTTGGGACTGCAGCCAAAGTTTTGGGAACCACTCAGAATTGCACTTTTGGAGTGTTCAAAGTAGGCATCTGTTTCAAAATAACTGAGATGAAAAATAAAATTATAAAATATTTTGTGTCAAGCTTTTAGGCTAAAGACTTTCTTCCACAGTCATAATAAAAAATCAAGTAACATAAAATAATGACAAAAATAATAAAATAACAAAATGTTTATTGATTTACATTGTAAACACCATTTGGTTATAAAATACAAAATGAGATAAAAGGATGAATAAAGCTGGGCTCCAGTGGCTCATGACTAGAATCCTGGCAACTCAGGAGGCAGAGATCTCATCACTGTTTGAAACTAGCTCAGGTAGAAAAGCTTATGAGACTCTCATCTGTAATTAACCACCAAAAAGCTAGAAGCGCAAGTGGTAGAGTGCTATCCTTGAATAAAACAAAAGGTAAGGCCCCAAGTTCAAGTCCAGAGCTGTCATAAAAAGATAAAATGAATGAATAAAAGCAAGTACTTCATAGTCATCTTACACCCTATGGTAATAATGACTTTCTTTAGAAAATAAATTAAGGGAGGCAATATTTAGCAACTGCATGAACCATAAATTACAGCAGAGAAAATACCAAGGAAGGAAAGTTCCTAAGTCCTAATGTCAGAATAAATATCCACCATCATAGCTGGGCGCCGGTGGCTCATGCCTGTAATCCTAGCTACTCAGGAGGCTGAGATCTGAGGATCATGGTTCAAAGCCAGCCCAGGAAGGAAAGTCTGTGAAACTCTTATGTGAATAAACCACCAGAAAAGTGGAAGTGGTGCTGTGGCTCAAGTGGTAGAGCACTTGCCTTGAGCTGAAGAGCTGAGGAACAGAACCCAGGCCCAGAGTTCAAGCCCACAATGACAAAAAAAAAAAATCCACCATCACTGTTCTAGTTTTTTAAACATACTAGAGTTTTCTAATTAAGAAGAGAAAGTAATTTACAGCTCTCAGACTTTTGGAGACTCCAAATGTTTGACTATAGACAATCTATATTTTTACAATACCAAACCTCTCACTACTGAGTATCTATAACCTATCTTGAGTTTTGTTTGTAAAACCTGTCTTCCTGGTCACTTAAGCCAATTGACCTGGATTTTTATTTTAGCAGGCTAGCTAAAATGACTTTTTATTTCATTTTTCACCTGTACATATTCCATAGGTGATTCCTTTTCTTTTCCCTGGACTTCTTCAACATTTCTCTAATTTCCTCATTCATTCATGTAACATTTATTTTACTTCCCACAGCATGACTTTACCATTCGAAGTGATGATTTCCCTTTACAGCACATTCACTTCTTCTCATTTCAAGGTGAGCTTGAGATTTAGTTTTAGCCAACTTGACATGACAATCAATGAGCAGGAAAAGTAGGAATCAGTCGTAAACCCTTTCTTCTGAGTATTCAGCTGAATGTTAGTCCTTCCTTAAACTTACAGTTGACTTTGTAGAAGGTCATGTTCATTTCTATACTGTTCAATTACTCAGAAACTTTCAATGTTTTTCAACACTGTGTCAAGAATCATCATGCTTAATTCTTTAAAAAATTTTATTGGGCTGATTTCTTTCCTGAAAACTAATATGTGAATCACTCAGCAAAAATATTGAATAGGAAATTCCAGTAGGAAATTAAGAATTAGAAGTGTTTAGATTCTTGCCATTGGCTTGGGGATTCTCAAGGTGTCAGTATTTCTGACCATGGACAATTACTAAAAGTGAAATGAAGTCTGTTCCAGTTTGGCTATGAAGTGTCCTTCCCCAAAGCTCATGTATATGAAGCTTGGTCTCCAGCTTGTGACAGTAATATGGAAAGTTCTGGAAACTTCAGGAAGTAGGGCCTAGCTGGAGGAAGCAGTTTCACTGGTACTTGGTGAATATACCTTGTCCCTTTCCGTTCTCTGTGTCAGGTTTTCTATGTTTACTTCCTGGCAACCATGATCTATGATGCTCCAACAACTTTGCCATAACCTACCTGAAGTCAGGATAGACTGAAATCCCTAAAAGCATAACCCCAAATAAATCTTTCCTCCTTTAAACTGTTTCTCTCACATACTTTGTCATGGGCACAATGTGAAAGTGAGTAGCACAGAGATTTAATACTCTATGAATAGGAAAATGTTGAAAAAAATTTGAAGGTTGTGTCTGGTCCTGTTTATAGAATGAATATGCTGAGTTTGGACAAGATGGAGTGGCTTCCATCCTATCTTCTTGCCAATTTTCTTGTAAGAATCTCTCTCCTTTCCTTTAGTTGTAAATACAGTCTCCTGCTTCTTAAGGAAAATAATTAGCCTATAGATAGAAGAGGAAAGAAATTTCTTCAAAATAGCTTTGCAGTAGAATTCACAGAAAACAAACCTTTTGAGGAAAAAAATGGAAGGGATAGGAAATAAAATAATAAGGAAGTAGTTCTGACAGTTTATACTAATTTTACTACTCTCTTCACTTCAGGAGTTGCTGATGGTTTGGATACTTCCATAACTACTCTGACTTGTAATGGGAGACATCAGTACAAATTGTGCATATAAGCATTGCATTATTAACTCCTTGTGTCACTGATGTATTTTGGGTTCAATGAAGCCATTGGGACATGCCTACTGTGACAGGTATGTCAGGTGCTGGTGGCTCATGCCTGTAAACCCTAGCTATTCAGGAGACTAAGGACTGAGAATTAAGGTTCAAAATCCATGGGACTCTTAACTTCAATTACTACCAAAAAGTTATAAGTGGAGTTGTGGTAGGACTCTAGCTTTGAGTGGGAAAATGCTCAGAGACAGCACTCAGGCCCCAAGTTCAAGCCCCAATACTGGTACACATATACACAACATACTCAGGGGAGAAAAGAACTATTAAGGAAAATATTATTGACAAACTAAAAATTTGGGAATCTTCTTTCAGGCTAAGAATTGGTCTTATTAAATTCACTGATGGATAAGCTCTGCTGGGTGTGTGCTATATGTATGTGGGGACTGTACCAAACACTGACAGAGTATATGTCTTTCTGAAGCCCACTCACTTTCAGCTATCTGAAGATCAAGGTAAGGTTGAGGTAAGATCAAGGTGAGGGTTAAATACACTTCAAAGTTAGTGTTAGCTTTCTGTTGACAAGTATTGATAGGGTAAAGCTCAAATTCCATATTTTTTAAAGAAACTTTTTACATGGAAATAAATAAAAATGATTTCAGAGCAATTTCAGCTTTTACACATTCCAAACACACACAGACACACACTTACATATATACACACAGCTCTTAGAAGTAATAAAATATTTTAATGAGCTAAAGTCATGGCTATTTCATTTCATTAGGAGTAGGATACTTTACAAATAAAATAAATCATTGGCAAATAAAGCGCTTCCCTTTAATGATCTGAAAATTTAACCCCTTTTTAAATAGTCACTAGGTGTTTTTTGACCAATCTTACCAATTACTTGTCACACTCTGGCTGGAAACTCTGAACCATTCTATTCATTTATTAACTCAGCCAGGGAACTGTATTTAAAAATTTATGAGAATGCTTGTGGTCAGATTCCTTCATTGCCTTTACATATGACTAAGTGGAGAGAATGCTTTGTAACCAGTTACTATAAGATTGGGTTTTGCATTTTGCACCATTAACTGTAACTATGACACTAATTGGCTTGCTTCATAACACCTTCTTGATTATAAGCCTAAAACTAGCCTGCTTTACCATGAGGCCTTTTGTGACCACATGTTAAAATGAAACTGTTACAGACGAGGTGACATGTTTCAATGCTCACACTAGGGAGGAAAACAAATAGAGACCGCATTGCACGTTTTAATTTTAGATAGCAAAATATGGCCTGCAGTACTGGCTAATATACATCATTTGCACTTCATTGAAGATCTAGTACTTACTTTAAGGCAGGAATTTTGAAAAGTGGGTTCTAGTACTTCAGTGACTACAAGATGCTTTATTGGAAAAAATAGGATTAAGTTCTATTTCTATTTTGTTTCTTGACTAAAGAAGAGTCAAATTTTGCTTTTCAAATATTTAGGTTAATATTGATATTAATTTTGATTCTCAGTTCAATCCACATAGTGTGTATCACTTACCAAACCAGCCTATTGAGGGGAGATTGTGAGTGTGTACTTGAAAATATTTCATTGTATGTATTCAATTTTAAAAAGTGTGGAGACCTATGTAAGTAATGACTTTTTTTTTTTCCAGTCAAGCTCCATGACTGGAATCTGGGCCTGGGTGCTGTCCCTCAGCTCTTCAGCTCAAGGCTGGCACTCTACCACTTGGAGCCACAGTGCCACTTCTGGCTTTTTCTGCTTATGTGGTGCTGAGGAATTTAACCCAGGGCTTTCTGCATGCAAGGCAAGCACTCTACCACTGAGCCACCTTCCCAGCAGAAAGTTATAACTTTTGAGAACGTAAATTATCAGTTGAGATGCTGGTTAATACGAAGAAAAATGTTTGTTACTTGTTTCCTTCTACCAGAGTAATCTCATACAGAATTCCCCTCATTTTTACCCCTGTGAAATCAATTGCTAAGAGAAAGATGTCTCAGACAACAGTTACATTCCTATGATCTCTTTGTGGCTGATTTGGTGTTGTTTTGAACTATCAAAATCTTTGAAAGACAGGTTTTTAATGAGTATATACATATATTTGTTTATGGAATTCAAGAAATTTATCTTATTGATTGATTGATTGATTTGGTTGGTTGTGGGGCTTGAACTCTGGGCCTGGGCACTGTCCCTCAGCTCTTCAGCTCAAGGCAAGTGCTCTACCACTTGATCCACAAAGCCACCTCTGGTTTTCTGGTGTTTATTTGGAGATAAGAGTCTCATGGACTTCTTGCCCTGGATGGCTCTGAACTGTGATCCTCCTGAGTAGCTAGGATTACAGTCGTGAGACCTAGGTACCCGGCAAGAATTTTATTATTAAATAGAGACATGAGCTTGAATTTCATGAAGCTTATTTATGCTTTATTATCCGTGAGTATTTGATAGAGCAGTACTGAATTTTGAAATATAGCTTAGTGCCTCCTTGTCTGTGTTTTACACAGGACACTGGGAAGATAAATACAAAATTTCAGGATTTGCCAATCACCTTTTCTCCCTTCCTTCCTTCCTTTCTTTCTTTTCCTTTTTCTTTTCTTATTTTTTTCTTTGTTGGTTGTGGGGCTTGAACTTGGGGTCTAGGTGCTGTCTCTGAGCTTTTCTTCCTCAAGGCTAGAGCTCTAACACTTTGAGCCCCAGTACCACTTTCAGTTTTCTGGTGGTTAATTGGAGATAAGATTCTCATGAATGTCCTGCCCAGGCTGGCTTTGAACTGTGATCCTCAGATCCCAGCCTCCTGAGCATTTAGGTTTACAGGTGTGAGCCACCAGTGCCCAAGTGAATCACCTTTTCTTTTCAGTATGAACTATTACATTTTATTTTTTTTAATAGTATATTCTCCTCTCTTTCTCTCAGGCCCTTTCTCAGTTTGGTGCTCAGGAATTTGGTGCTGGAGAATCAACTTCGGGACCTTGCACATTTTAGGCAATTGATTTAATACTGAGCTCCATTCCAGCTTTTTTTTTGAGGTAGAATTTCACTTTGTTCAGGCTGGCCTTGAACTCATATGTAATCATGTTGGCCTGTTGCTCATAATCCTTTTGTCTCAGCCTCTCAAGTGTTTATAGGTGTTTGCTACTATGCCCAGTGAAATTTTCTTCAGTGCAGTTTGTAGGTCATAAGTTCCTCTTCTGTTAAATTGTTAAATTTTGATTACTTTTCTTCAATGACCAATTTTCAACTCAATCATGAATTATGGCTTTGGGATAGTAATTTAGAGCTAAAATTAAAATGGCATGCCTCTTAGCATGCCTAATAAATGCTTTCTAAGGGTTTCCTTAAAATATGGAAGGATGTCAGAAAAAGCTACTATGAAGAAAGAAAAATTTAAAATTTGTCCAAGTTTACTGTTTACAACTTATGTTGTGCAAACTGCTATTTATGATATCTGTATTAATTGTAGTACACAAATGGTACTTTTCAAAAATAATAAAAAGTTATCAAAATAAAAAGAATATTAAGCGTCATTGATAGCTTTCATAACTTTATTTTTCTGAAGCCAATACATTCCAGATAATGACTCTCTTGAAAAAACTCTTTTGGAAGAGGTAAGGGCTATTGTCTCCCCAGATAATAGATATGTGATATATAAACATATGCAAATGTGTTTCTATGTATACAGTCTACTCATCTTTCTAGACACAGAACAGACATATCTGCAAGGAATCATCTCAAGATTTTTGGGAATCCATGTGGTCTTAATTTCTACTGTTTTATATACCTGTGGTATACTCTGTAATTTTAAAATTTATAAAAATATGACAAAATTAGTAAATGTTAACTGCGAGAATGACAAACCTAGGCACTAAAATCAAATCAACTGTGGGTTTTAGATGCTCAGATTCTCGTCGCTAAGGTTCTGGTTAATGTGGGGTATTGGGGAGGAGAAGCATGATTTTTCTTTTGCTTGTTTGGGCAATTAGAGCTATAGGAGCAAGGGTTGGAAGGAATTGTAGACTTGTTTTCATCTGTCATTACTGATTGCTTTCTATTTTCTTGCCTTTACTTCCTTTTCAAAATACTTAACAAAACTCAGGATATTCCAGTACTTCTTTTCTGTTCTTTTGAGGTAAGAAATTTGAGTATTTTAAAATATTGGTTTAGGAAGATTTAAAAAAAAATCAAAGGGGAAGGTCAAAGGTTAGAACACTGAACTACCACAACAAGGATTCCAATATTTATTGGAGGTAAAACTTCAGAAGAAGAAATAAATCAAAGTACACTAAGCCTACTAATAAATTATAAATTTAGGAAATAAAGTAAATAGAAACAATAGGGTTTGATCTTTCTTAGATATCCATATCCCAAAGCTCTTTTTCCCCCTTTGATAAATTCATTTACTATGTTAAATCAGTTTTGGAAGAGCCTTCTCTGATTTTTTGGAGAAGGAAATTGCAGTTATGGTATTGTAAGGACAATGGTGTTTACTTGTTGTTTGGTTCAGTAGAACCATATTGGTTTTCCACTTTATGTAAAGTGATAAAGACATATTCTGAGATCCTTTGAAGAAATTTTATTTATTTATTTGCCTCTATTATCTTCAGAATGTAAACTACCTAAAGCGTTTGTCTTTCTCCTAGTTTTCATTTATCTTTTCTGGTTTGAAATTCTTTACATAAACCTTAAATGATCTATTTGTTCTGGGTCATTTCATTTGTAGGAATAGAATGCAAATTTCAAAGGATCAGAATTTTAGTTTTCTAATTCTTTCAGACTTGTAACTGCCAAGAAAAAAAAAAGGAAGAGGAAGAGAAAGGGAAGAATATCTCCTGCAGGAAACTTTAAAGAAGAGTATTGTTCTATTTCTACAACTCCTTGGGAGCCAGGACACTAGTTGCTAAAAAGTACTAATCATGCTTCTTAGCTCTGCTGGGCATAATAGAATTATTAAATATAATTATTAATCATTAAAATACCATGATTTGGGAGGGTAAAAAGCTAGTTTCTTACTTTTTTCTTTCCCTATAATTAAATAGGGATACAATACACTGGAATTAAAAATGCTTTAAATACAAAATAGGTTGGAATTAAAGTGAAAACTAAAGAAATTCCCAAATTGAGAAGTGGGGTTGTTTTCCAAATCTATATCTATATCAAGTCCTAGCAGATAAATTATCCAATCCTTTGTAATTTATATGTCAACATTTAAAAATGAAATTGTAACAGAACTCCCATGTCTGACTGTTGCCAAACTAAAAGGTGGTTAGCGACGAGGTGAAGGAAATCATAGCCAGAAGGCACAGATAAGACAAATATTTAGTTATACAAACAGCTGGCACCATTCCTACAGACCAAGGATGACCATTAACTCCAACTAAAATAAGTTGTAATGTAAATATGTAAACATCCCAAGGAACATTCAGCTAATATTACAAAGACCTCCATTCCTATTAAACAACAATATAAATAGCATTGAAGAAGGAGAACTAGCCATGGTGTTTCTCCCAGAATCCACAACTGCCTCCACCTCTCTCTATGTCCCTGTTCCTCTGATACTCCCCTAGACTAAATTAGGTCATAAACTCAGTTCAGCAGCACCCTAATTATTCTTCACATCTTGCTGCTTCTGCTGCATTGTAGACACCGTGAGGACAGGCCTGCTCTCTGCCCCGTGCCCTGCTGCATCTTCAGCACCTAGCACAAGACTCTATATCAATGAATAAATAAACTCACATCACATTTTCTGCTTATCTTGGTGTATGAGATTTTGGTACTCTCTTGACATTTTGCCACAGATTGGAATGATTAGATTGAGAATGATCACCAAATGAATTAGAATGATTTTGAAAAATGTTAATTATAATGTGCTGGTTTAATGTTAAGAGAATATAAGAGAAAGATGAAATGAGTGGGAATGTTCTTGTGTTCGGAACGATGAACTGCACAGGATTATTGCCAGTGCCTGTGTTATTTTTCAAGTGGCTTTTCTTAGAATAGTTCCAAGAGCTTCAACCATGCCTTTAATCCTTGTGTTATCTCTGTGATACGTGAAGCATTTTCAATATCACCATATAGCAGCTTGGGAGGCTGTCAGGTTTGAAAAGCAGAAGTCCAGAAATGTTTTCCATTTGACTAAATGTTTGTTTCTAGTTTTAGCTCATCACTCATTTTCATTTGATATATCAAAGTTGACGTTATTGAAGGGTACTGTAAAATTTTTCACGTGCATTTTTTTCCCTGCTATTGCATAGAATCCAAAATGCTATGATTCCTAGCTGACTTTTCAAATCTCACGAAGCAATGTTTAATGTGAGGATAGAACATGAAAATTAATTTATTGCTTTTCTATTTAGTTACACTTAGAGACAAGGTCAAAGTCTTCTAATCAAAATATGGCATGAATAATATTAATATTAAATCTGTACTGATGATGAATTTACAAGCACTGAGGAAACAGAACTATCCTCAGAAATTGTTATGGGCTGTATGTTGTTCAGTCTATACTGAAAGGATCAAACCACTGTATTATATGTGCAGGCCCACAATCACAGAGTTGTACTGCATGTGCATGCACATGCCCACAAATGTTCATACCATACTAAAACATGCACATGCAGCGGTATGCAGGTATGCAGTCTTCTGCACGAACACTATAGTATAGTATAGTATAATCACTCACACCTATAGTATACCTGAATTCTTGAACTCTATAGAGATAGCAATGTAGCTTTCTATGTGATCTATATAGATTAAAGAAGTTTCTCTTTCTAAAGTCATCAGATTATTTTCAGATTTTCTGAAGATATGCACGTTGTGGAATCTTGTGAAGATAGAGGAAAATTATTAAGATTAAATCCAAAAGCATATTAACTTTAAAGGACAGGATGTTAAACAACAAATAAATTAAGTTGCTTTCTCCCACAAATCAAGTATGCAAGTTGAGGAGCCACCATCTTTAGGGAAGAGTAACCCTTGGTAGTCTCCCTTTCCCTTCTTAAATCCTCGTTAATGAGGAAATTTCACCTTTGGCATTCTTTGACAGTTTTTATTATCTTTAACTAGTTGTACAAAGGAGTTGTCATTTACCAAGGCAGTTTATGAATACAGTGCATCTTGATCAATGTCACCCCTTTCAACATTCTCACCCAGCCCTCTCACCCCACCCCTTCCCTTACTTATCTTAATTTTAGATCATGTATTGAGCTTTTGCCATGTAACAAAACAGTTTGTGTACAATGCACCTTGAATTTTTGATATTTTTTAAATCTTTCCCCCAAATATGAGTTTTTATTGATTTATTTTCAATTCATACACACACACACACACACACACACACACACACACACTGGGAAATTATGAATGCATTTCCTATCCCTCCTCTCTTCTTTTGTTAACCTCCCCTTCCTTTGATGCCCTCTCCCCCACCCCGCCATGACACCTCAAGTTTCAGCTTCCTGGTATTTAGTTATTTAAGGGAGTTACACCATTAGAATGCTACCCTGCATAGACCTTACACACACACACACACACACACACACACACACACACACACACACAGAGTCCTGGGCTTGAAGTCAGGGCCTGGGTGATGTCCCTGAGCTTTTTTGTTCTACTACTTGAGCCACAGCTCCATTTGTGGCTTTTTGTAGTTAATTGGAGGTAAAAGTCTCACAAACTTTCCTGTCTAGGCTGGCTTCTGACTGCAATCCTCAGATCTCAGCCTCCTGAGTAGCTAGGATTACTGCTATGAGCCACCAACTGCCTGAAGAAATTGCACCTTCTAAGAGATTTAACTTTGGCTGAAGGAAGACTCTAATTGTGCAATAAAATTCCAGGACAATATTCAGTGAAACTTTGATAACATAACGTATTACTCAATATGTTATTTGTTTTTTTTTAATGAAATGCTGTTTTCTGAATCAAAATATCATCTGGCATCCTTTTCTATTCTTAATGAATAACAAGGGTCACTCAAAGCCACTTGCAGATTGATATTCAAAGTGAGGACCAAGAAATGAGAAGAAGAGGTTTTTTTTTTGCTTTCGGTTTTCCCCTTTTGTTGCTGTTTTTGACTTCTGTAACTTTTGTCTTGAATGTAAATTTAACTGATTTGGGAAGGGGAAAAGGAAACACAGAAATCGTGGGACAAAGGGTGAACTAATGTAGCCAATGCTACTCATTAGACATTAGGTTGAAAATGAACTTTATAAATTGTCAGGGAGCAGGTTCAGGAAGGAAAAAAGCTGCGAGGAAACAAGGGAAGAGGTGACACTATTCAAAGAGCAAGGTACTCAATACCTGACTTAAGTAGTTATAACCCTTCTGTACACCACCTTTCCAATAAAACATTTTTTTAAAATGCCATATATTAGTAAAAAGTTTAAAAAAAAGTGAGGAGACTGGCTGGGAAATCCTCAGATGAAGAGAGAGAATGGAAGCAAGTCCATGGAGGGCCTCCTTAAATGATCTATTTACAATCTATTTAGTGGTTGTCTTAATGGTTCTAGGAAAGGTGATCTTTTAATTTCCAGAACCCTGCTGGCAGGCATCCAAAGTAGAAATCCCATATGCCTTGCTTGGGCAGATCCACATCTCTGCAAGGTGGAAAACTAGCTGTGGCTGGGTTGATTATTGTGCCTCAGGCTTCTCTTATCATCCTGATAACTAGCATATTGTCAAGTGTCACTGAAGAGCCCTTCTTTCTGTGGGGGATGTTAGAGACTGCATGCAATGGTCTGGCCAGCCACACCCTTTCCCCGAGGTGTGTTTTTCTTCAGGAACATGGAAAGACTCCTGTTGGGGAAAGGTGTAAGAAGACAAACCAATTGCCACTTCTGGGGGAGGGAGGAATTATCTTCATGCACTTGCAGCTTTACTGATTTATCCCTGCTGGGTTCCAGGATAGGTACAAAGGATGGGGGCAGACAAGTGATTTGGCTGCTGGTGATAAGGAATGAGTGACAACAGATGGGCCTCAGTGAGATGACTCTGATAAGAGTCAGACATTGTCACACCCAGCACTGCAAAGTGGACATAGCATCCGTTCAGTCAAGCAACTCTCTTGGAAGAGTGCACATACCACCTATACCTCTTCATTTGTTTGTTCAGTCATTCATTCATTCACTCAATGAATAATGATTGAGTGTTAATATCTTCTAAGCATAGAGTTGCTGTAGTGCACTAAACAGCCTCCAATTCCTGTCCTTCGTAGCCTTCATTCTACATGCTCTACATTCTTAGTATAGAGTAGAACTATTGGATCATTTTCTAAATGTCTTTTCATGCCTGTTAACTTCTATTTACTCATAAGACTGAGATCTGAGGATCACAGTTCAAAGCCAGCCCCATCAGAAAGGTCTGCAAGATGTTTCCTCTGTCTCCAATTAATCAGGAAAGAGCAGGAAGGAGGTGTAGTATGAGGAGTAGAGGTCTAGCTATGAGCAAGAAAGCCGAGTGAGAGCACAGGCCCCGAGTTCAAGCACAAGTACTGGCATGAAACAACCAAAAACATTCAATGCCAAACTATTTCATGCCTAGGATAGATTCAGAGAAGATAATGATGATGTAACAATAATATAATGATAATGAAGGAAAATCATAAGTATTGATAAGGACGTATAAATTAACTTATATGTAGTGGTAACGTAAAAATGATGAAGTGTCTTAAAGCAGGATGGCAGAGTTAAGGTTTGGTTAGCAAGTACAAGACCCTGGGCTCAATCCCCAGCATTGCCAAAAAACAAATATAACACACACACGCGTGCGTGCACACGCACACGCGCGCACGCACACACACACACACACACACACACACACACCACAATAAAACCAAAATGATCTGGCTGGAAATTCAGCAGTTAATTACCATATAACCCAACAATTCTATTATGCATATCCAAAAGCACATTAAGAGGATATTCAAAGAAAAATGTGTAATAAAAATGTTCATAGTAGCACTATTTAAGTATAGCTATCAGGTGGAAACTTTGCAAATGCGCCTCCATTGAAGGATGGATAAATGAAGCGTACTGTGTCCAAACAATGGAATATTACTCAGTGGTAAGAGCGAACAGAGTACTCATACAAGCTACAACACGGATTATTTAAGATTATGCTAAGTAAAAGGGATTACACACAATGGCCATATGCTGAAAAATTATATAGGAAAGATCCACAAGAGGTAATAGATAGACACAGAAAGTGGATTAGGGCTCATAGGGGCCAGATAAAGGTGAGGAATAGGGAGTACTTTTTGTGATGATGATCATGTTCTGGAACTAGATAAAGGCGATGTTTGTACAGTGTTGTGAATACATACCAGATGCCTCTCAACTGTACATTCCAAAATGGTTAAGAGGGTGAATATGCGATGTGTATTCTATCACAATATAAGCATGCAAGTAGTTGAGGGCTGCAGGGGAATGTGAGGCCTTGCTTATTGGAGAAGGCTGGTTTTTCAGCACAGGTAAAATGGAATTTGAATTCTCAACAAAGGATAGAGTGATTTGCATGAGGATGAACATCTGAGTACCATGACTTATGTAGCAAATGGAGTTAGGTAGAATTACACAGGAATGTCTGCAAGTATTCTACAGTGTTGAGCCATACAAGACTAGATTTAAAGCATGCTCACAGGCTACAGCTCCCCCAACTTAAATATAAAAATCAATAAATGATCACATACTATTTGGGATCACACACAGCTCATTAATTTTCCTACCATTTTTTAATATAAATACAGCGTTTCTATGGAGAAGAGAAACAAGGGCATACACAACCTATCTTATTTTTCTATATTCAAAGTGAATCTATAGATCATCCCTTTAGGAACTAAGTACGTATATTTTACCTTTGATTTACTACAGCATTAACATATGACCTGAGACACAAGGTGTGTAATATAGGGACTGTTCACATGGGTAGGGTGACAGTGTTTTCAGATGGAGGCTCAGTTGACAGCCAGGCAGTCACAGAGGAGATTGTCAGCAAGACAGGTCATGGGCTGAGTGACAAAACCCAGCCCCACGTGCGGGAGTGGTAGGTGATTGTATTTTAAACTGCATGTTGTAGTTTTCTGCCAAGGAAAGGCTAGAAGGTTAAAAGGGACCATCTTTTGAGTGTTCTGTTCTTAGCCACTTTAAACTCTGAAGTGTTTTTTTTTTTTTCAGGTCTAAGATCATCTCTTTTTTTTCAAGCATCTGCTAGAAACTAAACACATCCTGCTGTGTTACCCACCCCTCAGTCTCTCCATGGGGGATGTTTGGACAACTGCTACTGGCAGCTTCTCCAAATGCAGACATCTAGACTGGGAAGAGGCCTCATCTCTTGCTGGCAACCAGAGTCCCCACTTAGCAGCCCATTTTATTCACTGTGAACAACTGCTTTGGTTTGCTTTAGGTCAAGGCACATACTGCCAAGGGAGAAATTAAATTTGGCTGTTCCCCTACAGCAAAGGAAGTTGCCTTTCTGATTTCTAAGAAGGCCTTTATATGGTTTTCATTAATGAATGTTTACTTGTAACTTTTGGTGTTCATAGTACAATGTAGCAGAATAAATTACAGAATAAAACTGAGAAGACAGCCAGAAATTGAGGGCTATTCTCAAAAACATATATCATTTTTGAAGACTCATAGTCACCTATTCTTGTTATAATAATAATAAAAAAAGAGAGCAAGCACACATCTTAAATCTCTTCTGGTTATGGCCGAAAATTAAATCTGAAAACATGGTTAGTTTAGATTTTTTTGAGCTAATATGCTGGAAGTTTTTGAAACAGGAAAACTTCTTTTCAAATCAGTATTTGGTTGATATTATTTCTAGTAGGTTAGACAAATCCTTTAACTGCCATGAAAGATATTAAACTTTATCTCCTTCTTCTGTTTCTGCCACTACTAGGGTTTGAACTCAGAGCTTCATACTTGATGGGCTGGTACTCTACTGCTTGACCCATACCAGAAGCCATTGTTGCTTCTATTATTTTAGAGCTAAGGGCTTGTGTCTTATCTGGGCTTGCCTAGACCATGATCCTCCTATTTATATATTCCACTGTGCTAGGATCACCAGATGTGAACTACTTTGCCCATTTTTTTTTTTTCTGTTGAGATGGAGGAGGGAAGTCTTGCTAACTCTTGTGCTTTAGGCTAGCCTAGAAACATGAGATTCCTGATTTTTGCCTACTGATTAGTTAGAATTACAGGCATGAGATACTGCTTCTAGTACTTCGTATTGGATTTTTCCTGGAGCTCTGGGACCATCAGAAGTTCCAGATTTTATTGATAAACTTTCAACTATGTCTCTCTACCTTAATCACCTCTTCATGATTTCAGAACACTTAATTCTATGCCTTCTGTTGCATGTTTCCTCAGACTTTGTTGCTCTTAAATTTTATTTTGTTTACCATGTTTCAACTCTTCTTTCTCCATTATAAGAAGAGAAGCTCAGGATTTACAATCAGACCTAGTTAAAATCCTTAACCTATCAATAATCATTGTATGAGCTTCTGTAATCTTCTTGAGTGTTTGTGTCTCAAGTTCTTCCTTTGCAAAAAAAAAATGGAGAGATAATTGTAGATTTGTTAAAGGATAATGTGAAATTTTTAGATAGATAAAAGGACAGATAGGCAAATGACAGATAAGCAGAAGATATTGTATAGAGCAGAACACTCAGTACGAGTCCCATAACTAGAACTCAGAGCCAGAAGGCTCATCATATTAGAACTTCCTCTGTCCCCTACCCTAATTTCCTCAGTTGGTGCCAAATATCTTGTGCAGTATCTTTGTATGCAATCCCGCTATGCTCTTTTTAAAGAACAGTATCTCTCTCTTTAAATAGCACAAATAATCTGTTTACCTCTGGGAACCCTTGCTTTTTATGATGTTTATTTTGGACCATTGCTATGCTATTATTTTGAAATGGAACAAGGATTACAAACATCGAACAACTGACCACCAATGATATTCCTTAAATATGTCAAAAGAGACCATATAAAACGAATTATGGTTTAAGTTGGTGCTCCAAAACAAACTACAAACAAATTGGTATAGAAGAACAATTTTGTACACATTTTTCTCCACGGAAAGCTTTTAAAAAGAATTACTGGATCAGCCAAGACCATTGGAATGTCAATGTTTAATAAATAAAGAGCAGTCCATTTTTACTGGTCTGTTAGCAATATATATATTTCATATATATATGAAAGTAAAATATAATTTGGAGAATTTATTTTAGCTTTAAGATCTTTATTAAAACTAAATTCCACTATTCCTACTTTTATACTGTTTTGAATTTTTCAGTGGTTAACATGTTTCAGTAAAAGGTGGAAAGTTTTGCTTTACACATTACAACAGAAAGGAGTCAAAAGACTTCCTAAAAATGCAAAGAATGTCTGAAACCAACCTTAATAAAAATGAAAATAGACTTAGAATATGTGTAAGAAGCTGTTTCTTTTTGGAAACAGCTATTTTACCTTAAATCACCAAGATCAAATTTTGTAAGTTTTGGAATTCTTACAGCTTCTGACTGAGGGTGTAAAATAAAATCATGAAATGAATAAAAGATATGACAAGCAAGAGCAATTAAAAAAACATTTGGGATCTTTTGCCTATAAGAAATTATTTGGGTACAAGTAAATAGACGAATAATTGCTCATATACCTTTTTTAGGGTGTTGAAATTCTTCTGGGGGAATAAAGCCAATCAAATAAAAATTATTTGTTTTGTAAGCAATCATCAAACTTCTATAAAAAGTGTTCACTTTGGCAGCACATATATTAAAATTGGAAGGATACAGAAAAGTTAGCATGGACCTTGAGGAAGGATGGCCCACAAATTCATGAAGTATTGTGTATTTTAAAAACAAAAACAAACTTCTATAAAAATTAGTGAAGGGCTTGGTTGTTGAACCTTTTAAACTAAAGCAGAGACTGTTTTTTGGTGGATCAGTTATCTGTGCATAGATTGTAGTCTTCCTGACTAGAAGAACTTGACCATAAAATACATGCTTATGAAACTTTATTCTTTTTTGGGGGGTACGTGTTTTGTTTTATTTTGTTTCTTGGATGTGAGGAGATGAGATTCTTTGCAGAGTGAGAACAAATGGTGCAGACTCCTTTGTTTACGAAGATCTTGTCGAGCAGCATCTGACAGCAACAAATGCCTGGGATATTAATTCAGAAAAATATTCATAGTTGTTTATGAGCAAGGACAGGCTGAGACAGGTTTAAACACGTGTGAATCCCTGTCCACTTGGCTGTGTATGGGGAGCTTAGAGAGGTGGTCAAAGGGTCCATTCTATTTTGAGAAGGTTCTGATTTGTTTTTCCTGCACTGCCCACTTCCTTCCTCCAAAAACAACTTCCTCCTAAACCATTCACTTTCCTTTTTAGGAGGAACGCACACAGTAAAGGCTAGCTTTGGGCAATAGCTACAAGAGAGAAAGTCTACAGATTCTCTGTAGCTACTACTCCCAAGTCCAACAAGCTACTCATCCTACAACAGTCCTCTGAATCAAGTAAGTTAACTGACAAGGACACAAAGAGTAACAGAGTGGTAACACTGTTCACAACACATTATATCTATCTATATCTAACTGACAAGGACACAAAGAGTAACAGAGTGGTAACACTGTTCACAACACATTATATCTATCTATCTATAGATATAGATATCTATCTATCTATATCTATAGATATAGATAGATAGATATAGATATAGATAGCTAGATATATCACCATCAAACCCCTTTGTGCAACTAATAGATGCTAGTAAAGAATATATGCTAATAAAGAAAAATATATGCAGAAAGTTAGAAGCTTCTTTATGAATTTTGTTGGTACTGAATAAAAGAGATCAGTTCTTGGATTAGGGGCTGAAGCCACTTTTAATTTTCTAGGTTTTCAATGAGTTTTCCTATCTATACTAGGAAATGAAAGGCCAGCTCAAAGAATTCTTGTAGGACCACTTCAGGGCAACTGATTAAAGCCTATTGCATACAGCGGAAATGTCTGTTCCTCCTATATCCTAGTGCAGTCTTACGCAAAGGTGGGGGTTCTGCTCTTTTAGGAAGAACTATACCTTCTAAAAGTGGCTCTTGACTGAGAGCAAATTTCCCTTGGATTGCTGAAGTAGCCCCCAAATACCTTCAAGAGCCTTCATTCTTAAAGCTCTTTAACCTATGTGATCATCACATTTATGTTTGGAAATTTTCCAGTTCAGTCAGGAGATTTGTCAGAGTTCAAGGAAAACAATGTGAAAAACCTTCTGGCACCTACAACCAGAGAGGGCAAACATCTCCCTTGCTCCCTTCTCCCTGTGTAGGTATTTCCAATTTACCACTGTGGAACAAAGTGGAACAATTCCAAGAATCCATTTCAGCAAAGAGGTAGATACTTTTCTTTTTCTTACAGGTAGATATTTTCGTTTCCAAAAGCTGATCAACCCATTCAAATGTGACTCTGTTTACTGATATAGCTTTGGGTTTATATTTTGAATTTTCTGTAGTAATTTCACATATGCCTTCTGAACAAAGAATCTTCAAAGTAGTATTTCAAGTGGAGACAGGTGATAATGAATGGCATAAGCAATTACATATGTCATTGATATTAATGGGCACTGGCAGCTGGACTAAATTGATGTAGCATTTATCTTTTTTCTAAAGCTGGCCACATGGTCAGGCTCAGAAATTAAATTAGAAGTGTGAGCTTTCCTTCTGGGGGAAAGAGGGCTAATGGTGTTGTCCCTATTTGTTTTCTGCTCAAGGATAGTGCTCTACCACTTCAGCCATAGCTTCTCTTCTAGCTTTTTGGTGGTCAATTGGAGATAAGAGTCTCACAGACTTTCCTCCCAGGCTGGGTTTGTGATCCTTAGATCTCAGTTTCCTGAGTCGCTAGGATTACAGATGTGGGCCACTGGTGCCCAATAAACTTTTCTTTCCAGGTATTTTTGGGGAGATACTAATGGCATCTTCTGTAGTCATAAAGATGCAGCAATTCTGCATTTTTCACAGTGATTTTCACCGCAATATTCTGTATTACCAGAACATGTGATTTGAATTGCTTTAGAAATCATTTTTATGCACATAGGGATTGGAGCAGATTCTGGTTTTCTGTTGCACATACAACTGAGATACATGGACTCTAAATAGCCTTGAGAAATACTTAGGAGTGTGGTCTAAAAAAGATTTTGGTCTACTTCTATGCATTGTTTTAGTATAGGTTTGGTTGGTTCTAAGCTTCCCTCAAGTTGTTCAATTAAAAGCATTCGGTTCAGAAGAAACTATGACCATGAACTAATATGGTGGTGGTGGTGGTGGTGGGTTAATCTCCACGAACAACTGTGAGCATAAATTATAAACTGTTCATCATTATTCTGTACAGATTAGAGAGTGGAGGAAGAAGTGATGACTCAGCTTATTCTAAATTGTCTGTTCACTTTATTAATAATATTAATAAAGATGACATGTCATAGTAATACAGGTTATCTCAACTAATGATTAGCCAACAGGAAGTGTGTCAGTGGCTCATCTTTCTCACTTCTCTTTCAGATTCCAGAATTACAATTTTTATATCAGATTAGTTAGTTAATATTATCAGAGATCATTCAGGAAACTCCTATGGATCTGAGAGACCAAGATAAAGAATCTTAGTAGATCTACTATCTGATGGAGCAGGGTGCAGAAAGCTTATGATTTTCCCAGCATCACATGGTAAGTTAATAACACAATATGCACTATTACTGGCATATAATAACTCGAGGCACAGGTTCAAGGCCATACGGATTTCTTTAATGTCATTCTGGGAGGATATATTTATAGTGTACAAGACATGACAAAGATAGTTTTTTGTATGTCTAAGACCATGTAGTAATAACTCTGGTCAGTTTATTGTAACACTGGCAATTGTTTTAATTTTCATATCTCATACAAGTAGAAAAATTATTTTAAAAATCATGTATTTAACTAGTTGATGTTTTGCATTAAATGACATAAACTTTGGCTTGAATATGTTGCCACTTATATAACCTGCCACTTATATAACCTTTTGTCCAAACTTAGGTAGTCTTCAGTATAACAACATAGTTTACTGAATGGCTTCCCCATCCTCTGGTATTCTCAGTTCCATTTTTACTAATAAATGGGATAATGGAGAAATTAGTATTTCCCAGAAATGTCTGTTAGGAAAATTGCAAGAGATTTTAGATAGGAGGGTAAATGACAAATCATATATGAATGTAAATAATGTTGGGGCAAAACTGAAGTGTGCACAGTGACTGAATTTACTAAGAAGCTCTTGTTCAGGTATTATTATGTTTGTTTGGGGGAGGGCATTTCATATTTGACAAAGAGGGTATTTTGAACTTGCTTTATTTTCTCTTTATTATAGTTTGTGACTCCTTTAAAAAGATTTCCTGGTTTTAAAAACAGGAAATACACAATTACTAGGGAACATCTAAATAAGATTAAAAGGGAAAAATGTTGCAAAATTTGATAACGGATTTGTATCCAGAATATGTGGAACATGTATAACTCAATTATAAAAAGATGGAAAAATCAATAAAAAATGGACAGGGAGTCAGGCTAGACATTCAAATGGTCAATAAATGTAAAATAGTATAAATCAAGAAGATGCACAAATCAAAACCACAAATAGATCCCACTTTATATCTACTAAGATGACTTTGAGTGTGGGTGAGGAAGATTTTAATTTTTTTTTTTTTGTCAGTCATGGGGCTTGAACTCAGGGCCTAAAAGCTGTTCCTGTGCTCTTTCACTCAAGGCTAGTGCTCTACCACTTTGGGTCACAGTGGCACTTCTGGTTTTATGGTGGTTAACTGGAAATAAGAGTCTCACAGGGTTTCCTGCCCCTGCTGGCTTTGAGCCATGATCCTTAGATTTCAGCCTCCTGAGTAGCTGGGATTACAGGCCTGATCCACCAGCTCCTGGCTGTGGGTGAAGAATTAGAGCCCTGGTATACTGCTGGTAAGAATGTAAAATATGGTGACTGCCTTTTAAAATAGTTCAGCAATCCCTTGGAACACAGAATTTACCCCATGATCCAGAAATTTCATTCCTAAGTATAGATTCAAGAACATTGAAAATGTATTTCCTATGCTCCTGGCATTATTACTCATACTAGGCACAAAGTAGAAACAACCCAAAATGCTCATCAGCTGATATGTAGATAAATGTAGTTCGTGGTAAAATGGAATATATTGTGGCAACGCAAAGAAAATATTGACATATGCTACAATGTTATGAACCTTTAAAACTTCTATCAAGTGAAAGAAGCCAGCTATTCTGTATGATTCCATTAACGTAAAATATCCACAATAGGCAAACACACAGAACTGAATAGTAGATTTGTGGCTGCCTTGGACCATATTGGGGTGTGATTTAGGGATATGGAAAGTGTTACTGATGGGTTAAGGTTCTCTTTGGGGGGGTGATGAAAATACATGCCTCTGTGTGATGAGAATAAAAAAATGAATAGGATAATATATTACTCAGTAGTAAGGGAAGAGAAGGAACAGGTGGATGTAGAGGGAGAGGAAGAAAGAGAACTGAATTCTTCTCATTCAGGGATTGCCAGTTCATATGACATTTCCTCAAGGAAAACAGGTGACTTTACCAGAATCCAGGAAGCTCTCCACCTCAGGACTGATCAAGAGAACCTGACTCTTTAAAAACTAATGTTAAATTTGAGAGTTCATTTCACTCAAATTGGTGACCTGCAGCTATCAAAAATGTTTACATCTTAGACCAGATGGATTAGGAAAATGAATTTGGCTCCATGTGGACCAGAGAACCTGATGGCCAAAAGCTTTGATGTTGTCAAACAACTAAGCAAATAACACGTTGGGTAAAAAGAAAACAGATGTACACACACCACCGACAAAGGCTTTGATCTCTACTGTGATGGTGGCTGCCTGCTCATGAAGGAGTAGGGGAACTTGTTTCTTTTCCTAATGAGCCTTTTCTACTTTATTAGGTTCACTGATTTCATGCACACCAAACAGGCGGGAAATGGCACTCCTTTCTAAGAAAGGACTTTGATGTTTCACTAATACCAGCCAATAAAGCATTTCTTACACCCTTAGCCAGTAAATCGTGATTATTGGCTATCTCCACAAATTCTGTGTTCAGTCTCTGCTGGTGTGAACAGAGAGTGAATAGAGAAGGTTACATCCAGGACTTCAAAAACACTCTGGGAATCCTAACCAAGGCCCCGAGAAAACCAATGTTTTGAAAGTTGATGGTATTTTTCCTCCATCCAAAGTTATTGTCATGATCCTGGTAAATTAGTAAGTAAATGATAGAGTGAGATCAAGTGACAGTGATCTAGGGGAGGTGATACCACTTTTCGGTTTGATGCGTGGGGAGCTGACAAGAGAGAAGCTAGTTGTCTAAATGGACTTGATAGAAAAGGGGTTTTGCTCCAGAAATGGACTTTCAGGCATGGGGATTTTCAGGATTTCTTTCTATTATGATGGGAAACATGATGCGATAGCATTTTAGCCATTTGTCACTTTGCTTGTGGTGTGAAGGGAATGGCAGGTCACTGCGTCACAAGCACGCATGGCTGGCTGCCAGGAGAGAAAAGAAGGCTGTGGAATCCTGGCCCTGGGCACTCATCCCAGTGGAAAAATGAGACCAGTTTGTTGCAGTAATGGCATGCTTTACAAAGTGCCTGGCCTTAAAGTTCTTGCAATTCTTAGTTTTACTGCTATGTCTCAGTGTCTTTTAAGTTCCTTATGAGAATATGAGAAAAATAAATGTTTAAAAGTTCTTGTTAGCTGATGGAGATAATGGGCATTTTATGTTGAGTGCTTTGCAGATGCAAAGCATTGTCTTGGAATCAAATGAATCTGGTCAAGATCCTAAATATATCACTGATGACTGTTATGTACTTGAGTCAAGTATTTCACCTTCATGCTTTTCCATGATCTTGTTTGATGACATGACTCTGAGTCCCAATGCCTATCTATTTTGAACAAACAGGTAAGTGATTACTACTTAAGATGTAATAAGAATATATCCCTCTTGTAGGTAATTTGGAAAATGTAGAAAACAATGGCTATCAAGATACATAAACTGACATATTGAATCAAAACCCCTTTGTGCAACTACTTAAAGATAATTTCAAAAAGGGACTGAAAATTTTCTTTCACTTTTATTTGTCCATAATTGGTTATAACCATGTATACTTGAAGTCAGATATCGTTGGAACAAGGAGACCCTGTAAGAACTATCCGGTCCAACCCTCGGATTTAACAGATGGGGTAACAGAGCTACAGCAGACTTCATTGAGCTCAGTTGGCCAGATTATTGGCAGCTGAAAGTCTAGCTTAGTAGGAGAGTTACTTTCCTAGAATGTAAAGGATCCTTGGATCAAGGCAGATTTATTGGGGTTGCACATGCCTCTAACCTCAGACGTAGGAGGCTAAAGCTGGAGGCAAGAAGTTCAAGATGAACTTGGGTAACAAAGTGAGGCCCTCATCTCAAAATAAATAAATAAATAAATACCCAATCAAACTCATCCCTCTACCAGCCCCTCTTATTCCTTCTCCCCATTTTTTGGGTTGTTCTCTTTAATTATTGTTAAAAGACGATTTTTGATGTTTACCCTTCAAGTTCTCTACAGAAGTATAAGCACTGTGCTATCAGTTCTTGTATGTAGATACACTTAGTTATATTTTGAGTATTTTTATTGACTGCTATGTCTCGCTGTTGATTTCTCCAGAAAATACAAGTAGCTGAGCATCCCTAGATTCTTGACATACCCAATTTGGTCCACGATATTCTACTTTTATTCACTGTGTGATTATATCATTAGCCAATCATGAATTTGAAGTTCTTTGGTCAGTGAGTTGGTACCGATCCTCTGAGATAAGAAGATGCTTGTTCTCCATCTGCAGCAGAGGCAGTATGGGGTCAGTATCAAAACAGTATCATGAGTGGAAAGGGATCAGGAACAGTGCCTTCAGGAAAGATTCTGGTTTGGGGTGATGTAAGGAAAAGCTTGAAAACAGGCAGCCAATCTTAATCCTTGCCATTCTAATCAATGATCCAACTCTATAGTTTTAGTGAGAGTCTTAGCTGAAGGGATGCGTCTCTACTCCCTGTGCTCATTTCAGGTGACCTTACTGTTGCCTTGACAGCTCGGAGAGACTCATGTTTACCTCATCATTTCTGGAATTTTCAATCCAAACACAAGTGGTTACGTGCGTCACCTATCATATTGCAACAGACTGAATTCTTAGAAACAGCCATGTGCTTCCTTTTCTCTCATCCTGTGAAGGACTAAGCCTTCTTCTTTTTTTATTTTTAATAAAGAAAATAAAGTTCTACTGTTTGCTTTTCTTCAATGAGACATCATTGAAGAAGTACGTATATATAAGAAGTACATACTGGACAAAATGAAGCATCAAAATTCTAGTATTTATTCACACTTTAGATGACTCTAAACAAATAGTTTACATCTATGGATATGTATCTTACAACCTGGGACATCATCACTCTCATTTCATGACAGTTATTCTTTTATATTCATGGTATCCTTCCTTTCTTTTTTCTTTCCTTCCCTTCCCTTCCTTCCCTCCCTCTCAGTCTCTATGTCTGTCTCCTTCCTTCCTTCCATCCCTCCCTCCTGCCCTCCCTCCCGCCCACCTGCCCGCCCGCCCTTCCTTCTTTCCTTCCTTCCTTCCTTCCTTCCTTCCTTCCTTCCTTCCTTCCTTCCTTCCTTCCTTCCTTCCTTCCTTCCTCTCAATACTGTATCTTGAACTCAGAGTCTGGATACTGTCTCTGAGCTTATTTTGCTCACAGTTAGAGTTCTACCACTTGAGCCACAGTGCCACTTCTGGCTTTTTTTTTCTCCTGCTTATGAACCCAGGGCCTTATCAAACCCAGGACCTCATGCATGTTAAGCAAGCACTCTACCACTGAGCCACCTTCCCAGCCCACATTCACATTTTTAAGTGAAAAAAATTTCAGTTCATTCTTAACATTTTTCCTAATAGTTAATTTTTTTCCTCATAAAATATTCTAAAGCTGGATATTATTTTTAATATTTTGTTTCAATCATGAAATATAGTCCATTGAGAAGAATTTACACAGAATGAGGATATACTTCACAGGAAGTTTAAATGAAGTCCTACACTCTTCTACCAGAAGATGTGATACATAAAGGAAAGAGGAACAATTTGGCTTGGCATCTGAACATTTTATTAATACATGCTTGAATTATTTTTCTTCCTTTAGCTATTTAGTGTTAAATAAATATAACTATGTCAAAAATCCTTAGAGCAGTAGTCTTGAACTTAGAATGTGATTTCAGTCCATTGGATTCTATGGGTTTGTCATTTCTCTTTGAGGATAACATAATAACATTAAGCTGCTCAAAAGTCTTAATACTGGGTGGAATGTGGCTTTGTGGTAAAGTGCTTGCCTAGCATTCATGAAGCCCTGGGTTCGATTCCTCAGGACTACAAAAAAGCTGGAAGTGGTGCTGGGGCTCAAGTAGTAGAGTGCTAGCCTTGAGCACAGAAAGACTCAGGGACAGAGCCCAAGCCCTGATTTCAAGCCTGAGGACTGGAGAAAAAAATATCCCAAGCTATATAAGTAAATTTTTTCTTTCTTTTTCTTCATTAATTTCCTCTTTAATATTATTTGACAGATAGAATAAGTTTTTATTTGTAGGCTTATAGTAAAGGGGAAAGCCATACCTTGCAAGACAGTTCCTCAGCAATATATACAATATATCTTTTATTTCTATGGAATAGAATCAAATATAGACTGATACTACAGAGTAAACACTAGCACTCAGCAAGTGCCGGGAGCAGAATAGGAAAAAGACAAAGAAATGAGGCTTAAAGACATAAAAACCCTTCACTAGGATCTGTTGATGACAGTCAGACCAGGGCTGCATGACACAGTAGAGACAGACAGGTTCCAGGAAAGGAATACAAGGACATGGGAACAGTGCAGGGGAGGGACCAAACTCACATGCAGGTTTAGTACTAGACAAATTGCCTTTGATATTTGTGTATTTCTTAGAAATACACATAAGTAAAAGGAAGAATTGATCATTACCATATAAATCTGTTGCTTTGCAGTATCAACATCATCAGAAATGTGGACAATTCACTCAAATTCAGAAAATAAATAATCATCACTGGTCCTCAACACAAAACTTCTATTCCACCTAAGCTTCCTCCCTTCCCCATCCCCCAATATCCATCCCCTACCACTCTTGGGTGGCTACTGCTCCACTGCTGCTGTCTTTTATATACAAATGTCATGTGGCCCAGGTAAGGTGAGCACTGCAGGTTTAAACAGCTGGCTGAGAGGCAGGAGTGAATCTGCAAATCTTTCTTCACTTGTTTTTACACCACAGACTCTTTTGGTGTGGTCTCAGGGTTTGAACTCAAGGCCTATCCTGTGCTACGCATGTGTTGTGTCCTGAAGTCACTCCCCATTACACACTTCTTCAAGGATCTGGTCTTTCAACAAGAGCAATTAAGTTTTAAAATAATGAGATATGTGCAAGTCAAGCTAGAAACCTTAGACAATGTGGTAGCTATTTTTCAAACAACTTATTTGTACTTAAAAAAGTTGATAACAGCATGTAATTATGTCTGAACTAGATCCTGGCTCCCAGCCATTCGTTGAAGTCAGATGAAGATTTCAATAAAATATTTAGTAAGTATCTAGGTAATTTAGTATGGATTTATTTAAAGCCTACTTCCTGTTTACATAAAAACCACAGTCTAATTCTTATTATCATTCTGAAATCAGCCTTAACTAAGCTTTTGTCTGTGTAATTAAGATAAAGGACATAGACTATGAGGACAAGTTCTTTCTGTACGAAATCCGCAGAAGATCTTAAGTATAAAGGAATTACTTATTAGCATTACCATCTTGGAGTGAAGAAGTTTAGCTATGGAAATATTTGCTATGAACTTTCGCTTCATTCTTTCTCTAAATACGCTTACATAGAATAAAATAAAAGCAAAAATATAAAGCAAAATAAATGTGCAAGTTATATTTGTCCAATGAACATTTGAGGATTATATGGTTAAATTTTGGAAGCTATATTAAGTCAAGTAAGAGTCACAAGTACTGAAAAGTTGAATTTTGTTGGGATTGTTTTGGCAGAAGATCTTTATAAAGAACAAAATGGAAACAACTGATTTATAAATCATATGATGCTAGAATAATACAAGAACTGGGGATGTAGCTCAAGTGGCAAAGTGCTTACCTAGCTAGTTTAAGGCCCTGGGTTCACTTCCCACTTCCATACAAAAAACCATAAAAAGACAAGAAAAGAAGCCAAACCACAAAGTATTTTGAGATCCTTAGTAACAATATGGATAATTAATACTGACTTCTGGGACCTGTAGCCCTGAGTCTGTTAAACCTTGCTCATTTCATTTTTATCAACAGCTTAGTTTTCATAGTTGTTATCTTTTGATAGTTTTTTTTAATTATGATAGTCTCATCTAACTAATAATGAAATCATGTTTGGATATGCTTGCATTTTATAAGTATGTCTATATAAGTAATAAAAAGCTGGGAGGGAGGCTGTTAAAGGAAGAAGTATAATTATCTTTTATTTCAATTTGACAGACGAAAATGAGCTACCTAGTGTCTTTTTTTGACTATAGAGCACATTTGGTAGGGTGAGAACAACTCTGGACTTTGTCTATGTTTACAAGATGAGATAAAAACAGTTAAAGGTTATGTCTAACTGAAGCTGGGAGAGATGAGGGAGATGTGGAGATAATCCTTTATATTATTTTTAAAGCTTAGGGTGGAAGGAAATTCATATATTCAGTATCTTTAATCCTTATTTTTCTTCATCTTCTAGGATGATAATTATTTCATTGTGTGATTTTTTTTTGGGGGGGGAGGTTGGTCATGGGGGCTTGATCTCAGGGCCTGGGTACTGTCCCTGAGCTTTTTTGCTTAAGGCTAGCACTTTACCACTTTGAGCCACAACTCCACTTCCAGTTTTTAGGTGGTTAATTGGCAGTAAGAGTCTTCTGGACTTTCCTGACCTGGCTGGGTTTAAACCATGATCCTCAAGTCTTAGCCTCCTGAGTAGCTTTGATTACAGGTGTGAGTCACCAGGGCCTGGCAGTGTATCATATTCTAGTTCTCTGTGTGAGAATAGTAATCCTGGGCTAATTTGTAAATTTGTATCAATTTCCTTGTGCACTGGAAACAGATGAGACATGGAGAGAAAGATACTCTTAAACTAAAATGGCGCACTAATTCATCCATGGGTTTATTATTAATCCCCAGGAAAAGTAGAAATTTGTTTTTTTTCTTTTAGGTGAAAAGATAACTAATTCTCCCTGAACCTTTCTAAGAAAAGGAGGTAGATGGACATCCTTCACCCACCAGACCACACTATAGTTTGGACAAATTACCATATACACATTCAGCTTTAACTTCAAACAGCTTTACAAGTAACCATTAAAGCAAAATGGAAGGGAAGTATTATAAATAGCAGTATCAGTTTTCCAAAGGATAGTTTGAAGAATAGAATCTTTGCAACTTATTATACAAAATAATAAGAAACAGGAAGAAGCAGAAGACAGAAGGAAATTTTAAGCTACAATTAAGATGTTAACCAATTTTTAAAGTTAGAAAGGAATATATTTTTGAGATTCTAAATAATTTATTAATGACAAGTCTAACATCTAAGACTAGAACAGAAAAATTCATTAACTTATTCAAGAATTAAAAGGATATTAAAGGTAAATATATCTACATTTTTGGGTGGTATAAAAATATTATTAGACAAAAAAATTTTAAATTTTTCTTTGGATATAATTTGTTTGAATCTCTTCATTTTCCCCAAACTCTTACTCAATTGATTTCCAGGATTGGATTTATTAGTTTAATTTTTTAAAACAATCTTATTTGAGTTGATTGAAATCAGTGGCATTTTTCTCTAACTTGTAGCAGATGAAATTCTCTTTGTAAATTGTACCCTGAAATTTCTAACACACTAATGTAAAGGCAGGACCTCTGTTGGTATTCCTGTTCCAACTCTAAGATTGACAAGCTTACTGTTTTTGCTTTGGAGATGGTCTGAAAATACAAATGAAGGCTATATGGAATAAAAGGTAGGTAATAGATGAACAAAGCTACTGCAAGATATTTCTTCTAGGAATCTGGAATGAGAGGAGACATAGATGGTCCTGTAAAAACAAGAAATGAACTATAACCAGTTGCTGGTGGCTCACACCTGTAATCCTAGCAACTCAGGAGGTTAAGATCTGAGGCTCATGGTTCAAAGCCAGCCTAAGAAGGAAAGTCTGTGCAACTCTTATCTCCAGATAACCACCAGACAACCAGAAGTGGTGCTGTGGCTCAAAGTGGTAGAGCCCCACTTTCAAGCCCCACAATGACAAACAACAACAACAACAAAAAGAACAAAACAGTCAAAGAAAAAAGAATTACAAATCACTGAACCTTTCCAAACTGCAATTTTCTCTGCAAAATGAAGAGATTGGTAGCATTGGTAGCTTCAAGATCTTTTCAATTCTAAGCTTTTACTATATTGAATGTATGCTCCTATGGAAGTCCCACTATCTCTTCAGCTGTTTTCTTTTCTTTTCTAAGGACCAGCTATGGGTGGAAAAACCCACGCACAATGTTTCAGGGGAGACTGCACATGACAGGAGAATGTAAAGCTTTCCTCTTACTCAGGCTTCTTAGGATCTTGGTCTTCCTGACCACAATGGAGAAATAATTACAGTGTCTGTAGAGTAGAGCATACAAGTCTTAGAGTAACACTGTATAACACGCTTCCTGTGTTATAAATGATCTCTTCTTCTGTTATAAATGATTTCTTCCTGGTCATTTAAAAGTAGTGCTTTTATATACATGGAAAAGAAGAAAGAACAGATAGAAATAACATCCTGACATCCTCTGGAGTGAGTAAATATTGGTAGATGTGTGTGTTTAAACATTTCAGCTTGCATTTGTCTTCACTTTTACTCAAAATCAAGTTCTCTGTGTGTGTGTGTGTGTGTGTGTGTGTGCATGTGTGTATACCTATGCATATTTCAACATGTGTATTTATAGTAATAAAGCGTTTATTATTTTAAAGAAAATACAAAATATTTAAGCATTATATACACCCTGTGATAATACAGAACTAAAATGTCTCAGCTTTGCAAAGTAACTTTGATCAGATCAGTTTTTCTGATCAAAGTTACATTTGTATGTGAACTTTAGAGATATTTGAACTTCTGCTAATCCACATGGGACCTTCATACCTATCTACCTGTCTGTTTATCTAGCTGTCTATCTGTCTGTCTGTCTGTCTCTCTGTCTTTCTCTTTTTCTCTAAGAAAGAAGGTACCCTCTTTCAGAGACCCCTGTCTTATGAGGCATCAGTACACTTAACAAAAGAGGAAAAGCTTTCCCTTTCTCAGGGTGTATCGACTTTCCTCTAAGACCTGGAGATCAGAGGACAGACTAGCTTTCAGCTTCCACATTTTCTTATGGCTGGAAGTCCTTGAGCAAGCAGATGCTATATGCAACTATAGCACAGTGAGCCCCTGGGGTCAGTCTCAAGTGGTAACAACCATTTCTCTCAGAGGATGTACAAGTACTTTGAAGTTTGTTTCTAGGAGAGGTGTGAACAAATTCTGGAAGAATCAGAATCGAACAAGCATTTGTTAGGCCTACTGTGTGAATTATATTGTGCCAGATGGTGTGTGTGTGTGTGTGTGTGTGTGTGTTTGTGTGTGTGTGTGGCAAGGTGTTGGAGGTGAAATGAAGACAGAGAATGGCTCCAGAGGATACAAGCAGGCAGTGTGATAGGATCTGGAAATCAGATTCTGAATGCAATGCCCTGGGTTTTCCTCTTCTTACTTCAGGTGAGAAGTAGATTGGGCTCTTTATTAGGGTGCTTCCTGAGAGAGCACATACATCAAAATGAAGCTGAAATATCCTCTGAGCCACTTGGTGTGAGAAACTCATGAAAGTACATGGCATACTTTCTATGAGTTGTCTACGTCCACAGAAGTTGCCACTGATGCACTGAGTGAAGAACTTGTGGTCTGAATCAGTCAGTGGTGGGAACAACGAACCGTGTTTCCCCATAGCACAGGTGTGCTGACCCATGGCTGAGTTTGCTTGCTCTATGGAATAGGCACATTCCTGTTACACACCACAGATGGAAATGGGGAGAGAAAGAACAAATCTCTTTGGGGTTCCCTTGTGGAAACCAATCTTGAGTATCCTCAACTTTGTTATTATAAGATAAAGGAGAGGAAGATACTAATACTACTCTGCCTTGCTGTTTGGGATCCAAAAGATCTATTAGAGTACACAACCATTTTAGTCTCTCTAAAGGAGGTAATGTCTGCTGATATGTTGTTAGAAAATCCATGAACAAAGAAGGTAAAAATTCTAGGATGAAAGTACCCAAGATCCGGTCTTTAGTTATTTCATGTGTCCCGCAACAAAAATGCCATCATATTGTTCTTAAGAAACAATGCACTAATAAAAATGAGGAAGGAGCTAAAGAATATGTGCTAAGCTTTTGGCTAAGAGAATGAAGGAAGCCAAAGATAAAATGCCATGTACAGATTGCCAAGAGAAGATGGCTGTCCTCTCAGATCTTGGAGATCTTCTCCTTCTGAGTCCAGTCAAAAATAAGAGTCTTCAAGAATAACAGAGAAATAATTAGACCTTAACAAAAAAGTAGATTGGGTAAAAAGACTTTGAGTTGATCTGGGGTTTCTCTCCCCTCCTCTACAAGGAACAGCTAGAAATAAGCTTTACCTAGTGCTCATTGAAAAGAAACAACTACAGAGTGCATCCCGGCGGCAAATAGCAGGCAAGGCTTCCATGAATAAAGATGAAACCAAAGATTGCAAAGCATTAGATCATCAGAGAAGAGTGGGGTGAACATTCCAGGATGGGGATGCTGGGTAAGTAAAGACACCGAGATCAGAATTGGTATAGGATGTGTGTGGGCAATCAAGAGACTCTCGGGGTCACTAACACAAGGGCCTTATGTTGTGTCATTTAGGGTGAGGCGGGCAGGACAAGACCAGACTAGGGTCTGTCATTCCATCCCCTCCTAATGGTCACAGGAACATAACTGCCAAAGGAGTGGCTTGGTGTATCCATTGCATCTGTGTAGCTGCAGAGCTGCCTGCTTCAGTGTGTAATGTTCAGAGATGGAATCTAGGATCCAGGCCAACATTTTACCGTGCTCTAAGCAACCAGCGAAACAATTAACCAGCTCAGACATATACACCGCACACTCATACATGGGCAGAGACTTCAAGAGGGAAACAATCCTGATAAATAATCTTAGGCTGTGTGCCATGTTCTCCAACTTCAAAAGGAGGTGAAGTCTTCGAAATGCAGCTTTCCAGAAGAGTGTGAAAATATTGACCCCTGCAGAATTGGAACCAAGCGAGGAGTGCATTCCGCAAACAACAGAACGATTGACAAGGTGACTTGAAGTCAGTGGAGAGAGAAAGCAGAGTTTCGGAGGGAAGCCAGGAGCTCGCATTTCTGTAATGCTTGTCCTGGTGCCAGTGATAAACACTAGCACACCCTTCAGCCTCTGCCTGTGAAGAGGCCTCTGCGAGGCTGAGGTGCACTCCATATATAAATAATCTTAATCTTCAAATGCACAGTAGACACAGGGGAATGCAATTAGGAAGACCTTTCTTCTTCGCCCTTTATGGAAACTTGAAAAGGAGCAAACTTTGGCCTACTATGGAAGTTTCACCCTACAGAGAGATGTGACGAGATCAGGGTGGCTCTTGGAGTAGAGAACAGTACTGGAATAGACCTGTTTTTTTCCCATGACAGTGTCCTCTAAGCCACGGAAGAGGCTTAAGCCACATTCAAAAGTAAAGGACTGCTAGTCACACAGTGTAAAAATGACCTTTGCTGGCAAAATGTGGTAAGTTACATGGCTTATCTAGTCTCAAGATCTTTTTAGGTAGGAGCCAGTGGCTCACACTTGTAATCCTAGCTACTCAAGAGGCTGACATCTGAATGTGGTTCAAAACCAGCCCAGGCAGAAAGTCCACGAGACACTTATCTCCAAAAACCAGTAAAAAGTCAGAAGTAGAGCTGTGGCTCAAGTGGTAAAGTGCTAGCCTTGAGAAAAATAAGTTAAGGGACAGCATCTCGGCCCTGAGTTCAAGCCCCTGAGTTCGTGTGTGTGTGCGTGCGCACACACATGTCTTTTTAACTGTGATAGAGAGGATGCAATAATCAGTTAGCAATATATGTATGTTATATATAGCATACATATATAGTATGTAGAATATAAAAATGTATAGTATATAGAATATGAATATATAACATACATATGTATGTATATCTTTAAGTGGAAATGCAGAGATATTATTATTATTATTATTTGTAGGACGTGGGGCTTGAACTCTGGGCCTGAGCATTGTCCCTCAGCTCTTCAGCTCAAGGCTAGTGCTCTACCACTTGAGCCACAGTGCCACTTCCTGTTTTCTGGTGGTTAATTGGAGATAAGAGTCTCACAGACTTTCCTGGCCAGGCTGGCTTTGAACCTTGATCCTCAGATCTCAGCTTCCTGAGTATCTAGGATTACAGGTGTGAGCCACTGGCACCCAGCAAAATATTCTTTTTTACTTGAAAATATCTTAGCTCTGGCAGGTAAAAATGCTCAAATATGTAAAGTCTGAAGTATTTCTGGTGCTATGTGTAGCCAACAAAGATCGAGCTGTTGACATTGTCTGCAGGTAAATGTGGTTCAGAATGTCAAGTACTAAACTATGAACAGTGTTTGGATAGTATTAGGCTCTCTCTTCTAATCAGATTCAGGAGGTTGAGAAGGAGAGAACACAGAAGGTCAAAGAAGGGGCTGTCCAAAAAGAGGAAGATATCTGAAGAAAGAACAGGAGACAGCTGGGAAGAAAAATAGATGAGCAGCAAAGCTTTTCACTCTTGAAGTCTCTCTACAAACATAGGCCTTTCTTGCATGGACCCATGGTCTACTTGAAAAGTGTCTATCATTTGGGGTTTTGGGAAGTCAAATGGTGGATTTATAATATACCTGTAGGCACACTTTGAACTTCTCTTTAGTCAAACAAAAGCAGACATTTAGAAATTATCTAAAGTCTGGAGGACTTTTTTTTTAATTTAATTTTATTTTATTTGTGAACATACTGTATAGAGGGGTTACAATTGCATGGGCAGGATAATGCGTACATTTCTTACCAAGCATTGCAGCCTCCTCCTTTGTTTACCCTTCCCATCCCCCCCATCCCAATCCTTCTCCTTCCCCCCCCCCCCCCACCCCCTTCCCCCCCCCCACACCGACGTTGTAAAGCTCGTTTTGGACATGACAACTTGTACTTCTCATTGTTGCATCAGATCCACCTGTATCCTTAAACAACTGGTTTTTTCCCATCTAGTCTGGAGGATTTTCAATAAAGAGTTAAGACAAAGCCACCTCAGATGGTATTATTACGCAAACACAAATTATAAGCACAAGTCCCCATCCAAGTTTTCCTGTGCTAAGATTTTTAACCTCATTTCAGGCACATTTTTTCTTCTGATTTCCTTTTCTGCCTTTTTGGTTTTCCATCTCACCATACTTTTTAAAAAAGGTATTTACTATTCTAGACCAAACTTAGTGATAGATCAAAAAAAGAAGGTATCTTCAGAATTAATAGCTTGGAAAGAATCTCTGAACCTAGCAGAGAACACAAGAGGAAAGCCTTTTTCTTTCCTTTGCCCTAGTCCCCACTTTTACCCCTCTAAATGACAAAATAATGCTCAGGAAAAGCTATCTGTGTTTTCAGTGGAGACAAAGGATAGAACAAATCTCTCTTCTATGGTGACCCCTAGTTGTTGGGGGTATTTTTCATGGGGGATCCTGCTGGGTTGTTAGAAAGCTGGAGGCATTAGCACACCCACTATCTTTCAGGAGCCAATTAACCAGTTTGGGATATCCAGACCCTGGGTACCTTTCATTTTCTCTTTTAGCAGTTTGCCTTTTGGTCATTTACCATGCTTCATTAAAATGGGTAAAACTCAGATCTGTCCATTTGGCTCACTGTTAGGGCCTCTGACTGGGGTTTTCTTGAAGAAGTCAGTTGAAACCATTCAAAGGCGATGTGGGGGATTATCCACGGGTGGGGGATTATCTAAACCAGTGGGATTCAAATCTTTTAACCAAGAGGCTAACTTTTACAAGTTGAAAACTGTGTGTGCCCTGACCCAGGGGTAATTACCCTTCATATCTGCTGAGTAAGGCAAACTTGCGTTCACGTGGAGGGTTGTTCATCTTGTCTGCTGAGTCCTCAAACACATTCTGTTCCTTTGCTAGTGCCTTTTGGAAAGGCATCTTTCCTACAGCATCAAAATTCTGAATTCCTTATGACTCAGACCCAAATAAAGCAATGGTTTGTGGAAGCCTGGGGTCTATCATCTTTTGGAAACTGTTCCTGACAAATAGACAGATTGTTGAGATGTTTTACAGAAATGGGTGCTAAGCATCAGGATTAAAGAAAGTTTCCTTTCTTTAAAGGGAAAGAAAGAAAAGGAATGAAAGAGAGAGGCAGAAAGAATGAAAGGAAGGAAGAAAGAAAGAAGGAGAAAAAGAAAAAATAGAGCCTATCTCTATTTCTCTCCACGACTGTTCTGTGTTTCCATTTGGGACGAGTTAAATCCAAAGATTGCCAATGGTTTTGTAGCTTAGCGATGATTTGATGATTACTATGTAGATGAATAGGGGAGAACTGAACTCCTTCCTGAGTGAGAGTTCCTGATGTTAGAGAGAGAACATCCCCAAACAAGTTTTCAGAAGTGTTTACTAATTGAGACCCACAGTTAGAATTTTAGGGTTTGAATAGAGTGTGCAACAATAACAAAGATTTGATTTGCTTACATATGCATCTGAATTCTTCCTCCTCCCCTCTTTGTCCTCCTCCTCCTCTTCCTCCTCCTCCCCCTCCTCTTCCTCCCCCACCTCCCTTTCCTCCCCCTCCTCCTCCTCCTCCTCTTCTATCCTAAAAACTGTTTACAGTACTTAAATTTTACCTTCCCCTAACAGATGAATCTGTATTCTTTATTATGAGGAAAATTAGAAGGGTCATTACATGTAAATGACTTGAAGCTACTGGCTACATCTGTATTCTCACCTCCACCCCGCCCCCCCACCCAAAAAAAAGTGTTGGTCTGTTTTTCTTTTTTTCTCTTTTTCCCTCCCTCCCTCCCTCCCTCCTTCTCTTCTTTTCCCTCTCTCTTTCCTCCCTCCCTCCTTTTTCCTTCTCTTCCTTCCTTCCTTCCTTCCTTCCTTCTTCCCGTCTTTTCTTTCCTTCTTTCCTCCTTCCCTCCTTCCCTTCATCCCTTTCTTCCCATGATCTGATTGATTTATTTGCTGACACTTAAACTGAGTGTCTTCTGCCCTCCCCTCTTTCTCCAGCTTACATACATTTTGCACACGCTCATCCATCCTGCCTACATGAATGGCCATAGGCACTACTTACTCACCATTTCCTCCCTAATCTGCTTCCCTTCTGGAATTCCTCAGCTCACAAATAATCACTGCTCTCAGAATCCAAGGTAGGACCCAAGTTAATAATCTAGCCTTCTCCCTTTCTTACAATCCACACAACCCATGAGTTCCCCTGAAGTACTATTTATTTTGCTTTCTGAACATTTCTCCAGTCCCTTGCTACTGTTTAGCTTAGGATACTTCCTTCACTCAGGCTCTCCTAACCTTTGATCTTAATGTACAGAGTGATTCTTGATGACTCTCCATCGCCTAGAGCGTAGGTCCCTCCCTGCCTGTTGGTCTGACATTCAAAGCTTCTAGGTAATCTTCTACTATCCACTGCACACACCAAGCTGGATTTCTTTCCAGCTACTTGAAAATCAGTTCTTTACCTTCTTTACCTGATTGACTCAGACACCTTCCCTGTATAGAATGCCAAGCTGAGTACCTCTTTTCCCTGTTCTTATTGTCTTGCATGTTTCTCCAAACCAGTGTGTTCGGTTGTAATCACCTATTAACTTCTATTCCCACATACTTCTCTCCCATACCCAGAAATCCTGTTGACCAAAAGAACTCCCAGAGGGAAAAGCATGACAGTCTGGCTTCTAACCATGCTCATAATAAAGGTACCCACAGAGGTGTACATTTCTTATTTATTTATTTTTGTGGCCACATTCCATTACTCAATACCCAGTTGCATTCCAGTGCTTCACTTTATCACACTCATCTGAGGTCTTACTTAAATATTGGGAGATAGTTTAGAGAGTAGGGCTGTGTCCGCAGGAAATAGCGCAGCGCCTGAGACATATTTATAGTATTTGTTGAGTGAATAGAGCAGTATCCTAAGGTCAGTGTGTCTCATCATTTAGATCATAAATATTGTTCATTCCTGTTTTGTTGTCAGGGCAGAACTCCACCTAGAAGTGACCTTGGATTGCAAAACTTGTAATGCATGAAACGCAGACTAAGTGTCTCTTAACTACAGGCCAAAACAGACTCCTCTGTTAACAAGCATACTGTGTAGATACAAGGAGTTTCACCTACTACCCAAGAAAGAAAGGCTGTTTTCTCTATATATTTAATCTATGGCCACTAAAAATATTAGCGATAAAAGGCAAATATATTATTGGAAGAAGGGCCATGATTTTTTTTTTAATTTTTGGTGGGATGCCAAGTAGAAGTCAGTTCTAATTGTTCCATGAACAGTGAAAATTTCCGGCAGTGCCAAACATTACCGTCCACTTGTGCAATCTGGCACAGTTGTTACTAGGTCAAAATTACAATTTACAAAGCTAGCTTAGCTTGTTATGCAGACTCAACTACAGATAACCCAGCCCCATCAAACACGATAGGCTGTTCTACTTATTGCTAATATTATTTAGCATTTCCAATATGAGCTTTCTAAATGCTTTGTTCGTGATTCATTTAATGTTCAACAGTAACCTTATGAAAGAGATGTATTCAGAGCATCTTCATTCCACAGATGAGAACATTAGATTACAGAGAGGCTAGGTACTATGTTCATGGATGCTCATCTTGTAAGTGATAGAACAAGGACACAGATCTATCTTATGGAGCATATTCTCAATGGCCTCACTGCCCTGAATTGTGTTGATAGAGTACCAGTGCTGCTTTTGAAGATGTGTTAAAAGTATAAGCAAACAAGTGCAAAGAATAGACCTGCTTTATCTTCAAGGACAATTATAGATTCTGGTCTCATATAGGCTTTAGAATAATTTTCTAACCACATCACTTTATATTTTATTACTACTGTAGTGAATCCCATAGTACTTACTAAAAAAAAGCAGTTTCTGGTCTGCATTTATTTCAGTTCGATGTTGTTTACAGTGCATCCAGTAAATGAGACATAAATAAGTACCTCAGTTTTGCATCTGTTCCCCATAATCTTTAGTCACAAAGAAAAATGCCAATTGTTTGGCACTGTGGCTCCTGGAAAGCCATCATCAGTGGACATTTGCACAGACAGGTGCTCAGGAGGCTCTGTCTAGTGCTTACTTGCTCCAGTTCTCTTGCCTTGACAACTCCACATACTCCCTGATATCCTCAACATGTAGGGTAGTTCCTTCTGGTCACTTTTAATATTGTCCCCACTGCATTGAGTATTTCTATATTGTCCCCACTGCACTGTATCTCAGTGCTTTGATTGGAATAAACATTCCCTAAAGGCGCATCTATCAACAGCTTAGTTGCCAGCCCATGGCACTGTTGGGGAAGTAGTGGAACATTTAAGAAGTGGGGATTCGTGGAAAGAATTTAGGTAACTGGAAGCATGTCCTTAAAGAGGATATTGGGACTCATACTCCTCTTCTTTCTCTCTCTTTGTTTCCCAGATACTTCTAGATAATGAACTCTCTCTGAAACATGCTCTCATCATGATGGACCAACCAGTCATGGATTGAAACCTTCGAAGCTGTAAGTCATAATAACCTCTGCTTCTTTATAAGTAACTTTATCTCAATTGTGTGTTACCATCACAGAAAGCTGGCTTCTACCTCAGCTTTTCAGCCACCCTTTATCCATTCCCCTCCCCCTCTCCTGTCTCTTCTGGGTTTCTGTGTCTCCAAGAGGGTTTGCTTCCTCATAAGACTCCGCCTAACATCTCCTTCTTACTTGGTCCTTGCCTTATAAATTTTCTCACTCCTTCTTGCCTTTCCAACCTCCTCATTTCTCTTTCTTTTACTTCAGTTTCTGCTCAGTTTAAACATATGCTTTTTATGTCTCCTGTATCTAAATTAAAAGACACCCCAAACCAAAGTAATAAAAATAACAATAAACCAAACCCCAAACCTACTCAAAAATAATTCTTCCCCCCATCCAAGACCATCCCTATTTAATATTGTTTTTCCTTTTCAGGCAATTACTTTCAAATGACAAGCCTGTACGGAGGTGGTCACTCCCTCCACACCCTTAGCCCTTCCTTGACTTCCTACATGCCATCCACTCTCCCTGAAATGCATTTACCCACCAGGATCCTCCAAGGCCATCTGGAGGCCTCTCCTTTGACTTGTTCTGAGACTTTGTACCACTGTAGTCTCCTCATTCTATTTGAGCAACAAGAGTCTTCAGAAAATGGAGAGGTGTCCTGTCTGTGGGGTTCTCATTGTCGATGTCAATCTATTATCAACATAATTTCCTAAAAGTGAGGATGTATTAATAAGAAAAAGCAAGAGGAATAAAATAAAGGAGAAGACTTTACATTGAAGAAATGTAACACCATGGAAATTCAATGCATTGCTACACTCATCAGCTCTGCTGCTATGACAGAATATCACAGGCTGAGTAGCACAGCCAACTAAAGTTTATTTCCTTATAGTGTTACAGCTGAAAGCCTAGCCTCTGGTCGAGGTGGCCGTTGATTTCTAATGAGGTATCTCCTTTCCTGGCCTGCAGATGGCTACCTTTTTACTGTCTTCTCATGTGGCCTTTGCTCTGTATATTTTCCTGAAATCTCTTTCTCTCCTTGTAAGGGTACTGATCTTATTGGGTAGGATCCACATTCCTATGATCTATTTTAACCTCAGTTACTTGATAGGTTCTGCATCTCCTCACTTAATCACTTCAGGGGGTTAGAATTTCACCATATACACTTTAGGGGAGTCATAATTTAGTCTAACAATGGCTCTGATTTTTTTCCTCATTTGCTGCTAAGTCATCCTTAACTGATACCTTTCTATAGGCAAGATTTGGGAAACATAGTTTTAAATATTATAAATACGCAGTGCTGTTATTGAACTTAGGGTCTTATGCATGCTAGGCAGGTACTCTACCACCAAGCTATATCTCTATTCTTGAACTTGCATGCTTACTTGCCTCCTAAGTACTGAACTTAAAGACCTATGCTACTTTGCTTGGCTTACATATGCAGTATTTTAAAAGTTACATATTTTAGTTATTTGTAGCCCATCTTTAAATGCATAATTTTAAAATTAAAAGTCCCAAATAGCATGCTTATAAAAATCTATGGGCACTGGGCACTGGTGGCTCGTGCCTGTAATCCTAGCTACTAAGGAGCTGAGATCAGGAATCAGGATCACCGTTCAAAGCCAGCCTGGGCAGAAAAGTCTGTGAGACTCTTATCCCCAATTAACCACCAGAAAACTAGAAGTGGCACTTTGGCTCAAGTGGTAGAACACTAGCCTTGAGCTGAAGAGCTAAGAGACAGCGCCCAGCCCCAAAGTTCAAACCCTATGACTGACAAAAAAAAATTTATGGGCATCACATAAAGACCTAATATATGAAGAGATAAAGACTCAGAATTATCTCAATTGGCTGCAAAAGTGGGTAGGGAGAAGAATTTGTAAAATGAACAAGAACAGGTTAAATGAGGATAAAGGTCAAGCTTATATTTAGACTGAAAACTAAAACAGAATCTTGTGTTGTAGAAAAGCATAGTCAGGGAGTCTTGCTCATATTAAAAGATCTCTTGCTTATATGTAATCATACACTTAATATGAACCATGCATGTGGTCCAAGTGATAACTAGACAAAGAATAAATACATTGCAATGGTAGATTGTGACGATATTGTCACATTGATTATAATAATGGAAAGGAATCCTCCTCTGCCCTACCTTGCTCAGAGCACATCTATCTTATTTGCTAACGAAGATGATTAATGATTTAGGAAGTATCTGTAAATGACTGTATAGAGCTCTTGACATCTTTCTAGCAAGAAAACCTTGAAATAATGAAGAAGCTGCAGATAGAAGGATGTTTTTTTTTCTTTGCTTGCTTACAAATATTTGATGGTTTATTACACAGAAAAATGAGGAATATTTTATGTGATGCTACAAAGAACTGTGCCACTGTATGTTTTACAAGAAGAAATGGAACAAATGTTTTACAAGAAGAAAAAGAACAAATGTATCCTTACTTCTAATAAGTTGCTTCCAGACTTACTTACACCAACTGTTAATGCCTATAATCATAGCTACTAAGGAGGCTGAGATCCAGATGATTATGGATCCTCATGGAGCCAGAACAATATGTAAGACTCAATCTCCTATTAACTAGCAAAATGCCAAATGGAGGGGATGATTTATGTGGTAGTGTGTCAGCTAGGCACGCAAACCAAATGAGCTCCTGATGCCCTGAGTTCAAACCCTAGAATTTTTTTTAAAAAAGGATTCTAATCAGCTAAAAATAAAACCAGTTATTCCAACACTTTAGAAAAATCAATGGACATAGACTCAAAATGGATTTTGAGGGAAGAAATTGTTCTTGGAATTTTCTTAACTTCTTGGCACTGATGTCAAAGAGTAACAAGGACCTTTCCAACCGTCCTTGGATAAATCAATGAGACAAAGATCTGCTCCAACGTGCTTGTTCTTATGTGTGTGATGCTTTTTCTCTTCTAGAAAAATGTGTATTTGTGGTGTGTAGAAATGCATATGTGTGTATATAAGTATATATGTATATTAAAATTAAAATAAAAAACACCAAGAAAGCTGTAGAACATTTATTATTAATCGTATTCCTTTTCCTGTTTCCTTTTGATTTCATGCCAAGCCTAAGAAGACTTCTTGTAGCTGAGAATAGTAACCAGAGGGAAATGGCCTTATCTGAGCAGGCCTTGGAGCCTGCTTCCTATGGGCAGAACCTCTGAGGTTGACCTGAGAGTGTCCTTAGTAAAAGCAAGCAGTGGGTTACTCTAGGTCAATGTCATTATGCTAATTTCATTTTCCACCCATCTCTAATAACCTTCATGTATTAATAAGCTAAAGTCTGAGGAGGACAACAACAACAAAGGCAGTAGATGCTTACGAGCAACAAAAACACTGCTAAGTTATAACATCTGGCCTTCATCACAGTTCAGATGTTAGCTAGAGTAATCACTGTCACATTTAGGTGAATATGGCATTTAATTTGAAAAATCCTTTTCTCCAAAAGTATTTGAAAACATAGCAACTCCAGGATAAAGACAGTTTGCCAAACATTCAGGAGACCAGTTTGGAATCACAGATATATTCATTTCTTTGGCTTGTTGTGGTTGCCTACTTGTAAATCTCTCCTCTCCAACTTCTTACTCCCCAAATTATAACTAGCTATCTAACTAACTATCTATCACCCTAGTCCTAGGCCTTAATAAGATGTGTGAACACAATACAAGAAACTCTTACCTATCCAATTCAAGAACAGATGTCTATAAGGAAACAGATGCCTATAAGGAAAAGCTTAATCAGATTTCTGTGTTTTATGTAGACCTCCTCATATTTTTCTACATGGTTAAAGAGCAGAAACAAGTTTGATTAGAATGAAGATGGAAAAAAAATCTTGTAAGCCATAGTCATACTTATCTATGATTTTGCTTTCTGTGGTTTCATTTACCTATGGCCCACTGTGGTTAAAAAGTACATGAAAATTCCAGACATAAAATATACATATGTTTTAAATAGTTTGCCATTTTGGCCATGAGGTCTTATACTGTCTTGTCCTCTGTCTTCTGGGATTTGCATTATCCCTTGATTCAGTATTTGCACCACATATACACTGCCCTCTGTTAGTAATTTGGCCACTTGATATCTAGCATATCAGATCAACCGTTGCAGTATCACTGCGTTTTCTATGTTGGGTTTGGAACTATTTCTGGTTTCAGACTTCCACTGGCCATCTTAAAATGCATTAGCCATGAGTGAAAGCATAGTGACTATCTTATATTTCTTTTCATGTTTTATCATTATATTGACTAAGTGTGTAATCAATGCCTTCCATACCTTTCCAGTCATGAGATTATGTTACCAGTCTTGTCTTTGGGAATGGAATTCTCTAGTATCTCCTAATCCATTTCTGTCCCCGTATGCCAGAAACTCAAAGAAGCTACTAAATGGATAAAAACCATTATCTCTGGGATTAGAGGAAGGGATATAGGTTTATGATTATTCAGAGATGGTAATTCTAAATAAGGTATTGTATTCCTTCTGGTGATTTCATGTACTGGGATGTCATATATAAAGCATTTTGCTTTTAACAAAATATTTAGAGATTGCATAATCATTTAGACATTTAGACAATAGTACTTAGTGTTGGCTAAATGTGTAGTCCCTGGAAGATGGATGACCTAGAATCAAATTCTGATATTACTATATGAGCTTGTATAAGTTATCTAATAGGTATCTGAATATTAGTTGTGTTAAAAATTATAAAGAGACAAGGGGACCCACACTTCAATGCATTTGTGAAAATTAGTGATAAATATATGAAACATCTGTGGCAGTAGCTGCTATATAAGAGGAACTTAATAAACGATATTATTAATTCTATTATAGGCAAGGATGAGTCCTGTCCATCTTTGACTCCTCATAGGAAGTGAGTTGATAAATACTCAATAAAGACCTTTTAGATATATGAGTGAATGGATGAATGAATGAGTAAATGATCAGTTCCCAGCCAACTCTAGGGGTGATTTTTTTGTTATAGCCCACAGTGTGGTTGTCACCCAGGATCATCTTTGGGGCACTTGACAGACAGCATAAGATACAAGAAGTACTCACTATCTATCACTTATTACCTGTCTTGAGATATTGGCCTATATCCTACATCACTTTGTCACCTACCACACAACACAGAATTCAGAAAATAATTAGGCTTATAGGTATTTGAGTTGGAAAGATTTTCAGAGAATTTAAGCCTGAATCTTCATGTTTCTGAAGAACATAAAGAATTTTTAAGGGGGCTGGGAAGGTGGCTCAGTGGTAGGGCACTTGCCTTGCATGCGTGAGGCCCTGGGTTCGATTCCTCAGCACCACATAAGCAAAACAAAAAATCCGGAAGTGGTACTGTGGCTCAAGTGGTAGAGTGCTAGCCTTGAGCTGGAGAGCGGAGGGACAATGCCCAGGCCCAGAATTCAGGCCCCACAACCGGACCAAAAAAATAAAAAAGAATTTTTAAGTTATTAGCTTGCTCACAGAGCTTGTTTGCATCCAAAGTGGAGAATATGCTTGACCTCTTGACTCATGATTTCCAGCTGGATGGATGACCTAAATGTGTGAGCCCCTAAACCAACCCCAAGTCCTAACATAGGCTTAGGAGTGATCACTTGCTTTTATTACTGTCTAATTCACATTTTAGAATTTCCTAAGCGCTCAAGAAGGTCTTACTTAGACAAAATTTCTGCAGGAAAAATGGCTCCTTACTGATTTAAGAAAATAGTCAAGAGGTGAAGGCAGTCTATTTGAAGATGTTCACAGCTGACTGATGGTAAATGATGACTACTGGTAATGTACTGATAAGTATGCAGAGTAAAGCACATTGTTTAAACACAATGGGAAATATCTGGCTCTCCTCATTATGTGTAATCTGGGTACTTGTCTGGGGTGGAGTGGAAGATACAATGAGGTTTTAATTCTATACTAAACTTTGATTGCATTCACCACAACCTGAATATCATAAAATAGTTGTCAACATTGGTCATGTTTTGTGTCACAAACCAAATACTTTATTAGAATCTTCTGTTATCCAGTTCCAAGGATCACATACACTTATTTAAAAAAATTAGGAAGTTGGGCATGCTCCCTGAACAAATCCATACATTAGAGTTACTGGAGGGATGTTTCTGAGAGTTTCTATTTTATATGTTTCAGTATCAGAATATATGTTTTGGTTATTCCTGAGTAATGAAATATCTGTGATAGTTAGCATTAAAAATACTTAAATGGAGCATGTTGATTATATAAAAAATGATAACTCATGTTAGATATCAGTGGTTCATGCATATAAGCCTAGCTACTCAGGAGGCTGGATATAGAGAGGTCTCGATTTGAAACTAGCCTGGGCAGAAAAATCTATGAGACTCTATCTCCAAAATAACAAGCAGAAAACTAGACTTGAGGTATGGCTCAAGTGATAGAACTCCAGCAGAGTAAGCAAGCTGAGTGAGCATGAAGTCCCAAGTTCAAACCCCAGTACCACAAACATACACACAGAGGATAATTCAGGATATGATGCAATTTTGTAAGGAAAAAAAAACCCAGTAGAGACTGTAGGAATGTATGCTGAAGGTAGACTGCTCTAATCCTAACCAGCTGTATTTGCTTGATTATCTGAGAACTTAACATCAATCTATCTCTCTCCCTCTCCCTCTCTGTGTCTGTGTCTGTCTCTGCTTGTTCTCTCTCTCTCTCTCTCCTTTTCTCTCTCTCCCTCTTTCCTTCATTCCCTCTGTGCCTTCCATCAAGCTTGTGATGTCTTTAGTGAGTGGCAAGCTTTGTATGCATATTGCCAAAACAACGAAAAGGCTGTTTTAAAGCTATACAACTGTTTAAGGAAACATAAAAAGGAAATAATCAAGAGTCAGCGTGAAATAAAAGATGTTCCTACTAACAGAAGACTTCTCCTAGGCTTAGTGACAGGGAGCCACAATTCCTAATGCACTGTGAGTTTCAGTTCACTCACACTGTTTAAAGAGGCTGGTATCTCAACTCGAATTACCCGCAAATCAGAAGAGCAAGGGGGACAGAAGCAAAACATTCCAGTACCTGAAGATAAACAGTCCCAGCGTCATGCTCAGAAATCTTCAGATCTTTCCAATTCTCCTCCTTCACATTTTTCCTTAGGGACTGACAAATAATAAATTCTCAGCTTCACAGAGGAACTGTAAGCTTACTCTGCATCTCTCTCTCCTCTCTCTCTCTCTCTCTCTCTCTCTCTCTCTCTCTCTCTCTTTCTCTGTCTCTCTCTCTTTATTTTTTGGTCATGGGGCTTGAACTCTGGGCCTGGGTGCTGTCCCTCAGCTCTTCAGCTCAAGGCTAGCACTCTATCACTTGAGCCACAGCGCCACTTCTTGTTTACAGGTGCTTAATTGGAGATAAGAGTCTCCTGGACTTGGCTTCCTCAGGCTGGCTTTGAACTGTGATCCTCAGATCTCAGCCTCCTGAGTAGCTAGGATTACAGGCATGAGCCACTGGCACCTGGCTCTGCATCTCTTAAAAGAACAGATCAAGAAGAAACCAGAAGAGAATGGGAAAGCAGTAAGATTTTTTTTTTACCCTTTATACAAAAATATGTTAAGGAAAAAAATATTAAAATGGGAGGGAATTTGTATGTTGGTTGACTTCTAAATGACTTCATCTATCTACTTCCTGGTTTCACTTTAGCCCTATAAGATCACTGGAATATCGGGGACTTTGGAACTGAGATCCATCCACATTTAAACTCTTAACAGTTATGTAACTTTTAACTAGAGCAAATGAGTTTTTATCTTTTTATACTATTTCATTTCCTGTCTGCACAAAGTCCTATCAGTTCTCATTTCATTTTTCAAATGAGTAAACAGAAAAACCAGTTACACACAAATACAGAACACCTGAATGTTGCAATTATAAAATGCCAAGTCATTCCAGTGCTATCTAGCTTGAAAAACCATGACTGGGAAAGGCCATTCCAATACCATCCATGACATACAGAGTGATCACAGACTATTTGGTGTTGTGAATCATAATGGTCCACAATTATCTGATTTGAACGAAGTTGGAATATCTAAACTTTATAAAAAAAAAAAAACGTGAACAGCAGGCTAGGTTTCCTTAGGATATTGGAGACATCTTGGTTTGCAAATGAAAGAGCCCAGAAAGTTCATTAGCTTCATGAAAACCCATACCTAGCAATGGCGTAGACTTCACTATTTTTATGACTTAAAAAAGGATTAACCAAAAAATTACACAATTTCTCCAGAACCATCACATGGACTTTGTCTTTCACACACATCCTACTTAAGTGGGCATAGAGACTTGTTTCTTATGAGAATGTGATGGGAATGTTGGCCTATTTCAACTGGTGTGTATTATGAGCCTGAAAAAAAAAAGTTCTGGTATGCTATGTGGTTGCATACCAGAACTGTATACAAGTACAAGAGATGCTATTTTTTTTTTCTGTTCAAGTAGATTCCTATCTAATTGGGTGGAGAGAACGAACATATCAAACAATGGCAAATAAAATGAAGCACATAATTAATTATAGGTCTTTAAAAGAAAATTAGTGCTATAAGACCTAAAATAGGCATTCATAAAAGTTGACCTAGTTCTAACTTATAAAAGCAAAAGAACTGGAAAGCAGAGATGACAGGGATTGTTAAGGACTAAGATTCAACTATGAAGGTGGGCGGAACACAAGAGCTGAGCGGGGTGGAGAGCCAGTTATGGCAAAAGGGAACCTTTACAACAGGGAGAGACGTCTGGATTTGACACGCCTCAAAACTGCATAAGCTGGAAGTTTTTCAGCAAATCCAATGGCAAATTTAAGATGGCAATGGCATGATGATGTATTGAAGTGGTAGAAGCTGGGGTCAGAGACAAGTTTAGAAGTCCTTGACTTGGTCCGGGAGAGAATTTGGTGGACTGAGCCATGTGAGTAGATGCAGAGCCGGAAAGAAAGACGCAGATGCAGAAACAGAGAAGGTAGAATTAGCAGGATTTGGTGGCTCGCCTGGTTATGAGGGATGCATCGGTTGCATTGAGGGATGCACTGTGTAGTCATCTACACAGAATGAGAATGAAGTTAACCACGAAAGCCTCAATTTTAATAGGGTGTTTCAAGATAGCCAATGTTTATCAGAAAGGCTCTAGGAGATTGTGTGAAATAGAGTTTGAAGGTGAGGATGGAATAAGATAGGAACAAAGGGGAAAAAAGGAAGGAAGGAAGGGAGAAAGGGAAGAAGGGAGGGAAACAACCAAGGTTGCATGGATAAAACTATAACTATCATGTTTGCATATATGGTAGTTTAACTCTGTTTCTCTCTATATATGTATATATACATATTACATATTATTATATATATATATATATATAGACAAAAACCAAATAAACAACCTTTTAAGAAGTTTGATGCATGACTCAGGACATATGACTATCAGAGAAACAGTCAATGAATAAAAGTGGCAGACACTGAGTTCAAGTCCCAATCTTGGAAAAAACAAAAACATAAAAGCAATAGGAAAAAGGAATCTAGAAAAAAGAGAAAACAATATTTGTGATTTACAAGGGAAATGTAACTGATTAAAATATGTTCTAATTATTTTTAGTGTTTTGTCCACCCCCCCCCACTTCCCAATAATTTTTTTTCCCTTATTGGTTCTTGTATAGGGTCTTGAACTCAGAGCCTGAGCGCTGAGCTACTTTTTCCCAAAAAGAGCTCTCTACCACTTGAGCCACAGCTCTACTTCTGGATTTTTTGGTGGCTAATTGGAAATGAAAATCTCATGGACTTTCCTGCCTGAGCTGGCTTTGAACCATAATCTTCAGATCCTCAATAGCTAGGATTACAGACATGAGCCACATTATTCTGCATAAAGATAGGGATCTCTTGTATTTTAATATACAATTCTGATACATGTATTTCTTCACTTGGTGATACCAATGTGTGTTGCTTTGCATAATTGTCCATTGATAAAACCGTCCAATAAATTTTCATAGGTCAGGTGCTGCTCTAAGTATTGAGATCCACAATTCTACAATCCTGGCTTATAGAACTTACTTTCTAGAAGAAGAGAAAATAAACAATTGACTGACAGATCAGTTCAATTTTAATAGTGTGTTCGAATGGGCTCTCATAGAGATAACATTTTAGCAGAGATCTGAATGAAGCAATGAAGACAGCCAGTGACCATCTGGGGAAAGGATTTTTTTTCCTGGTGAGGGAACTGCAGTTGCCAAAGCAGCTAGTGGTACATTCAGTGAGGTGAGGAAAGAATGAAGAAAACAGCAGGAGAGATGGGCCTGGGTCAGGTAGACTTCTTGGCTATAGAAGGGTGTTTATTGTGAGAGAAAAATAACTGTAAGATTTTGAATTGAGGAGCCAGAGGACATAATTTACATTTATAAACATCTCTGTGGTTGCTATGTTTGGAATAAATTACAGGAGGAGGACATGGGTGGGAGCAGGGTGTCTGGTTAGGAGGTGATTTTTATAAAAACACAGCACATGGGTGGCTTGGTTCAACATGATAGCTGTAAAGGCAGTGACATGTGGCCGATTCTAAATGCCTTGTCAGGGAGAACTGACTGAATTGAGGTATGACAAAAGAGAAAACCAAAGGTGACTACCATGAACTGATTTGAAAAAAGACATGAAGCAGGAAAGTCCAAGAGTTCAATTTCAGAGGTGTTAAAAGTGTTACGCTTAAAAGCAAGATACTTAACATTTCTGGATGTATTTCTTCATCTGTAACTCAAAGATAGTAACCCTCTATTTCGTAAGGTTATGAAGCATTAAATAACAATGCAAGAAAAGCTCTGAGCAGAGCCTAGCATTGAATGTTAGGTGTCTATTTAAAAGTAGGGTAAGGAGGCAAAACTTCAATCTTATATTATTTCCAAGTCTTATCAAACCTTTCCTTCTGTTTTCTTCTAGGACCTCTCTCTCTTGGGGTAACAGCTGTTACTATTGTAAGGGTAGAAGTTCACTCTAAAATTCAAATTATGGCATATGTACTAAAAGTAATTTCGACAGTGCTCTATGATTAAAGAAATTATAATGAAATAATGTTTATTAGGAAGAAATTCTAAATGAAGTTAGTAAACTTGAAAGAAAAGATAAGAGAATTATAACTTGAAAAGGGGGGAAAAGAATGTAAATAATTGTGGAGAACATGTTTTACAAAAAATGATAAGACATGAAAATTAGAAGGAAAGTTGACATCATGTGATTATGAATAAAATTCCCCCATATCTTGAAAAGTATGGGTTATGGCTTTCTGGACTTCACATTCTAAAATAAAAATTGTCCAATTTAGTAAAGTGAAAAGAAATCATTTAACAAAACCACCTGTAAGTTCACCAGTATGGCCAGGAAACTATGAGGAGTTGATCTACTCTCCAGTTTTAAGATGACATCAGAGATATTCTTAACATAATGGAATGCTTTGTTCTCAACGTATCAATCTGATAAAAAAGAAAGATAAGTAAATAGATGGATGACTGAATAAGTGAGAGGCCACTGTGTCCATATTCACCAGTTTGAGCTCAAAACCAAGTAACTACTGTTAGCAATGTATCATTCTCAGTAGAGGCTGAAGTTTTAATATCTACCATTTTAGTGTGTGACATTCTACTTACAGAACACACTTTTTAGTTTACTGTATATTGCTGGGGTTTAACCAGGGACTCCTGAATGTTTTTTTTGTTTTTTGGAAATTTTTTTTTATTGTGAAAATACTGTACAGAGGGGTTACAATTACATGGGCAAGATAATGAGTACATTTCTTATCAAGCATTGTAGCCTCCTCCTTTGTTTCCCCTTCCCATCCCTTCCCATCCTCCCCCAGCCCCCCACCCAATACTCCTCTCCCCTCCCCCCTCCCCCAGTCCTCCTCCCCCTCTCCCCCCCCCACCATAGTTGTAAAGTTCGTTTTTGACATAATGACTTGTATATCTCAGTGTTGCAATGGGTCCATCTGTATCCCTATTTAAACAATTTGTTTTTTTCCCTTCCCCTCCACAAATTATACCAACATCAAATACAGTGAAAGCAGGGGTTATACCGTGGGGGAGGGACATACAAAGCAACAAAGAAATAATCTTATAAATGTGTTAGAAACAATCCCATGAAAGAAAAAAAAATTGAAAACATAGCTTAGGGTTCATTTCCCTAACATCACCTTATCTAACCTTATTGCAAATAAGGGAAACCATGGGACCTATGTTTCTTTGGGCCTGGCTTACTTCACTTAATATAATTTTTTCCAAGCCTTTCCATTTCCTAACAAACGGGGTAATGTCATTCTTTCTGATGGAGGCATAGAATGCCATTGTGTATATATACCATATTTTCTTGATCCATTCTCTCCTGCATGTTAAGCATGTGCTGTACCACTGGGCTACACCTCAAGCCTTTGCTTACAAAATACATTTTAAGGATGAGAGACATCACAAGGGATCAGGAAGGGTTTGGAAGAAGACGATTGGAAACATGGAACTTGGATATGATCAAGGTATATTTGTATGCAAGTATAAAGGTATGCAAATGCCTTCTTGTAACCCATAAGTATGTGCAGCTAAAATATCTTAAAATCTTTGAAAAAGACAAAGTGTAATTGATTGCACATGTAATAGAATAGAATGCACAAATATAGTCTGTCCATTTTTAAAACAAATGAAATCCTCCAGCCAATGAAAATTTATTTACTATTTAAGAAAATTGTATTTTACCTTTTCTTTCTTTCCTTCTTTTGGTTGTCTGTTTTTGAGATAACATCTCTCTATGTGGCCAAGCATGTCTCAAAACTCACTATGCAATCCAGGCTAGCCTTGAACTCATCTCTGGAGTGTTGGGATTAAGGTACATTACAGGTGTATACCAGACATGGTAGAAATAGTTACTTTTCAATGCCATTCAAAATAGTTGGCCCCCAATGGTGCAATTGATCTGTGGTTCTTTGGTCTCCATGGAAGCCTGCAAGGTTTTTGTTTTTTCTTTTTTGTTTGTTTTTAATTTTTATGGCTGGGAAGAGATGCTTTAAGTTTTCTTTTTTTATTTTTCTTCTTGTCGGACCTGGACCTGGACCTGGGCATGAACTGTGGACCTAGGCACTGTCCCTCAGCAAGTCAGCTCAAGGCAAGCACTCTACCACTTGAGCCACACACCACTTCTGGTTTTCTGTTGGTTAATTGGAGATAAGAGTCTCACAGACTTTCTTGCCTGGGCTGGCTTTGAACCTCGATCCTCAGATCTCAGCCTCCTGAGTAGCTAGGATTACAGGCAAGAACCAAAAGTGCTTGGCTGTTTTCTTATTAATTCTTAGTGTAAGTTACTATGGGGCTGTTATCTCTGAATAATTTTGTTTTTTACTGCTTCTAATTTCTAAATAGACTCTTCTTTCATGTTCTATTCTCGTCAACTGCTTCATTTACAATTTATATCCAAGTATAAGCCCAGAACAGGCTTGAATCCTTGTTAGATTTATTATCTCTTTTAGCCAGATAGTTAGTCGTATTTCCACTTGATCTGAATAGAAAACTATGGCACATGAGAAAGACATTGTTTATCAAAAACCTTCATTCAAAACCTCATTTGTCTAATGCTTTCAAAAGCACTTTTAATGATATATTTATATGACACACATGTAAAGCTGTGTGCATAGATACGTATGTTCATGTATATATGTTATATAATGTGTATATGTTCACATATAGATATGCCCATATATATTTGACTTCGTTGACGTTTTTTCTTATCTATTTCATTCACTTTTTGTGCTTTCAAATATTTTTATCTTTCAAAAGTTTCCTTTTCCAAGTGGGAGAAGTACAGTCAACACACTTGATATATGCACATGGGAAATGAGAGAAGTGTCTAGGGGAAGGGATAGATGGGATAGGAAAGAAGAATGGAAGAGGTGACTCTGAGCAAGAAGCGCTGGACACATAATGGATATGTTAACTTGTAATCCCTTTGTACAACCATTTGATTTAGAAAAACATGGTAAATCATAAAGCTGTTAATTTTTTTAAAAGAAAGAATTCCTTTTCTATAGTGGATGTTTCTAACTATCCTTAGGAACTATGTAATATATGGTGAAGTATTCGCATAGCATAGACTAGACTATGGAATTCCATGCTTTGATGAATTAATATCTAGAAACTGCTATATATGAGAGTATGGAGATATAAACAATAATATTTATGATAGCATATGCTTGTACCAGCATGCAGTTAGAAACAGTCTAAGTGCTCCCCAATAGGAGAATAAGTAAATTATGGTATATATCTATAATAAAAATAAAAATGAACAAATTGTGCTTGAACATACCAAAACCTCAAAAAAATATACTTTTGAGCAGAAAGGAGTTCTACATAAACATTAGCACTATGATATCAATTAAAACTTTTAAACAATTGCAAATAAACAATAATGTTTTGGGATACTTTAATATGTGATGAGATAAAACTATTTTAAAAATAAAGACCAAGTTCAAGACTGAAGAATTTCAGGGGGAGTTGGGATGGAGGGAGGGAGGGAAATGTGATCCAGGAAGGGGCTCACAGGGGACTTTATAGTCACTGAAATGTTTTATTACTTAAGTTAGCATCTGATAGTTAAGTATTTCATATGTCTAAAATGTTTTGTAAAAGCAAACTTGTTATTAGTCAATAAATAACCTTCTAGAGATATGTTTTGGAGAAAAGATACTGAGGTGGCAAAGATAATTTGAAATGATCCCAAACCCTATTGAGTTATGTTATGAAAACAACAATTGAGGTGTCTGGAGACACTGGGGTCTCGTGTCCCAAGGCATGACTGCATGGGCCATTAGCTATAGCAACAGCATCTCCATTTTACAAAAGCAATTAGCCAGTACTTCAGTCTTCAAAGTGAACAAAGACTGCACACTCTTCAAAAGTCATTAAAAGCACTTGGCTTTTGACCCTTAGAACTCTCAATTTGTACAGCTTTCTTTTTTCCCCCTTAAGTAATAAAAGTTGTCAGATGCCATTTTCCTAAGCTCCATTTAAAAACAGAGACATTATGTCAGTTATTGTGATTAAAAAATAACACATGTTGTATTTTGAGACTGGGGAGAGGTGGAATAATGGTATTTAAGTAATTCGTTAAACTATTTCAAAGAAAGCAGTCATACTCAGGGACAAATTATACATAAGGAGCTTATTAAATTCAATATCTCATTTTAAGTACACACTGGGTGACATGAACGATGGTTGGCAGTTCCAGGAGAAGTTTGAGGGGGGGGGGAGGGTCTATGTGGGTAGGTGGTAGGGAGGGTGGAGGGCCACCAAGGTTCACTGGGCAAACACTTCATGCAGCCGAGTGAGAGTCTCACTTAGGGGTTACAGAAATACAAACACTTTCTGTGAACCAGCCTCTCAACAATGGGAGCTTGGAATGTGTGTGGTGGTGGTTGAGAAGGTGGGTGCCTAGTTTTGACCTATTCATCAGAGTCTCCAAGAGAGCAGGTGATGGTTGGCCTGCACTTCTTCTGTTCAGGCTCTTCCCAGACTATCTTTTCTCATTTATTTATTTCTTCTTTTTCTTAAAAAGTTAAATGTTTATCTTCTTCCATTTTCCATCCCATGAACCCTTGTCTTCGATATACCAACTAGGCCTTGAGGTACGCACAGGGTGGCCGACCTGGGACTGTTCTTATTGTCTTAAATGGTTGCAAAGGAGTTGTGTGACAGTTGTGTGGTGCCAGGGAGCATTGCTCCAAACACAGTCTTGAGCTAGAGCTCAAGTCATCAATTTATACACATAATCATTGAAAGACTGAAGAGAAACTTTAGCTTTATTTCATGAGATAAAAAAAAAACACAGAAGGAAAAAAGAGAGAAGCAACATGATTGGATAAACCATTGGTCACAAATCAGAAGGAGCTACTGAATATATATTTCATAAATTTACAATGTTCTAAATGTTAAATGTCTAGTGTTTTGAAATAATGTATGTATATGTTACCAGCTAAAGATATGAGTAAATGATGCACTTTTTGTGACTTATTTTCAGTCATCTTCTGCTTGGTGCCCCTAGCCATGGGCATTTTGAATGGTATTTGTTTGGATATGATCTCTAGCTCCAACATAGGGACAGAGTTTCTCTTTTCTCCTTTGGATTCAGTAGTAAAATAATACTATGGGAGAGTTGGGACTCTTAAATAAGCTGTCCAGTTCCAAATCAATAAAGATTTTAGAATATAAAAATTAACACACATAAAATAAAATCATAGGAAGCTTGGCACTAATTTAGAAGGTCTGCTAACGAATCCCCACACTTGCTGTGGGAAAGGTCTCTTCCCCTTTCTACCCTTTCCTCACTGGCTTGTCATCTCATTTGTCCAGCATGAGCTACACATGAGTCAACATGCACATGCTAATTTCATTTGGCTGGAATTCACTAAATGAAATTCTAGCTTCTTGTAATAGCACAAAGGAAAGATGTGTCTGTTGCCTTCTGAAATTACATGTTCAAACTTGTTTTCATTAGGGAAAAATTAAGAATCCAAAGTCGGTCTTATCAGAGCTGAAAAGCAATGCCTGACAGTATACTCACAGTATCTGTTTAGACCTGAGGTAAACTTCATTTTAAAAAGTTTTACTTAAAAATTGTGTATTGTAAGGGTAGATCAGGAATGCTCTTACTCATCTAGTTTAGTCCTATTTTTTTGTTGCCAGATGTTTATGTTGGTAAGAAACCAATAACACTGTCTAGACCTCTAGGATATAGTAATCAAGCATGAATGGAAAACATTCAAAGGTCACACTTCAATCTGGACCTACAACATCCTGCTATTCAAGACCAGATTAAAGATGAAGGATCATGATAAACTGAACCACACTGACTGCTGAGTCAGTAATTTGAGAGTTGTCTACAAAAGGCTAAATATGTCACCAAAAATTTACAAGATAAAACAAAGTCTAGACACCATAAACTATGCCATTCCCCTGCCCCCCACTGCAGGTTGTCAACACCAGATGCTGTGACTTTTGCACCAGCATCCTATAAATCAGAACCTTCAATCTTTTATGACAAGAGAATCCTTTAAGCTATGTGATTCCTGAGGGATGTGTGTGTGAGCATATGTATGCGAGTGTGTATGTGTTCAAAACTATGTGTGTAATTGCCTAGGTGTGATTGTGTTAATAATAAAGCCTCAGAAAAAATAGGGGACCAACAGAGGGAATGATTATTTTGTGATATGAAGATCTTCAGGAATCATCATCCAGGACATCAGCAAGCCATAATATGCTATTGTTTTGCATTCCATGTTGGTGATTTTCCTTGTTGAGAAGTTATTAGTTTGGTTTTATGAGTGTTTCACTTGATTGGAATGATCGTTGGATCAGAGATTCCCACTACACAGGATCAAAACTGACATCCCTCTGTAACTATGCTGAGTTCAACACTAAGATATTTTTACTGTACAATAATGGGGAATCGTAGCTCATGTCTTGGCAAATCATGAAAAGGTTCTCCTCTCTACTTTTTGGCTACCATTCTCAAGTCCTCAAAGACACATATACAACACATAATACACGCACATAAACCTGCCTTATTTATACACACATAGATACACATACAAACTTGCCTTATTTCTAAACTTGCCACATACATTTTTGAGTCAATGCAATAAAAAAATAAGAAAGAAAAATAAAGAAAATTCTATATTGCAGTGCATGAGCCACACAACTCCTTAGATAAGGAGAAGCTCTTGGTCAGTCCCATGTTAGTGTCATTTGTGTTCAGATTATGTGATCTGCTGAATGTTTCCTTACCCTTAATTTTGTGAATGTACCTCCCCTCCTAAAGAAAAAAAAAAGGCTAAAGGTAAGTGTGCTTAATTTAAGTGATAAAATAGAAGTTTTATTGGTTGAAAGGCAGCATGTCTTTAGCAATTGAGTGGCATTATGGGGAAAAAAGAAGAAGCAAGCATTCACAGTAAAGCACGAACTCTGTGCATCCTGGGAAGGTAAGGAATAAACTTTTATACTTTTTTAAAATACTTTTTTCTATGTCCACTATTGGAGATAGAATACTCAGTTTTAAAACTTCAGTATCTTTCTTTCCACATTTCAGCTTCTGTACTAAGATACCATAAGGAACGAGTATCTTTGGAATACACTACGCAAAATAAAAATATCTTTCTTAAAGTTATTAGCAGAAATGAAGTTCTGATTTCAAGTTTGACTCTGTAGGAAATTCCTGTAATCTCAAATGACTGACGACAATCTATTTTAGCTCAAAAGCCCTTGTATGTTAAGAGCTGAGAGAAAAATGTCTTGTAAAGTGAAATATTTAAAGCATAGCTCCTAATTTTAGTTCACTCTGATTTTTAAATCAGCTAAGAGCATCCTATGTTGCTATTGACCTATTTTAGAGAGTAGCTTTAGTTCATCCCAACTTTGAAAGCATCTTGTCTTACAAAAGGATAAGAACAGATATGACTTCTACAGTCCTTTGGAAATATCAAGCTTTTGTCTTATGAAGAGGAGGACAGCCAGGCATTAGAGCAGATGCACTAACTTGTCTGCCCTCTGTTTGCAGAGAATTCCCCTTAGGTCTATGGAGCACTTAGGTCTTCTTTCTTATTTATGAATGTCTATGTGTTACATCATGCATGAAGGATGATCTGCAGGTTAGTTTAAATGGTGTTTCTCAACCTTTATACTCATTTTGGACCCTTCTTCTCATGGTTCCTCTCTTTATGGAAGGAGTTTGCAAGGTGAAGCTTATGCAATAAGTGTACTAAATACATTGAATACATTTTTAAAAAGCTGGCTCATGCCACCATAATCTTAGCTGCTTAGGGCGCTGAGGTCTAAGGATGGTAGTTAGAAGCTAGCCTAAGCAGGAAAGTTCATGAGACTCTTATTTCCAAGTAACTACCAAAAAAAAAAAAACAAAAAACAAAAAAAAGCTGGAAGTGGAGCTGTGGCTCAAGTGGTAGAGTGCTAGCCTTGAGCAAAGTAGCTCAGGGATAGTGCCTGGGCCCTGAGGTCAAGTCACAGGTTTGGAACTCACCCAATCCCTCTGCCTGCAAAACAAAACAAAACACAGATGGACCTTTCTGGATTTGTCCCTTATTAACGCATGCCTTCGTCCACCACAAGGCTTGCTGCCTTTAGAATCCTATTGGTGATGAGTTTCAGAGCCTGCTCAGTGCCCTAAACCACGCTTAATTCTAACTCAGGCAGCTGAAGCTCACCTGACCCAGGCTGGTGCTCCTTGATGCCAAAGGTAGCATGTAGGTGGCACTCCTCTGGCAGCTGAGCAAGGACTGCATTCGTGTCAAGTTTAATAGCTAGCATCTCACAGATGCTCAATAAATATTTATGGACTAACTTAAGATGATTGGCAGATTTGGGAGATTCTGAACTTTGACCGTGAAACTTCCTAATGGATTTTTAAAGTAATACACAGACACAACAACAAAAACAACAACTTTAGTTTAAGTGGACTAAAAACATTGGTACCTACTTCTCAGGATAGCTTTGGAATTAGGATGAAAAAGAAGTTAGATCCTTCATCACAGGCTCTGGTACTTAGTAGCCATCCATGAAGAATGCATGCAAATAACAGTAGGACCATATTGAATTTATGCTATGAAAAAAGCATTTGCCTGGTCATTGGTTGAACCTAAGAACAGTAACAGTTGTATTGCCATCATGAGTCTGATTGTTAAGAGGTATGAATAGGCAGATGAATGGAGAGAGAAAGGGTGTGCAAATACTGTCATGTAGTCAATGTACGTATGTATAAATGGAACTATTTTCACTTGACAGTATGACTGGGGTGGGGAATGATGGAGGACCTGTATGCACTGTACTTAGAAACTGATTTGTTGAATTGATGTCCTTTTGTACAGCTATTTAAGGATAATTTTTTGAAAGGGGAAAAAATGAGGTACGAATACCTTTTTCTTCTCCATGTTAAGTCATCATCAACAATTCCCAGTAAGTGCTGGAGAAATAGCAATGGCTGTCTGTAAGTCACAGGGGAAGAATACAAAAAGGTCATCATGACACACAGTGCTCCTCCACAAGCATGAAGAGAACACATCCTCTCTCTGAGAATGACAGGTTATTTTAAAAGTGCATACATAGCTGCAACACTGCAAAACATTCAAGCTGAACTTCAATCTATGCCTGAATAATTCGTTTTGAATAAGAAACTTCCAGAGGAATGTCCTTTACAATTCAGATTTGCTATGTGGTGGTACAGCTTCAGCTGGTTAGGCAGACGCGTGACAAATCAATAAATATGTCTCTCCTATAAAACTGACTTTGATTTTGGACACATAAGAATGCCAAATACCTTTGGCAAAATGTGAAGACCACTCATGCATGCTACCTTCAATGAAGCAACTTTGAGAAGGTTTGCTCCAGTAAGGAAGGTGTGGGAAACATCCCTTTTAAGTGGCAGCCTTGACATTCAGCATACTTTTTCCCATACCAGGGCTCAGCCACGTGCCTGCAACCCCAGGCCTGCTCTTTTCCATGTTTGGCTTCATCCATACAGCAATTTTCAATGCAGGTTCCAACTCGCTGGGGAAGATGTTCAGAGATTACATGTCTAGCGTGACAAACTCATCTGCAAGAACTGATTCCCTCATCAGGGCTTAGAAACAGTTATTCCGATAATTTCCCTTTGGGGTTCATCAAGATCTGTGCAAAAATAATCTCCTTTACATACTTGCTTCTCCCCAGAAGTACAAAAATAAGTAAATTTGCCATGGAATGTTGACTTTTTATTTTCCCCTCCCCTTCCTTTCTTCTCCTCTTCCCCTCCTTTTTCCCTTTCCCTTTTCTTCTCTTTTCTCTTCTGCTCTTCCCTCCTTTCCACTCCCTTCCCCCTCCTCCTCTCCTTTCCTCTCCTCCCCTCTCCTCCTTCTATCTTCCCTACTCTTTCCTCCTTCTCCTCTCTCCTCTCCTTCCCTCTTTTCTCTTTTTTTCCTTTCCTTTCCTTTTTGTTTTAACTTACTAGTTGAGCTGCTCTTGCTCCAAAGCCCTGGCAAATTAGTGTGCTGCTATGCTAATCAAGTAAAATTTCTTAAGAAGTAAGGCATAAAGAAAAGAGAAATATGGTTATAACTCCCCCAACTGATGGTATGCTTGATGTATAGCTTGAGCTACATACTTATATTTTATTTTTCTGATATCCATCAATATTTTATGAAATACAAATTCGTTATTTTAAGTAACATGGCACTGTATTCCAAGCCAAAACGATGTAGAGAATTAAGAAATCTTCACAGTCACACTGAGTAGTCAGCAGAGCTATTTCCCAGAACTGAGGCAGTTTTACTATACTATGTTTACTACTTACAAGGCCCTCCTAGGCACGTTCCATAGTGTTGAAAACCTTTTTGGGTGTAGTCCTTGTGATCATTCTTTTTATATTGGTGAGGAAGAGACTGACATGTCCAAGGTTACTCAATGCAAGAACCAAGATCCAAACCCAGGCTTTCTGAGGTCACAGCTCACAATCTCAGCCACTTTATTATGAGTTCTTTCTCAAAGCTGGCCTTGACATTCAACATGTTCCCTTGTGGATTGGAGTAGTAAAATTTAATTCAGTAGATACATGCTCTCATCACAGTGGCTCATGAAGCGTCCCTAATGGCTGTCTCTCTTTAAATCTAGATTAGAGCTGTCTTTGTTTACTGGAGAAAGCCTGCATATTTTGAGGCATACCTCACTCTTGGTTTAAAGGCATTACATATGCCCTTACTTGCTTTTCACTGGGAACCAAATGAACACAAAGCAGTTCACAAGAGTCAATGTTTGTGGTTGCCCTTCCTTGGAAGTGGGCCAGACTCCTTGATGCCCCATTGAGCCGAGACCCAGTATACTGCAAAGCTTGTCAAATACTCATTTTGCTAGTGAACTGGAGGCCTGGTCAGCTGAACAGTAAAAAAACCTATTTTTCTAAAAGATAATGAACATACAAAACATCCAAGAGGTACCCAACCTAATGTGCATGGTCGATGAATTTCCTTTATGTGTATTGAGTCTCACCTAAATTGAAGATTGTCTACATCTCATGCTTTCCTCATAAATAATTCAGGTGACCCCCTCCCACCCCCATCAGTGTTAATCTATGGAGGGAGTCCTATGCCATGTGTCACGTGTCTCAGACAGGCTGAAGTGTCTGGATGGTTCCCTTGGATGTTACTTGTTCTTAATAGAGGAAATCCATTCTTTATCCCATCAGCATGTTTTATACTGCATGTATTTTTTCATCGTATTAGGCTTTAGAAACTATTATTTAATTTGTCTTTTCAACTTATTCATTCTTCTGGCTAAACAGAAAACATGACTAGATATGCGTAGTCTCAGTTTGTCTCGCTTTCAGCCTCTTTCTTTTTATTTTATTTTATTTGTGAACATACTGTACAGAGGGGTTACAATTGCATGGGCAGGATAATGCGTACATTTCTTACCAAGCATTGCAGCCTCCTCCTTTGTTTACCCTTCCCATCCCTTCCCAGCCTCCCCCCTCCCCCCATCCCAATCCTTCTCCTTCCCCCCTCCCCCCCCGCCCCCCCCCCCCGCACCGACGTTGTAAAGCTCGTTTTGGACATGACAACTTGTACTTCTCATTGTTGCATCAGATCCACCTGTATCCTTAAACAACTGGTTTTTTCCCCATCTCCTCCACAAGTTATACTGACATCAAATATAGTGAAAGCAGGGGTTTATACTGTGGGGGAGGGACATACCAAGCCAACAAAGAGATAATCTTATAAAATGCGTTAGAAACACATGCATGAAAGAAAAAACATTAAAATACATATCTAAGGGTTCATTTTCCTGACATCACATTATCTGACCTTTTCCGCTTGACTCGCACATATACTAGATATTGCAAATAAGGGAAACCATGGGACCTATGTTTCTTTGGGCCTGTCAGCCTCTTTCTTAAGTTAATTTCTTTTATTTTTCCTTAGCACTGTCTGTGGAGCATTGTCAAATACACATCCCAGTGAGTTTCAGAGAGAAAAGCCCAGCACTTCAAGAGAACCACATCATTCAAAGGATTTGAAAGGCACCATCAATACTAAACAAGGTCTTCAAGTCTATAATGTGTAGATACACTGGGAAGGGAGAGAAGTTATAAATGTGGATAAAAAAAACGAACTTCATAAAACTCGAACTGAATATTCATTTCCTCCCTTATGAACAGTGGGGAACTGTCCTGCCCACGGTGACAGTATTAGCTGTCCTTGGACTTTATCACAAACAGAAGCCAGGCTTTTCTATATTGCACTGCAGCTGTTGTAGGTATTATAAAATATCATTTACATCCACCCTACACTGTAGTTATGGTCATTATCCAGCCCACTCGGCATCACACATAATTGCCATTTTTCTAACCACAGATGTTCACAGGATCTCACTGGTCAATCACTGAGCAACTCCCCATTGCAGTCATTCCTCTGTCAAACATCCATACTGATGACCAATCCTTCCCAGGATTTTCACTTTTTAATGGCTGGCGGCATGAAAATAAAAGACCAGTTCCACACATAGATCAGGCAAATGTTCATCCTCTAGTTAAGCAACAGTCTGGACACTGGTTACCTCCAGAATATCCTTTACTTATACTTAATTGCCTATACCCTAATAGCATTATTTTATTATGACATCCATCCATACCTTGTAGTCTGAAGATTTGCATAGCTATTTTTTAAACCATAATTGGGTTTCTTTACAGTTCTGTTATGTTTTATGTGCACATTTAAAAGCATTATCCTGAAAAGAATCTACAGGCTTCAGCAGAATATTAAGAGATCAACAACACATGCACTCACATGCACGTGACGCATGTGCACATACACACAACATACACACATGTCTAAGATGACCTCTTTGAAAGAATTAAGGGGCAATTTTTTTTTCAGGAATGAAATGTACCCTGATGCCCAGATGTCTGTATCAAATGGGAGGAAGGCAGGCAGCAGAAATCAAGATGTTCTTAGAGTTCGACTATAAAGACCTGAAACAGATGTGAGACATACACCTGTTCATCCAGATGGGTCTGTCTGTCCTGCTGATCAGCCTTGGTTATCCTCTAAGGTCCAACTCTCAGCCCTTGGTGCCATTTTCTGGATACTGGTCATGGAAAGGACATAGATAAGAAAAACCTCTGGGGATTGTGACTGGGCAGAGAAAGTAGATTTAAAGAGAAAACAGATGGACACAATGGCTCACAACTGGAATCCTAGCTATTTGGGAGTCTGAGAGCAGGAGTATCTAGCCTGGCACTGCCCACCAAACGAATGTTTAGAAAACCTAATCTCAATCTATAAAAATCTGGTTATGGAGGCATGCATGTGTTATGCCAGTTATGTGGGAAGCATAAATTGAAGGATCACAGTCCCAGTTGGCTAGGCATAAGCAGGACCCTATTAGAAAAAAAATAACTACATCAGAAAGGGTTGGGGGTCTGGCTTAAGTGGCAAAGCACCTATGTAACAAGCATAAGGCTATAGCCTTATACAAGAAAATATAAGGCTATTATAATATGGGATATATAAGAACATAGATAATGCATAATTATATAAGCTATATATAAGTTCAAACCTCAGTACTGTCCTCCCCACAAAACACAATCTGTTCTGTCTGTCATTCCTCACAATTTGATGATCTTTTCCTAGTGTCAATTCTGTATTTGATTTATTTAAGACTGTGCATCTTTAAAAAGTACAGACAAAATTTCTGTTTTATATACGAGATGGCAAGGTAAATGATGGTTTTTGTACATCTTTTGGGCTTGAAGAATAAAGAATTATTAAATTGTGAAAGAGAGATGGGGATGAACGAAAGAGAGAGAAAAAAGAGAGAGAGCAAGAGAGACAGCAAGAGAGAGAGAGAGGGGGGAGGAAGAGAAGAAGGAGGGGGAGGAACTTAAGAAAGGAAGGAATTTCAAACTTCGTTCCATGATGAAACACTTTGTTCAGGTAGAATAAACGAAAATCTCTGATGAAATTTTGAGAATTTTGATGAAAATCATGAAAGCAGTCATCACCACAGACGGAGCTTCCTCCAGAGTCTAACCCCCTTTTACCTGTCCTGTCATTCTTTTCAGTGTGAAGAGAAAGGTTTGGATTGTCTCTTTTCTTCCCTTTTGCAAGCCAAGTCTAAGTGGGATAGTGTGCTGTTTAGAGCAGTGACTTGTGCATAACAAGCAGCTGTTATTTAGTGTTTGGCCAGTGAGAGGGCTGAGCGCAGAGGAGCTGGAGGGAAGAGGTGGGAGGATGTGCTCTTAAGGTTTGGACATTCACCAGATCAATCTCCGTTTTACAAACATGAATTGAGTGTCGGCCATGAGCCAAGGGCTCGAGAGGACACAGTAGGGTCCTGGCCCCAGTAATCTGTCAGTGTAGCCACGGTCTGGGAGTTGTTGAACTAGGCCTGGTGTTTGCTATAACTTGAGCCACATTCCCAGTCCACCAAAGTCCTTCCTTTTCAAACACACTTCACAGATTCCACACTAAAGAAATCTCCTATGGGGTTGATGGTCCTCTTGGAAAACCTGGGCAACCTTAAGAACTCCCTCTGTCTAAGCAGCTACTATCTGCTACGAGCCTTGTGGAAATGCTTTTGTGTGCGTGTATGTGAGTGTGCACATGTGGACTGGTACATGTGGGCTTAAACTCAGGGCCTAGGCACTGACCTTTAGCCTTTTCTCTCAAGATTACTGCTCTAGTACTCTGGTTTCTTTTCTGATTAATTGGAGATAAGAACCTCATGGACTTTCCTGTCTAGCTGGCTTTCAACCACAATTCTCAGAGCTCGGTCTTGAGTAGATAGGATTATAGGGCTGCACCACTAGTGGCCTGCTAATTCTTTTTTAGATCCGTTATAAGTAATGATTTTTATTAAAGTATTTTAAATTAATGACTTGGTATTTGCTGCTGCAAATAACTGACTCCAAATATATCACGTACATATATGTGTATATTAAAAATATTAAATAAGACCCATTCTCACGGGTCAGCAGCCATCAAAGCTCCTGATTTTATGGACATTAAAGAGGAATTCTGGGGAAAAAAGTAATGTTTCAATTGGTCTCACTCTCAAATAAAACAAAATCATAACAGGCTTTTGTGTTGTCATTAATAAAATCTTTCCATGTGTGGCAATGGACTTATCAACTAAGACAATAATGAAGGAATCTCCTTCTTCTTTTGTTTTTGTTGTTGTTGGTCCTGGGGCTTGAACTCTGGGCCTGGGTGCTGTCCCTCAGCTCTTCAGCTCAAGACCAACACTCTACTACTTGAGCCATAGTGCCACTTCCTGTTTTCTGAATGGTTTATTGGAGATAAGAATCTCATGGACTTTCCTGCCTTGGCTGGCTTTGAACTGTGATCCTAAGATCTCAGCCTCCTGAGTAGCTAGGATTACAGGTGTGAGCCACCAGTGTTTGGCTTTCTTGTTTCTTAAAAAAGGATGAAATGCTGGGAACCATTGTTTCACACCTGGCATGTCAGCTACTTCAGAGTACTGGAGTCCAAAGTCAGCCTGAGTAGAAAAATCCATGAGATTTTATCTCCAAAATAATCAGCAAAATACCAGGCTAGAAGCTTGTCTTAAGGGGTTAGCGCAACAGCCTAGGAATCAAGTCCAGTAAGCACACAAGCCCCAGGCTCTGTGTTCAAAGTCCAGCACAAAGTTAAAAAAAATGCTAGAATAATCTTTTTGTTTTTTTTAAGAGTCATCCAGTTACAATTGGGCATCTTATATAGCTCTGTATGTTATCACTTAAGCTTCTTCTAGTCAATTGTAAGCTATCATGGCATAATAATATACTTGTTAATGTATTATAGTTTTACTCCAAAGCAATAATAAAATGGTTAAGTTTAAAATATTTTGCTATCTTTCTTTAGCTTTATGGTTCGGCTAGACATTGTTTACTCTCCTCTTATTCTGGGCGGTATTGTTTAGTTTTAACAGTCAAAGATTTTCATGCTTGTGATGGTATGAAACTGTATTATCTCCCTAATCTTCAGCACAACCACACACCCTAAATTCCATCTTCAAGTCATGTCAGGAAAATGGTGTGAAAGACCAATGACCTTTTATTAAGAACAGAGCCTAGAATTCTTGACCGACCCTTGGAGACCACTTCTAATACTGTCAACAATTCAAAACTCTACTTCACTCAGCATAATATATATATATATATATATATATATATATATGTACATATAAAACAATAACTGGGTTAACCAAAAAATGTTAAGAAAACATAATATTTAACCCAGGCATGTGGACAGCCTACAAATTGCAAGCTCAGGTGTGACAAAGCCCTGTCTGGATTCACAGTCTGTCTGCCTCCTGAGATGATGTTTGCATCAGCTTATGAATATTCTTCCTACCTATAGTGAGGCAGAAGTCCTTGCTGTACTCTTTCAAACTGGGTCTGCCATTTGGGCACTGTCACATGAGCCTACCACAGTTGAACTGTAACTACTGCATGTATGTTTTATTCTATTTCAAATGTCTGCCTCTTGGAACTCAGGGCAGCTGTAGGCTGTCCGTGGAAATACCAGGAGGCTCTCTTACTGGGCAGCAAGACTACCCAGTGACCCAGAGCCCTGCCAGGCCCTGGTCCTGCACATACCCCTTGGGGCCACCTCAGACCAGACCAGACTCACAGATGACCCCTCCACAGCCCTACAGACGCGCAGGGCTGCCATTTGCCATGGCCAGGGATCTCCTGACACTCCAAAGGACCTTGCTTTTCTTTTCAAGGTTAAACAAGAAACCACATAAATCCTCATCTAGAAATAATCAGACCAATCACTAGAGAGGTATCACTGGAAACAAACAAACAAACACCCTTCCATTCCCGCCTCAAGCACCTCGACCCAGGGGCAGTGATGGGACACGAAGCCACCACTGTCAGCCCAGGCTGATGAGATCCTTCATGACTATCCCAGCTAACAACCGGGTCGGTGCCCAGCATTTTCTTTTTAGCACCTCTTGTCTCCGCCTGCCCCTCCTCCGCGCCCCCCTCACCTGCCAGCCGCCGGTCCCTGGTGTTTTTCCAAATTACATCCAGGGCCCTGGCCGTGGAGTCTCTGATGTGGTCGCTGAAGGACCTCCGGAGAGGGGCCCGCAGGGGCCGGGCCATCACGTGGGCCTCGGGGTCCCCCATGCAGCCGCGGGGGTGCCTTCAGCGCCGCACGGGCGCGGCCACCATCCTGCGGCTCCCCGGCCGGAGCTGTCCTGGTCCGGGCGCCCGCGGTGGAGGAGCGGGACGCGCGGATCGCCCGCCCCCGGGGGAGCGGAGACGCGGCGCGCGCCCGCTGCGGCCCCGGGAAGCGCCCACTGCAGGCGGCCTCCTGGACCGCCGCCAGGCGCGCGCCGACGCCACATCTGGAAGGGCTTAGGACCGGCCCGCCGCCCGGCGAGCCCGGCTCTCCAGCCGGGCGATCTGGATGCCTCTAGCTTCCTGTGCAGTCCAATGCGTTGACTTGGTACAGGCTGGGCTGTGGTAGGAAACGACACCTCTCTGCACCCCCGGGGGCCCGGCAGGTAGAGAAGGCGGTCTCCAAGGTTCAAGGTTAACTCTCCTCCTCCTCCGCAGTGTTGTGCTATCTAGCTCCAGCCCTGGGTTTAGCTCACTTGCTTGGAAGTTCAGCTTTATTTTCATGTATATTTGATTGTTTGGGATTAGTTCTGGGGGGCTCGAATTCAGGGTCAGGGAACACTGTGTCTCAGTTCCCCCCTCCCACCCCCAACCCCCGTTCAAGGTTGATGCTCTAGCATTTGAGCCACAGCTGCACTTCTGGATTTTTTTTTTCCTGTTTCTGGTCATTTGGAGATACAAAGTTTTACGAATTGTTCCGGTTTAGGATGGTTTCAAGCTGGGATCCTCAGATCTCAACCTCCTGAGTAGCTAGGTTTGCAGGTGTGTGCACCGCTCCCCTTGAAAGCCCAATTTTTAGTTATGTGGATGGGGTGAAGACAGAGCTGTGATAAGCCACCCCCACCACCAACACACACACATCACACTGGATTCTAAGAAACAGACATGGGAGTTTAAAACATAGTATTAATCAGCTCTTCGCAGTTCCCTACTTATATATTAGTGGCTGATTCAAATAATCCTAGGTTTTACCTCCACATAACTTTTGACTACCCCCTGGTTTGAGGACTCCTTATATTTTAAGTAAGTAAATGTTCATCTTCCTCCTCCTCCTCATTATTATTATTATTATTATTATATATCAGGAACTCACTCCTTCCCCCAAATTTTTCAGAAATAATGAACACTCTTGGAACATTTTTGAAAATAAAAATATGGGCCAATTGCTTTTTACAAGATATGTTCTTGAGTTTCTAAAATGTCAGATAAATCTGTTTTTGTGCCAATGAGCTTGGCAGATTTTCTGCCTTTGAATCATTATTAATCCTTTCTTTTCTCACTGTCTCCCAAATCCCAGCTCATAACTTTCAAGGTTTGGCAGTAAAGCTTAATATTGGCATGAGATAGCATCAAAGGGCCAGTTTATAACCTTTGCAAGATGAGATAACCCTGCAAAAGCACTTTGTAAATGGCAAGGAATCATGTAAATGCTAATTATTACTTTAATTATATTTTATTCATGAGGTCATTTTCTGCCCACACTGATCTCCTGAGTCTTTTAATGTCTACAACATGAATTCACTTTCCCATATCTTTGAAAAGCTAATTATACAGAAAGATTATGAAGATTGTGAGGCTGTGTTCATGAATTATAACACACTAGTAACCTTGCTTTTTAATAGTCCATATGTTCTAACTTGTGTTATTCTCAAATTGTTAAAGTTGCTAATTATGCTGCATTAGTCTGTTTTGGGGCACTATAATGAAATATTTGAGGTCAGGATCCTTATAAAGACGTTTATTTAACTACTATTTGGGAAGCTGAAAAATCTAAGATTGGGTGGCTTCACTGGTTGAGACCCTCGGAGGGCTTAGGTGGCCCATAGCAGAAAGAAGATAGGATATCAAGGAGTGATTGGAGTCAAGGTCATTCTGTAAGCATTCACTCAGAACAAACTCAGGGTTCCATGAGAACTATTTTAATCTCTTCTAAGAACAATCTATAATTCCTCACTATGTCTTACCTCCTAAAGGTTCTGTCACCACACTGAAGATGAAGCCTGCAATATATGAACCCTTGGGAGATTAAACTCAAATAGTATATAGAACTTAGGCTCTCCTCAATTAAGAATATGCTTCTTTACCTTCTCATAGGGCCTGGCATAGACAAGAAGGCAGCAAATATTAACTTCTGAATAACACAGATCTTTGTGCCTGGGAGAATTCCAAGTGAAATTCCCCAAATCACAGGATGTAGTTAACGATAGAGCATGTGTCTATCATTGGCAAGGACCTGGGTTCAATCCCCAGCATGAAAACAATAGAAATAGAAAAGCCCATGAAAATAGATCGCCTAATAACCTGGTTCTGTTATAAAAACAAAATACCCCAAATCTCTCCATGTTAACATGTGGGTTTGTGTGTATATTGTGCTTTAAAGTGGACTGGGGACTTTAAAGCAGTGTTGACTCATGTTTTGATCAGATTGAGAAAGACCACTTGCTGAGGCACAGCATAAACTACCTATAGCATGATTAGTGTCCTGAACTACCCATTATGCAGAGCATGGAGAACTTCAAGATGAATCTCCATCAACTCTGTTCTCAAGATAAGATCATATTGACCACTATTAATTTAACAGTGTGGCAAGTTTCACGGCAGGTGCATGTCCACAATGTTATGGGAACAAGGTAAAATGTAATGTGGATCCCTGATTCATTCTTTACACTTAGCTTGCCTAGAAGTCCTGTCTAGGACTAAGGCAAGGTCAGGGACACTCATTCCTTCCCAGCATGAAAGTCAGCAGTGATTGCTGACCTGTGCAAAGTGAATGAGAGTGGGAAGCTCTTCTTCCCCCACACATAAAAAGGAAGAGGAACAGCAAAGGAGAAATAGCACTTCCTCCTGTAGAGTGTGTAAAAGCCCATATCTCATCACAGCAGTCCCCTGTAGGTGCAAACATTTCTTCTTTGGAGTTGAAGAGTGTGAAGCTAAGGGAGAAGATATTTGAAAAAGGTCAGTTAGCAGGGGGCTGATCTAGGATTTTTACCTAGTGCTGTTTACCTCTGGATCCCATTAGCTTCCCAGTTAACTTGATTGGCCTTACATTAACATTCATAATGACTCCTTAGTGACATCTAGCCCAGTTGACACTAAGTTGTGGTCCCAAGTTTCTTAATCTTAGTGAAATAAAATTATCAACCTTACCCAAAGTGGAGGAAGCCTGAATGTCCAGATTGGTTTTCAGTGATCCTAATTATGGGGAAACGAAAGGGCAATGAACCAAGAGGAATCAAGGCCAAGCTCAACACACAGTCAAACAGAGCTATGGTCTCATCCCCGATATGTTCCAGAACAGCTCTCTTTCTCCTTTGAGTCATTCTTCTCAGGACAGTATTCTTGGCTTTTCATTGTAGCTCATCTCAGTGAGTAGGAAAACTCCCACTTATTCTTAGCATAGGCCCAATTGGGTAGAATGATCTTAACAAGAGCTTTTTATATAAAAACAGTTTATAAACATAACTTTTATTGATAGACTATGTGGGAAGTGAGATTATAGATAAGTGTGTTTTGTTATTGATCTTGTTTGTGTTTGTTATGATTATGAGTGAGGGTCCCCTATGTTGTCCAGGATGGCCCCAAAATCTTGATCCTCTAGTCTTAGCTTCCCAGGTGTTGAAATTATAGTTGTCAACTAACAGACCTAGCTAGAGGAATGTTTTCAAGCAAGATATGCATTTATTATTGCTTCTTTTTTTTTTTGCTGGTCATGGGGCTTGAACTCTGGGCCTGGGCACTGTCCCTCAGCTCTTCAGCTCAAGGCTAGCACTCTACCACTTGAGCCACAGCACTACTTCTGGCTTTTTCTGCTTATATGGTGTTGAGGAATTGAACCCAGGGCCTCATGTATGTGAGGCAAGTACTCTACCACTGAGCCACCTTCCCAGACCCTATTGTTGCTTTTTATCATATTCCAAATTAAGACTGGAAACTTGATTCCTTATTTCTGAAAACTCATTGAATTTTTGTTGTGAGGCTTTTTCATGCATGTCAGTCACATATTTGAGTATGACATAAAAAAAAATCTCTCAAATACCCAGGTCATTGAAAATGCCACACACAGGAGAGTGCTTTTTGCAATCTACTATTTGCAAAAAAATTCCTCACTCTGGGTGGCCACAAATTTGAAATAACCCCAGTCCTCTGTGTCAGGAAGAAGTGAGGACAGTTGGTGATAATTAGTGTTGTCTAAGCTTCGCAGATGAGGAAAGTGGAAAGACATGGAGTCTGTTGGTTTTTCAAGACCTGCTGGGAGTTATATCAGACAAGAGGATACTAACACTGCTCTGACAGCTCTGCAGACCTTCCTTTTGTGGAAGAAAGCTAGTTTCAGCCATTGGCCAAGGAAAGCTGTGCAAATGTCTCTAGATCTCTGGAGAGCACAGCTTCCCATCTACACATTAAACAAGAGAATCTGGCTGAAGTAGGTTTCTAATATTTTCCATTTACAGCAATTGTCTTGTTTTGATACTGTATTGCAGACTTTTCTTTTAGCTACCAGCTATCTTCAGTTTTATGGTGGTTCTGGGTCCCATCCTTCCTGATTTAGTAATAGGGACATATTGTTTTCTAGCATACATAGAATCAACCCACTGTGGTGTTAGGGCCACTCTCATTTGCTTATGCAACTTATTTAAGCTTTCTCTGAATCTGTTGAGAACCTTAGGACTGCTCAAGATGCTGGTAGGTGTCTGTGGAATAATGATGGAAAGTGGAAAGTGTATTCGGAGTCAATGCTTATGCCAAGATCTCAGATTTGGCATGGGAAGACATTTATTAAAGCTCCATTTGGTTAGACTCTATTTGTGATCTACTTCTTGCAGCCGGACATAAAGTTAGTGAATGGCAGTACCTACCACAGCACCATAAAGCTGCCTGAAGGCCTGTAACTCCACAAAAGGAATTCTCTATTATGCAGATATTCAATAATTACCACAAGGAGAATTTGTAGAAGGAAGACTCTGCAACCCTAAGAAATGTCTAAATAGTTTCTGTTTATTCCAACAACTCATACCTAACATGTAGGTTATATGAGTTGTTTTTATTGTAGAATATCTAATATGACCATCCTTACCACATTTGCTCTGACAAATGGAAAGTTTCTATCTCGGTCTGTTTCTACACGTAGAATCCTAAGGATTACACTGATTGAGTTGGGGAATCTCTTGGGATAAACTCTGATAAATATTTGTGATCAAGGGAAAATAGGAAGTAGTGACACCCCCAGAATTCTTTCTGTTATCATAATTTCAGACTTTCTCTTCTTTCACGAAGGCTAATTTCTATAGAAAAAATACCAACGATATCTCACTGTAAGAAAATGGAAAAGAAATAATATATTCACACCTTATACTGACTTAACAAGAATAGAATATCTCGTTAGATGTGGTGGCTCATGTCTGTAATTCCAGTGATAGGAGGATCAGTGTTGAGGCAAACCTCGGAAAAAGCTGTTATAATTAAAAGCCTAAGGGGCTCAAGTGTTAAAGTACAAACTCTGAGTTCAAAACCTTAGTATTGAAGAAAAAATGGAATAGAATATCTAATGGTGGAATAAATTTGGTGAAAATGTAAGAGGAAGAAAATTCCATTTCTCTGATGCTTCATTTCCTTTTTTCTTCTTTTTATCCTTTTATTTCCCTATCCTGTTTTCCCCCACAGTATAAAATTTGTGTTTTATTTATTAAAGCAGGGCAGAATTATGATATAGAGTACAGTGATGTAAGTTCTCTGCACATTCAGATTTAGAGAATATTATGGGTACTTGAATTGCCGTGAAATTATGCTTATTCCCCAGTTCATACTACTTTCTGTATCTCATTATTAAGATTGGGATAAAAGTGATCAAAGACTAGCTGATTATGAATTATAAGACTTCTTTCTGAGAAGCAAACACAAAGCTCGCGTGTTTGTTTTTTACTTGGAACTTGCAATATGCTCCTTGCACAAATGTCCACACAAGGACCAGGTTTTAACAGACCTGTTAAAACAGGACCAGGTTTTAACAGACCTGTTTGGGTTATGACAATTTTCTGTCACCTTAAATAGGAAGCCTACATTAACAATAAAATCAAAAGCAATTTTCTTTTTTCCATATATATTTTATTGTAAAAAAAGCAATTTTCATTAATATTAGATACTCAAGTGCATTTATTCAGAGATAACCTAAAATTGAAGTATTTCTCTAGGTTAATATTATCTATTGATTGTACTTTTTAATTAATAAATGATATGCCTTGAGACAAGACTCCCAAAACAGTGTCTATACCAACTTCTAGAATGTTTTTGTGAAAATCTGCTTTCAGGGTAATTTAGGTTTTGGGCATAAGGGGATCCTGTGGATACAGAAGCATACACACACACACACACACACACACACACACACACACACACACACACACACACACACACTACCTCCCCATCCCCTTCCCATCCAGAAAAATAAACTAAAGAAAAACAACACACAGAAATTGGATAATGGGATGTAAGGACTGTGATCTCAGACAGAGTGAGTTTTGCAGGTCTCTGGGGTTCAGCCCTTTGGGCTCTCCAGTCTTTGCCTGTCTACTCATCTGCTCAGGTAAGAGAAGGAGCAATCCAAGGGTGGTGAAGAAGAAGTAGAAATCAGTACAATAAATATATGTTAATAAAAGTTCTTTAAAAAACATTGAGAGACAATGGTTGTTTGAGTAGCTCCAGATGGAGAGGAAAGGGCCAACATTTTGTGAGATTTTTCATAAGCCTCTGTGCCTTGGTTTGCATGCTGAATGTCTTTTAAAGACCATGTGTTAAAAGCATGGTCTCTCAGGTGTCACTCTTGGGAGATAGGTGAGGCCTATCCAAGTGTGCTCTTGAAAGGGATTGTGAAGCCCAGTTCCCTCTTCCTCCTTAGCTTCTTAGTTTTGGATGTAGGTGATCATGTCGTTACCATGTGCCCCTAGCCATGATGTGTTACCACAGATCCAGAGCAACAGAACCCACTGAGCCTATGCCAGAACCTCCAAAACAAACCTTTCCGCTTTCTAGAAGTTAATTATTGCAGGGATTTTGTTATGGTAACAGAAAAGCTGACTACCACACTCTGAATCAAACAGATGTTCCTTGTGGGGTTAGTTGGTTTGTTTTGTATTTTTTATTTGCATGGAAAAGCAACACTGGTAATGTTCTAATTGGGAGGTGAAAGAATACTCTGCAAAGGAAATGAAAGTATTTTTGCTTTTGCAATTTCACGCACAACGAGTGCTTTGCATCTGGCACTAAGACTAGATTGCCAACGATGCAAGTACATTGAAGACCAACTTATTCAAAGAAAAACAGAGGATATATGGTAGCAGGAAACAGAAGAGGCTACTTTGCCATTTCAGTGTAAAACAGGATTATTTAAAATCAGACTTCCTTTCTGTGTAGCTAATTTTTTAAGGAAATGGTTAACATTTTTTAGGTGTATTATTTGTTCAGAAATCAGTTGAAATTAGACATGTTTAGAAGCAGCTGTTTTCGTTGTTTTTTTAAATTCCTGTTTTCTTTATCTTAAAGTTGGCATTTCTTATTTATTATCATAAGCAAGTAAAGTGCAAGTTTTGAAACTTAATGCCAAAAGCAAATGTATAACTCATTAAAAAAAACAAACAAACCATGGGGAAGGATGGGATGGGAAGGGGAAACAAAGGAGGAGGCAACAATGCTTGATGAGAAATGTACTCATTGTCTTGCCCATGTAATTGTAACCCCTCTGTACAGTATCTTCACAATAAATAAAAACAAAAACAAAGAAAAAAAACAAAAAAAACCCCACATTTCTTCTACCTGTTAAAAGTCAGGCACCATCAGCTCACACCTATGATCCTAGCTACTCAGGAGACTGAGATCTGAGGATCAAGGTAGTCAGCCTGGCCAAGAAAATCCATGACACTCTTATCTCCAGTAAACCAGCAAAAGGTCAGAAGTAGAACTGTGGCTCAAGTGGTAGAGTGCAAACCTTGAGTAAAAAAGCTAAGGCCCCGAGTTCAAGCCCCAGAACTGGCATACATATATAATCACATCAATCATGATTATAATGGTCATGAAATGCTTTCTGATATTGTAGCATATCATTTTAAAAGTACTGTTCCTGTCTTTTGATTTTTTTTTTTTTTTACTACTGAATACAGAGTTAAGAAAAGGAATGTTTAGATCTTTGCAGCCAGGGAAATTACACTGACTAATTTAATACGATGTATCATTCTTAGTAAAAACTATACTCATTCTCCAAGGCCTGTTGGAGCTTGGAACCATCCCATTTTCCTCTGTCTTCTCTCCTGGCAAACACAAGCCCTGGGCCTCAGCTGGCTGGCTGCATGATTGCGTCACTGAGCCTTGTACTTCCCTCTGCCCTGATTTTGTGTTGGAGATGCCTCCGTCCTTCCTTTCCAGTTTTCAAGGTTTTCCTTGTTTGTTTGTTTTTTCCTTTTTCCTTTCCTTATTCTATCAGGACAACTCCAGCTTGGTGACCTTTCCCTCAGCGAAAGTCCAGAGTGTCTTAAGAGTTTTACTGCCTAGCAGTTAGCACTTATCTTGCTCAGCAGGCTCTGTCACATGCTCAAAGGGCATGCTCTCAAGATCCAGAAAAAGGAAATCCGGGGACATCCAAACCAGGGAGGCAGGAAAAGGCTGCACATAGCAGTGATAATTTCCCAGAGCTCTCTCCCTTTAACTCTGGCCCTCTAGTTTCTCATGAAGAGAGGAAGAATTAGAAGACAGAGAGAGAGTGAGAGCGAGTGAGCAAGTGAGCGAGAGAGAGAGAGGGAGAGAGAGAGAGGGAGAGAGAGAGAGAGAGGGAGAGAGAGAGAGAGAGGGAGAGAGAGAAGTGTAGAGGCTTCTAGGAATCTAACTTTGAAAATAGTCTACTAAATTTCAAGCTACACCTTAACTGACATTGCATTAAAGGTATACCTTTATTCTCAGTGAAAGTTGTCATTCTTTCAACCAGATAATTATTATGTACAAGACATCCAAACATAAATCAGGTCTGGATTTTTTTTATAGAGAAAATAAGTCCTACTAATGACAATAAAATAAGATATAGTATTTGAGAGTTCAACAAAAAGTGCTGATTTCTCATTTCTGGAGGTTCTGAAAGGATTCAAAGAGGATGCAACTATGGAAATCTGCAGGTGGCACCAAAGGAAATTTCAGGAAAAAGTGATGATTGTGATAAAGATACTGAGGCAGTGGGTGTAAGGATGTGCGAAATAGGAAATTTCCGCAACCTAGTTTTAGGGGGCAGCTGGAAACGAGGTGCAATCTGTCTCTAAGGCTAGAGTTGGAGATTGTGCAGATGCACATTCAGTTGAGTATGTTCCCAAGAGAAAGGGACAAGACAGAGAGGAAACAAAGCCTAAATTTCAATGCAATATACCTTATCTAAGCATCATGGGAGGTGAGACTCAGTGAGATCTTCATTATTTTCTTCATTATTCTCTGTAGGATATTTATAAGGACTATGATATCAGTACATAACCATGTGCTCCATTGTGTTTACTAGTATTTGCAATGAGAACATAAAAATGACAAAAGAGGTGACACTGATCAAGATGTATTGTACTCACAAACTGACATGTTGAAACCCCTTTGTACTACTATTTAGTGGTAAATACAACCCTGTTGAATTGAAAAATGAAAACCAATATCAAAGCATTAAAATAAAAGCCAAAACACTGCCTAAGGTATTTCTAAAATATAATTCCATAGAGTTTATCAGATGTATATATCCTGCCATTGTATTACTTACAGAGACATTAAATAGGAAGGGATCACAAGATATTATGAGGTAATAATCCCTTGTATTCATTCCTTCTTCTAAAAAAAACCAAGTCAAATAAAATCAAAACCAAACCAAATGTGGAACCATAAAGTTAAATGATTTTACAAAAGAAAATAAAATGGAGGTAAGCTAAAGTCACAGAAAATGGTAGGGAAAGAGCAAGAGGCTGAAGACCTACCACAGGTGAAGCAAAGAATTTCCAGATGTGGAATTCTTTCAGTGGGTCAAAGCTACTGGCCTGGCTCATTCCTGTTCTACCAGAAAAAAAAAAATACAAGTTGAGTGTCTTGCTAACTACTCACTGTAATGGAACTAAGGCTTCTTTGCAGACATCGTAGACATTGTGTTCTTCAGGAAGAGGTCTGTGTATCTGTGATCTGTTTGTGGAAATCTGGAGTCTATTCCCAATGGGAATGTTTTTGGGACGCCTGAAGGTATTTGTATGGATGTAGGCGCATCTCCATTTGGATAGACTTCCTGAACGTCTTCAGTCCACGGTCCTCATGTCTGTACCACAGCCAGGCAAGGGTGCTCCCTGTAAGTGAGGACCAGGGGCTCCATGATCTGTTTATTCTCAGTTGTCAGAGAGCGTCTGGGAAAAGGGCCTCTGATTAGCTGCACAATGATGAGTTCCAACTTAGAGTCAGGGTCACAAGTCACAGTGAGGTGACTCTTTAATAAAGGGCCCTAAAATTGGTGTTTACAAATATTACAAAGTAACAAAAGCTTTGTTATTGTGCTAAAGCAGCTCCTTGCATTACTAAATTTACAAAGTAAGTAATGTCTTTCTTCCTTTGTTGAGTCACTCAGATGGTCTTGTTTCATATAGCTCAAGTGTGGGTCTTTGTCATTGCTGCTTTGGTGGTAGCTGAAAGGTAGTCACCAGAGGTCCCAGATGAATTAATTTTAAAAAGATCATAAAAATATGTGATCATACATCACATATGTATATGTAAATTCCTTCTTTAAAAACTAATTTTTTGTTGTACTTTTATGAGTATACTAGGAAGTGGGGTAAAACCTAAGACATGGAAAAGTAGAGAAAACAGCTTTGGAACAAGAGAGATTCATGTGCTTCTGGTATAGTGAGTATTATATAAAATAATAAAGGGGAAATACACTAGCTTTTGGGAACATATTTAGTAATAATTTCTTTTTGAGAACTTGAAAAAATGCCACAGAGAGGAAATTTAACAAAGCAAATGGCTGAAAGAAAGTGACTTTCCACAAAGAAGAAGGGTAAGGGGTAACAAAACAGTGTGAAATTTGTAAGAGGTTTTTTACCATATTGGAAGTTTTTTTGAAAAACAACAACAACAACAACTTGAAGAAGCATTAAATAAAGCCCTCTAACTTCATGGGAGAGGAGTCTCCCCTTCACAAGGGTTTTGCTTTTCATGGTTTTAGATCTGAGTGGTCTGGAAATATTAAATACAATAGTCCAGAAACAAGCTATTGATGATTTTAAGTTGTGTACCATTATAAGTAGATGATGGGACATCTCCTGCCTGGAATGTGAATCCTCCTTTAGTCCAGGTTTTCATGCTGGATACACTACCCACTGTTACTGGCTACCCCACGTGTAGAAAAGACTGCAGTATCCATGGGATTCTGTACTATTTATGCTTTTAGACATCCATGGGTTATCTTAGAACATACAAAAAGGCTAATGTATTTATATAATGGAAAAGAAATGCATTGGAAAGAAATGATCTACCAAGCCATAAGAAAGGCATGGAGAAGTTTTAAATGAACATCACTAAGTGAAAGAAGCAATCTGGGATTTCATACTGACCACCATTAGGGTACCATACAGAATAGTGCCATTGCTCTAAAACCCCCTCCTACTCTGTTCTTTTCTGTCTTCCTGCAAACCACAGGTCATCACTCTTCTCGCTACTTGTTTTGTTTTGTTGTTACCAGAATATCATAGTTTGAACTGTGCTTCCCACTCCGTGTTTTAAACTTAAAATCGCTATATAAAAAAGCCTATTGATTGACAAGTTCCCAAATGGTGTTAAGTGATTTTTTTTTTCACCAAAAAATCCTGACAAGGCTGTTGGGAGGTAAAAAATATGAGACAGAAAAAAATACTTAAAGGTAATGCGGATCCTTTTAGGATTAAGAATGGAAATGTCCGGGCTTATAGGCACTATCTTGTTTCATTTTCTGAAGTTAATATGAGTAGTTGTTAATACAGAATGATATGTGTATCACAGATAAATATTTGGGGAGGGGGATAGAGTTTATTAAAGGAGTTTATTAAAGTCAAATTATGTAGAAAGCAAATACAGGAGGAATGGCTACAGGTACTAATTAAAGGTACTGGTTAAAGGAGGATGAGAAGTAAGACTAGATTGTGGAAAAGTTGATTCATCTGCCTTGACCAATACATGTTGCATAGAGACTAAGAGCATACACACTAGCCTGCACTGCTTGAATCCTGCCCTGACTCTCAGGTGATTGATTTAGGAATTTTCACTCAGCCTCAGATTCTATATGTCTGTTACAACCATAGAAGCCATACCCCAGAGTATAGATGAAATACATTTATATCTATAAAGTGCTTAGAAAAGTGCAGGCACAGAATCAATGCTTACTGTTATTACCCATTCAACCATTCATTGACACAAATGAACTAAAACATATGCCAGAAGGCTGGAGTTCCCAAAGTGCTGGGAATAGGTTGACTTTTCAGGAAATCACATCACAATGGTGAGAACACTTAGCAAACATAGACTGGAGACTTAAAGACCTAGGATTATTAAAAAAGAGCACAATGAGCTACCATGTTAATGTCCACCTATCTATTTCCTCAAATCCGTAAACAAGGATGGTCTTCTCATTTGTATTAAGAAGAAATTTGTAAGATGAGCACTTGGAAACCATGGGTATGGGAAACTTATGGTTAATTAATTAACTAATTAATTAGTCCATCATGGGTCTTGAACTCAGGACCTTGACTGCTGTCCTTGAGCTTTTTTGCTCAAGGTTAATGCTTGTGTCACAGCGCTACATCTGGTTTTCTGGGGGTGAATTGGAGATAATCTTCACTGATTCTTGCTCTGGCTTGCTTGAAACTGCAATCCTCAGATCTCAGTGTCCTGAATAGCTAATATTATAGGTATAAGTTTTTTTTATAAACAAAAGGGTGGATAAGTGGATCATATCATATCATTCTGTATTAACAACTACTCATATTAACTTGGATCACCATTTGCTTAAGTAATTCTGTGAAGTCTTTTCTACCTAATTACAGTAACTAGGAGAAATAGTTTCTTTAATCCATGATCCACTCTCCCCTGGAAATAGCCTGACACATTTTCCACATTGCCTGCATGCAACAGCAAGATTGGCACAAGACTTTTCTCATGCATATTAATGTTAATTGTTCCTTAAATATTGGGACAAATAACCTGAGAGAAACAATCTAAAAGGAGAGTGTACTTATTCTGGCACATGGTGTCAGAAGTTTTCTTCCAGGATTATTTGGGGCCTGAGGAGAGGCAGGAGATGGTGGTGGGTAGATGTGACAGAAATTTCACAATTCATGGCAGCCTAGAAGCTAAAAAGGGGAGACAGGAAGGGACCAGGACAAGGCACACCCTTCAAAGACATACCCCTCCCCTGTCTTCTCCAGTAAGCTCCAGATTCTACAGATTTACCGTCTCCCAAGAGTCTACTCAGATTTTGGTTAAGTAAGAGCTCTCAGCATCTAGTTGTCTCTGCAAATGCCTTTGTGGGTTTCACGAATTTCCTTAGCATTTATCAGTTGAATCAAGTTGATAAGATTATCCATCAATGTGAGGTTTTAACTGGAAGAAACTCATGGTTTGGTAAAGAACACAATTCATCATAGGAAGCACTGAATACCAGAAGAAAAAGACCAGTGAGCTACTATTTTCATTTCCAGAAGAGATCTGGGAAGAAAACTCCGAGGGCAGGATGTAGCATTTGAGTTGAAACTGGTTATGAGGAATTTTCTTGTATCAATGTTGGTTAAAATATAACTGACAAAGGAAAAAATGTTTTATTGGTTCTGGAAAAATAGTAAATTTTTTCACTTAATTAGCAATCAATTCATTAAAAATAAAAATGAATGGACATTTAGAAAATTATTTTCAAATCTTCCAACACAAGATTTTTGACACTTAAGAATAACTTGTTTATATTTGCCATCGATCTTTGATACTTGAAAGTTAAGAATAGCTTGTTTATATTTGCCATGGATCTCTAATACCTGAAAGTTAATGTCTTTCCTCTCAACAGCCAAGTCAACCACAGACGTTTCGTGGCTTGGTTTACATTAGGTTTCAGAAAACAGAGAAGTCATGTGTGGGCATACCCTAAATTCTTGCCTCATAAAAATATATAGGCAAATAGAGGCCATAATACTTTGAAAACAAAATGAAGGAAGTGTGTATTTATAAAAATAGAAAAAGTAATTTTCTGAGTGTAAAAGAGAATAAAAAATAGGCAATGTTAGCTATAGCCCAGCCTAGCTAGATAAAGATAATTCTCAGATCCTGTGGAACTCTAGAAAAAGTCTGGAGATGTTGTAGTTATACGACCCTCACTTAAAAGTCAGTGAGAAGATTTAACATTTGGCTTGAGAGCATCACCCAAATACAGGGAAGCATTTTCTGGTTTGTAATTTATTTAAAAACTATTAGCTTACTTAAATTTTTTTTTCTGCTCCTTTGACAGTACTGAGGTTTGAATTTAGGACCTCATGCAAGCTAGGTAGGCACTCTATCAATGAGCCAGTCCTCCAGCCTAAAATATTTATTTACCAAATATTAAACTATTCATCTAAGAGACAAGAAACATCAGTAAAATACAATTCTGTCTTTCAAGATATTCATAGATGAGTAAGTAAAAGAGCAATGAAATGAATGGTATCTGTACCAAAAGGGAGACATGAAATAGGGATATTTGTTTCAAGCAATTCTCAAATAGGATAGTCCTATCTTTTTCCATCAAATCTTTTTGGATCTGTATGTATTGGAACATAGTTGAGAGTAAAATAGATCACACCAATAAATCTCTGAGCCAAGCAGTGATGATAAGAAAAGATGAAAAGGAATAGTCTTTCCATTTTAGTTTTTTAGCCATTTCTCTTCTCAGTGATCAAAGGCAGTCAAGAAAATTAATACCAAGAAGAGCAAGTCTGGGCTTTGTTATTTAGTGTGTTTACAGGGAGCAGGGAATGAAATGATGAAGACCTAGATTTTTCCTCACATGTTTGTCACAAAGAGGTGTTTGATTTCCATTTTCTATCTTTTGCTGGTCACAACACAAAGTCTGGAGAGACTATGACTCTTTTCTATGCATCTGAAAGGTATCTTTTATAAATGTTTCAAGCTGGAATTACTCATTATCTTGATTTTTAAAACATTTTATAGCCAACCAAATAACCTCAAGGCAGGAGAACAAACATTCTAGGAAAAATGTCCAAGGAATGCAACCAAAACCCGATTCTAAGCCATTAAAAAATGGGATCTTTTCACGTGTATTTGGGATTGGTCTCCAAATAGCACTGTTAATTAATTACTTGATTGAGATAGTTAGCAGTTGTAAAGTGAACTAGGGATAATGGAGAGAGAAGGATGCAGGGTTAAAGATAAAGCTTCAGAACTATGGTAACTCTAAATCATTAATATTGAAACCAAAGCATCTTTGTGGTTATAAAGCTTTGATTAAAACATATTTACAGACCATTTGTAACATGGTTGTAGCTTTTTTTGCTGCAGAACATACAAAAGTAATATTTTTCTTCAAGCAATGGCCTGCACATCTAAACAAGATGACAACACTGAACTTGGAAACAGAGTTTTTACTCAGAGACTAATTCTGCCTGGGAAAGAATTCATTAAAGAGATGATATTGCCATTGGAAACAGAGTTTTTAAAACAAAAAATGCCAGTCATTTCTGCATAATAAAAAACTGACCATATTTACAAGATACTCTGACTTCATTTTGAATAAGATTTCACATTACTCTATATTACTACTTTTTAAATATATTCACAGTCATATTTTAGTGACTGAAAATGCAGTGCTAATTTTCTAAGATACTATCTTCTATTAGAACAGAAAATGCATTTAAATCATCATGGTATCATGGGATTCAATATAAATATTTTCTATTTAGGAGGAAGTAAAACACAATAATCATCATGGTTTATTTTTCTGAATTAGTTAGCTTTCTGTGTCTCTATCTCTAGCTCTACTTGTCCTCTGTATATTTTTAGAAGACAAATGCATGCCCCAGATCTAGGCAGAAGGAGAAAGATTCAGAAATAGAAGATCTGTGTTTTGATGTGGGATGTGGGGTAAATAATTGGACCCACTGATGAACCCACCAATAAAGGAATAGAAAGAAAAGAAAATACTGGTGACCATACCAGTGAGGATTCTAGCAGCAGACAGATGTCACATTGTATAGACTAAGAGAGTTTACTGACAGGATTTTATAAAAGTGTGTGTGTGGAGGGGGGCATAGGACAAGAGAGAGAATGAACTTGCAAACTTACATGGAAGAAAAGGCCACCCAACCTAAAAGACATGTGTTGTGACTGGGTAGCTGAGGGAGTGAAGTACCACCTCTGACTCACCATCTCTACTCTCAGACTGTTGCTGATGCCTCTCATTGCCTGACTGAGGAAGGCATAAAGGTGGGGGGTGAGGTAGAGGGTGAATCTGAGGAAGAAACAAACACAGTACAATAAATTATGTGTATTGAGGTTACAGATAGGTATGTCAGGCTGGAAAATTCGATTTTATCTTATAGACAATAGGGATACAGAGAAAATGGGGAAGCAGTTGAGACGATCCGGTTATGCTTTTCCAAGATAACTCTGATAGGATTAATTCTGGTAGAGTAGATGGGTTTAATGATAACATAAAGTAGAGAAACCTGTTCCGGGCAGAGTTGTGAAAGTCCAGTGGAAAGTAGAGCCCTGAGCAAAAGCGATGGCTGGAGGGATGGAGGGGGTGGGTGAAAGGAGACAGTGTTGGCAGCACCCTGTGCACAAGATGAGGGAGGGTGAGGTTTCTGCACAGCTCAGTGAGGCCCTGGGCTGTTGTGTAGGCAGCATCCAGTTACCCCAGGTCCTGGGGTAAGGGTGCTAATAGGGCCATGGGAAAATGAGATATGTAGTCTGTATTTCTCAAGGATTAATCCTTTGTGAAGATCGAATATTCCCTGTTCACCAGAGAGAATTTTAATCTCCAGGAAAAAAAGACTAATCACAGTACTATACTGTGATAGCTAACCTTTGCCTCAGTTATCTACTACAGAAGAATCAGGAAGAACTTGATCTCTCTTCCACACAGACTGATGTTTGCCTGTTAGTTGGTGCCCTGAGGAAGCATTTAGGATCGCTGAACACACACGGACAGGAGTGACACAGCTAGTATCTATGTGACCTGCACACATAGTGGCTCCAGGTGCAAAGAACTAGACACAGCAACCATTTTGTAGTAGGGTCTATTCATTACCTTTCAAAAAATGGTGGCAGATTGTTTAAAGAAGAGGAATGAGGAAGTTACATAACCTACTCAAGGCTACATAGGAAGCTGATGTTTTGGAGAATAAACCATAAATCAATTCTTCCTTCCTTTCTCCCTTCCTTCCTTCCTTCCTTCCTTCCTTCCTTCCTTCCTTCCTTCCTTCCTTCCTTCCTTCCTTCCTTCCTTTCTCCTTCCTTCCTTTCTTTCCTTCCTTCCTTCTCCTTCCCCTCCCTGACCCTCCCCTTCTTTTCTCTACAGGAATCAGATATCCTATAGAATAAACATAAACCAATGACCAATTTCTGTCTCTGTCTCTCTCTCTTTTTCTTTCTCCCTCTCCCTCTATGTCTCATTGGAGGCATACAGACTCCAATGACTACTAGATATTTTATGAAAACATTATGTACATTATATGTATTATATAATTATATATTTGATACTTGTATGATTAATTCCAATTATTAAAAACATAAATTGATTAGACTTCTTTTCAGAACCTAAAAATGCACATTATGAAGCTTTCCTAAAAACAAAACTAATTAGGATTTTTTTTTTCTAGGAAGCTTTTGAATAAGGTAGGTTAAAAAAATTTCAACTGAGGGGCTGGGAAGGTGGCTCAGTGGTAGAGCGCTTGCCTTGCATGCCTGAGGCCCTGGGTTCGATTCCTCAACACCACATAAGCAAAAAGAAAAAAGCCGGAAGTGGTGCTGTGGCTCAAGTGGTAGAGTGCTAGCCTTGAGCTGAAGAGCTGAGGGACAGTGCCCAGGCCCAGAGTTCAGGCCCCACGACCGGACCCAAAAAAATTAAAAAAAAATTTTTTCAACTGAGAAGAGGAGAAGAGAGAAAAGATTCTCACTTGCTGCCTTTAGGGAGATTTTTCTGGAGTTTGAGTTCAGTTTAGGACAGAGACCAGGCTTTATCACCATACTTTCTTCAAAGAACCTAGAGAGCTGTTTAGAGTATTAAGCTGTTTGGTATGTATTTGGAGAATGACTCCATGGGGTGGGGGGCTGTTTCAACCTGTGTTTCCTCCTGGAGTGTTTGGTCCTCTCAAGGTAGGAGATGTACAGAAGAGTTGTTTCCACTAGGCTGTGATCTAACACAACAACATGGATGAGAATAGAAGGTGTCTACTGAAGTTCCTTGGAGGCCAATCAGGCAACTGCAGCGCAAGAATGATGACCGGAATGTCCCCAAGTGATTTTCTTTTTTATTTAGAGCTTCAAAAAACCTAATAGAATTGGTTCCAGTTGGCTTGGATAAGAGGTCAACCAGATTAAAAATAGACTTTCTTATTAAGGAACAATAGGTTATATTCATTTAGGCAGAAAGAAAAAAAAACGACAGGCCTCGGGGTGAGTATGAAGCTTAATCCTATTTATGAGCTCAATTACTCCCTGAGAAGTGAGTGGGCTCTTTGCCTTCATGGCTGTCCTTCTGCTCCAAAGAAACCGAAACATACAACTCATAGAGCTGGCAACAAGGAGATGTACACTCCTACCTAAAATACTATGTTTTTTAATGCTTTAAATCCAGCAATGTAAGGTCTAGAAATATTAAAAAATAGTTTGCTTTCCCTGCTATAGTGCTCGCAACTTTTGAAATAAATCATCTTCTCTTTAGAACTGTCAAACAGTACCATAATTTGCTAAATATTCAAGCATGGCAGTTGAGTTGATAGGCAAATACACTCACTTTAGCAATAAAATTTCTCTTTTATTTATAATTCAATTTTTTATGTACTCTCAAGTGTAGAGCTTGTCTAGGAACTTAAATCAAAATTCTTTCTGTAGTACCTTCTAAAGATCCTAATATTTTGATATGCAAGAGAGCTAGGTTATTTTTCAATCAGTCCAACTTGGGTAATTAAGTATCTCAGTTGGTCACTGCTGGGCCTGGGGCACAGGCAGGTCATATATTACAGTTAATTGGTCTCCTTCTTTACACAATTTCCCCAAATCCTGTATGAATTGGATCTATCCACTTTATTTGTTTGTTTGAGAGACCCTTGCTCCTAAGCCCAGGCTGGCTACAAACATGTGGTCTTCCTGCCCCAGCCTTACCTGCTGGGATTATAGGTGTGTACTACCACTCAATCTGCCAACATTCTAATTTGTGCCTTATGAACATCATAAGGGCCAAAATATGTTGTTAACTAACAAGTGAAGTTATGTTCATGTTTTCTTTTGTTGTTGTGGAAAGTTTCCAGGGTTATGAGAAGTATTTCTACTCATACTCTTTGCTTAATCAGACCTTTGTTGTCATCATATTTTGAAAGCATTATGAAACCCCCAAATGAAGTGTTTCTTCCTATTCCTCTGAAGCTACTAAGTGGAAGGAAGACAGCTCTTTGCCTCTCACTCCCTAAATAAGGACATTCCTTCTTTCTCCCCACCAGCCAGCAGTTTACATCCAAATGCTCTCCTTAGGGTCTGAAAGAATTTGCTGACCTTCTGGGATAAAATGAAAACTTTGGCCTGTTACATACTTTGTTTAAATTTCAGCTAATCTGGGTAACTACAGAAAATGTCACAACCTAAGATAAAGCAGGACCTAAATTTCTCTTTGAGATGCACATGCCTACTGAACCATTGATTTCTTCCCTTTTTAACTGGACATCCAAACTAATTTATGTGAAGATTTTGGTACTTTGCAACTGGAATTTAAATTTACTTCTTCTTTGTAGTTCATCCATATAAAGCTAGAACATTGCTAAACAACAAATTTCCCTCTGCATTCACCCATGAGGCCAGCTCAATATTTTTCTCTTATTCTGCAGGCTTTTCACTATTCTTAGAATGAATAAGTCAGATAGACTAACCATAAGAGGCAAATTTAGTATTTCATGCAAGTAAAATGTTTTGTATGAAATCTATTTACCTGTATAAGTGAATAAATAAATAATGAATATCCTTAGCATAAAAATACTATCAGACAAACAAATGTTTTAGAGTAAAGGTACTTGAAATAATGATCTCTTCTTGTGGATGACCCTTTCCCCTTCACTACTGCTGTTCAGCATCACAAATATTTGTGAACCAAGTAGAAGGCTTCACCTTTGGTGGTACATATTCAATATGGTTTTAATTTTTTTAATTGTGAAAATACCGTACAGAGGGGTTACAATTACATGGGCAAGGTAATGAGTACATTTCTTATCAAGCATTGTAGCCTCCTCCTTTGTTGACCCTTCCCATCCTTTCCCATCTTCTCGCCATTCCCCCCTCCCCGCCCTGCTTCTCCCCCCCCCCAAGTTGTAAAGTTCATTTTCGACATAACGACTAGTACATCTCATCGTTGCAATGAGTCCACCTGTATCCCTATTTAAACAATTTGTTTTTTTCCCTTCTCCTCCACAAATTATACTGACATCAAATACATTGAAAGCAGGGGTTATACTGTGGGGGAGGGACATACAAAGCAACAAAGAAATCATATTATAAATGTGTTAGAAACAATCACATGAAAGAAAAAAAAACATTTGAATCCTTATGTTGGGGTTCATTTCACCCAACATCAGCTTATCTGACCGTTTCTGCTTGTCTCAGACATATACTAGTAATTGCAAATAAGGGAAACCATGGGACCTATTGGCTTTGATTTTTTTCCGTTTTTTATTTCCATTATACTGAGCACATAAAAAAATATTGACAGAGATCAAAAGATTCTTAAAAAGCACACAATTCCACCAATCCAAGTCTCATCTTTCAGGCTCTGCTTTTCTCATCAGTCTTTTCCCATAATACTCTTCAATAGTTAAATCATAGAATAGAGCAGGGGAAATATACTACAATTTTTTCCTCAATATGGTTATTCATGTTGCTTCATAATTATTTTTCACAGTGTTGTATCAACTTTTAACATCAAGTACATCTATTGAAGTGATCACTTAATTATTTAGGAATTAAAAAAATCTTGACAACTACTCACAACCAATTTCCAAAGGCCATTCCTTATCATATTGACCAACATTGAATTCTCTTCTTTAAGAAACAAATTGTGGCTGCAGTGAGCTGAGCCTGATTCTATACAATGCAATGTTGTGCAACAAAACCCGATATTGTTTGCATAACTCTTAAGCATGGCAGATTTATTTTGAGGAATCCAACAATAACATCTTCACAGACATAAAAGAGATAAACACATTTGTGTATATTAAAGAAGTGTCTAAAAGTTGAAATTCATACTAAAATAGATAAGAGAGAAAACACCACCAAAGTATCAACTCACCAGCCTTTTCCTTATTTGAAAAACTTGGAACAGCCTGGAAAAAAAAAGAAAGAAGAAAATTATGGTCTTATTAGAAGAAACATTAAAAGAAACATTGTGGTGGTGAAAAGCAAATAGATCTTGATGATAAAAAGATTAGCCTCGTGGCATGAAGGCATTTCATTTGGCTGCAATAGTTAGGTAGCATTTTGTAAGTGTAGAAGACAGACTCACCTAAACTACATCCATATTGTCTAAAAGACATTAGCAGTCAAGTGGCATATTTCTCCTAATTTTGGAAGCCTGAAAAAATAAATTATCTGTTCTGTTTCTGAGCATCTCTGTCCTGCTGCTGATTTTCGGTGTGCATTTACATCTCAAGGATCAGATTTTTCCTCTCTAAAGGGAGGATAATCACATGGCTGCTGACAGAAATAAATGGAGTCTTCTACAAAGCATATGGGGTCTTCATGGTAAAGCTAACTGTCCTTACCATTTGCATCTAGGGGCATTGACTAAATGGGTTAATTTACTTATATAAAGGGTTAAAAGTTCTACTTTGCCACTGTTTATTATCATCACTAATTTCAAAAAAGGCATCAGAATGAGATGTTTCAAAAAACTTCAAAGTGTGTCTAGTGCTATTCTCTAAAGATACCCTAAACAAATTATGGAATTTTTATTTCTGTATGAAGTGCAGCTACCCATAGGGACATTAACTTGTAGTGGACATTTGTATAATCTTAGGAATTATACAAAATTCTACCCATAGGTACAGACATATAGATATATCCTTATCTATATGTGTATATAAATTTATATATGTATATCTCTATCTATCTATCTATCTATCTATCTATCTATCTATCTATCTATCTATCTATCTATCTATCTATCTATCTATCTATCTACCTACCTACCTACCTACCTATCTATATGTACATACATAGGTCTGATAGTGATGCCTTCCCCCAGCTTTAAGAACAAAGTCTACAGAGTCAGGGCAAGAAAAGAAAAGAAGCATGCCTCAGTGGGTGACTGTGAATGTGTATATATGGGTATATGAGTATATGTATGCATGTGTGTGTGCATATGTTTGAGAGAGAAGTGCGTGATGTTGTGTGTGTATATGCATGTGTGTGTGTGAGTGTGTGTGTGTGTGAGAGAGAGAGAGGGAGAGAGAGAGAGAAAGGGGGGGAGAGAGCTCACTCTAAGCACACTACTACTGTGGATTAAATACTTAGGAAAATAGCGTCTATTTTCATTTCCCAAAACTTGGAATATTCAGGTACTTATCCGTTTTCAAGATGATTACTGCTAAGATGATCACCCTTAGAATTTAAGGAGTCAGGAGATTGAGGTAATTTTCAAAATAAGGTAAATAAATAAAGATGACCCAATGGACAAAATGTACAGGAGGGATTTGTTCTAGAATGACTGATCTAAACTAAAAGATTGTTACATAATCTCAGTCCATATCTAGTTGTTCAGCACTTGCTCTTTGGGTGTGAACATCAACTCTACATCCTATATGGAAGTTGTATTCATGTCACTTTATTAAATGTCAATATGGAAGATCAGGTTTAAAGAGCAAGCATTGAATAGTTGGCACAGACTTCCAGCATCTAGACCTTCTAAACCATCTAGACCTTGTCTGATTCAATATAATGGTAAGGCTATTGCTCCTCTTATGAAAAGCTATTGTATAGTTTTGGTGATATTTGTTACTCTCTATGTATCTCTTTTAAAGAGTATTTTAAAGTGGAATTAAATATATTTATTGCTAAATAATTAAGTCTATCTAAATATTGCTAAATATTAAGTCTATCTCTCAAGTTTACCTTTGATCAAAAGTTTTAAATTGGTTTCTGTTTGGGGAAAAAGTAAACAGATCACAAAATCATTATGAATTACTTTCAGGCCAGGCACAGATGACTCATGTCTGTAATCCTAACTACTTCAGCAGGCTGAGATCTGAGTACAGCAGTTCAAAGCTAGCCTGGGCAGGAAAGTCTGTGAGACTCTTAACTCAAATTAACCACAAAAAAACCCAGAAGCTGAGCTGTGGCTCAAGTGATAGAGTGCTGGCATTGAACAAAAAAGCCTATGGATGGCACTTAGGTCCTGAGTTCAAGCCCTGGGACTGGCACAAAGAAAAAAAGAGAGAAAAGAAAAATCACTTTCAATGATCGACAAAGTTAAGGTAGATGATAGGAAATTAAAGATTGTTCATGCAGGAAGTTCTTCACACAATTTATACTCAGTGCTTTGTAAATATAACACACAATTTTAAACTTCTGTCTGCCTAAATTCACTCAGTCCTCACAACAATCCTGGAAACTCCTGGAAATTACTGTCATTTTTACATAGTCACACAGCCAGTAATGGAAGCCAAGATACACCCACTGGTGTGTTGAATTCTGAGTTTACACTGATCCAAGCACCCTGAAATGAAAGAGGATTCCATGACAAGACATTGACTTGGTTAACAAAATATTTATGCGTAAATATTTGTTTCAGACAGTTAGAAATTGTGTAAGTCATCTCTAACTTCTTTTAACAGCATGTTCCAAATTACAAGTTGACTATTAAGACAGGCCTTTTATGTATTATATACGATTATAAAAGTAATTTTATATATGATTATAAAAATACCCTAGCATTTATATTATTTGATAAAAATGTGATCAGTGAGTTGGGTTATGAAGCAAAAATATTTTAGCTTTCATATACCCAATGCCAATATTTCACAATTGCTTTATGATGGCACTGTATTCTGTACAAGTCTTTGTACTATGGAATCTCACTTCCATTCAGTAATGGAATAAAATTCTGTGGTGAAAAGATAGTCAAAGTTTATTGTGCTTAGGATTTTTTTTAATGTCTCTTTTTATAGTAAGACAACATAGATCATTCCTACCCTAGAGATGACCCCCTTTCAGTCTGTTGTTTCTCATACTTTCCAAAAAGTAAAATAAAAAATAAAGACGACATAGTACAAACAGCTGGCTAGCTCTTGGATGATTTTATTTGAAAGTAAATTATTTCTCTAGAAAATGATTTATGAATAAATTGATCACATTTGTCAAATTTTCCAGGAAGGAATGGCACTAAAGCAAGTAGAAAATGCTGATGTTTAATTTTCAGTTAATTAGAAAGATTTGTTGATTCTTAATTACAGGCCCTCACATTATCCTAATTACAAAACGCTTAGGTAAGTATTTTTGTGAGATTCACAATCTAGTTCACACAGTTACATGAGAGGACAAAGGACAGTTCTGTGGCCTGGATTTGCTTGATCATTTCTTAAGTGGCCTTCCGAGAAAGGAGTAGGTAGTAGATAATAGGAACAATTCAAATGGAAATGAAGTAGCTCTCCATTAGAAAGACACTTCCCATGCAAGTCATTTGTCCACATCAATATTAAGAAAGTGTTTATCTAATATTTAGAATTAGCATACTAACTGCATGTTTACAGGTATAGTTTAAATAGTAAGTCTCATTGCGTATGAGAAAACTCCCACAGAACACATATTTTTGAATTTGTTAGGGGCTTTGGCTAATAGCTGCCATATGTTTCACTTGAACTGCATCCTCAGGAAGTGATTTAACATTTCTGGCAATAAAGCAATTAAATAGGACTTTCCTGCTGGCCATATGGGTTTGCTGTAACTTCATATTTTCTTCTCTTGTTTCTCAATGGAACAAAGGGAAGTCTACTAATAACTTCCAAATGAGAGGAGAAAAAAATCATTCATAGACACTTCCTATTCTTCTCTGTGATAATCAAATGATACAAAGCAACCATTTCTACCCCTTCCAAGCACACCTAATCTATCAACCATAGATTTTTTTCTTGAAGTTTATCTGTCCAAGTCTTTTACATGAAGTTTTAACAATTCCTCATAAAGAAAAACCTTTAGTAAAAGAGGAGGAAGCAATTTGCTTTCTCTTAATGAGGTCTCTTGAAGCTGTGTGTGGGAGCTGAGCCTATGTGAATGTCTGTGTTTTGGGCAATGAAATATGGTTGGGGAAATGCTGACTTTGACATGACTTGTAAGATGTTATAGACATGTGTTGATGCTTTTGATCTGCTGCTTAGGAAGCTTTCTGCACTTTCAGGAGGAACTTGACCTGACACCTTTGAGGAATTTACAGCAACCACACAAAAGCTTCTAACATAAATAGCAGCATAAGTAAGAGGTGTAATATCAGAATCCACTTTAGTGAAAATGACATTTGGCACATTCTAACATACCCAATTTATTCTCTATGACTTTAGGTTAAAAAAGACCTGACTTTTCCTCTATAGTATTTTTTTTTAATTAATAACTTATTTTCCTCATTTGTAGAAAATATTTTCCTTTTATTTCTTTGGCATTAGCACAGTAGATTGCCACTACCAGGAAGGCCATTTGAAGATCAGTCTCTTAAGAGAATGTACAGCTATGATAGACTAAAGATTGTATTTTTCTCATTTTTTAAATGAAGAAAAATTTTGGTACTATGTACTGTCCTTGAAGCCACAGCTCCACTTTTGTTTTTTTTTTTTTTTGGTGGTTAACTAGAGATGAGACTCTGAAGAACTCTCCTGCCTGATCTGGCTTTGAACCACAATCCTCAGATCTCAGCCTCCTGCGTAGCTAAGATCACAGGCCATAGCCACTTGAATTTGGCTCCTCTACTTATCTTTAAAAAATGTTTTAATTCAAAGAAGAATTAGCAAGAGTATACTTTATTCCTTTTACTTTAAAACATTAACTTTGTTCTGGCATTTTCAATACCATATATATTTATATGTGTAAATTAGATACCATGTTTATGTTTTGTATATTTTTATTTATGCTCTTAAAAAGCTGAATGCTAAAACATTTCACTCATATCCATCTTGGTTATATTTATTATCATCAATTATCTTCAAGAAACCTAAAGCTATTTTCATAATTCTATACCTGTATGTTGATTGTATTATCAAAAATCTACTGATATTCTCATAGTTTCAAAATATACAACTTACAAATCTTTGATAGACCAGAGTTTCTAATAGACTAGCAGAATCATACTAATATATGAAAATAGTAAAAAGAATAAAGATTAAAACTACTTACATGATATACACATATATCACAATGATATACACATTATGACAAACTGTAACTTTGTTCAGTGAACTGGAATTTATTCTTATCAAATATTGCTTCATGTAAGTGGGTTCTTGGCTGGGACCCAGGAATATTTTTGTTGTAGACATTCATGGTGGTAGTAGTCACTGACAAATTTGAGGTGAAATATATATCTATGTGTTCAGAAACAACAATGTCCATGATCTTGGAATAAGTCACAATATAGATTTTACTCTGCTGGAATGTGAAAGTTTTCTAATGTTTCCTGGTCTAATGAAGTTTATCACTTGAGGCCTGAGAGTAGACAGAATCTACTACAGTGACTGGAATCTAAGAAAGAAAGAAAGAAAGAAAGAAAGAAAGAAAGAAAGAAAGAAAGAAAGAAAGAAAGAAAGAAAGGAAGGAAGGAAGGAAGGAAGGAAGGAAGGAAGAAAGAAAGAAAGAAAGAAAGAAAGGAAGGAAGGAAGGAAGGAAGGAAGGAAGGAAGGAAGGAAGGAAGGAAGGAAGGAAGGAAGGAAGGATAGGAACCGAAAAAAAACTCCATAAGAACTTCCTGAAATGAGAATACTAATCAAATAATGACAAAACAATTGGTATTTTAAAAATTGTGGCTAGTTACTAACATTGAGATCTTTTACAATGCTCACTTCTTTGAACATAGATGCCTGAGTAGATTCCTGTGTGTTACCATTGCTAATATATATAATATATGCATTTATGATTATATGATTATATATGCATATTATACATGTGTATTTCATAAAATATTTTATATTAATGAATTAATATTAATGAATTAAATATATTAACACATAATATAAATTTATTAAATATATTAATATTAATACATATAGAATATAATACAATATGTATATGTTAGATGATGTTTATAAAATAATACACCATTATATTAATATATTACATATAGATATTATATAATATGTACATATTATATGTATTATTAATCACTAAAATATTGACGGTCTTTAACATGTAAGGAACTGATGGGTAATTCTGAGATGAACTTACATTGGGGCCTTCCAGTTAATTGCTTTTGGTAGTAGGATATGTATTCTAGGATTTATCTCTTCAGCTCCCAAGGTATGGACTCCAACTCAATTTCCACTCAATAATGAATGGGAAAGTCTTAAGAACTACTAATGTATCCTGAATGCCAATCTTAGTACCAGGAAATTCCATCGCAAAATGGACAATGCATTCTGAGTCTTCTGTGATATGTAATTTAAGGCACGGACATATTTTCAACTTAGGATAATGGTTAAAAGGGTTACAATCACAAAAAATAAGGAAGATGATATTAAAAATAACAGTAAGCCACATTGGTGATAAGCAAAGACAGGAGGATTGCTACTTTGGAAGTAAGAAAATAATGTCCAGATTGAATACAATTTGCACACTAAGCATAAAAGTAAAGACTATATAGACAGGGCATGGTTAAATGGAATTTACATATGATTTTCACAGCAAATAAGATTTTGACTTCATCACTAATTAAACATTTTACAGAATGTATTTTCAACAAATATTTATACAAATCTGGGTAGAATATAGGAAATGAGAGGGAAGAAAGTGTATTATAATCCAAAGAGGAGAGGTTAAGATGAAATGACCACATACCAGATCCCTGAGGCACTAGCCTCCATGTTTTTTGGGTATATGGAGGGAGAGTGAGAAGAGATGGCCTGGATTAAAGGTGCTGGGATGAGCCCCAAAGAGGGAGAGTATAGCAATTCCTTTATTACAGGTGATTTTACCTTCTAAAGTTTCAGTGACCCAAAGTTGACCATAGTATAAAAGTATTAAATGGAAAATTCCAGAAATAAGAAATTCATGAGTTTATGTTAGGGACTGTCCTGGGTAGGAGTGAAATCCTGTGCCATCTTTATCCATACCAACTCATCCCACCTATGATGTGAGCGGCCCCATTGCCCAGTGTATACATATGCACCCTGTCTGTTCCAGCTATCAGCTGTGTCACACTTGCCTTTAAAAGCAACCCTTACCCTATGTAGTGTTGCCCCATTGCCCAGTGTATACATATGCACCCTGTCTGTTAATCACAACCTGGCTGTTCCAGCTATCAGCTGTGTCACACTTGCCTTTAAAAGCAACCCTTACCCTATGTAATGTTGCTTCCAAGGTACCAATAGTGCTTCTGGCAATTTGAATGTGCCATTCACGCTTTCTCTAACCGAAAGGGTGAATGCTCTCAATTTAAGGAATGTATTATATGCTTAAGAATGTATTATATGCTTAAGAAAGTTCTCCAATCTATTGTTAGTTTTTCTTTTCTTTCTATGTCTACTTTTTCAATTAATATATTATGCTGTCATAAGAATATCTATCTATCTATCTATCTATCTATAACCTTTTACATATAATTTCCATGGTTTGAGGACTCCAATGAGAGGTCTTGGAACATAGCCCCTTCAGATAAAGGAGGACTAATGTATTAAAAAAAGACTTTTTTTTGATGTCAGTCCTATGGCTTGAACTCATGGCTTGGGCACTGTTCCTGTGTTTTGTGCTCAAAACTAGTGCTCTACCACTTGGGCTTCAGTTCTACTTCTGGCATTTTAATGGTTAATTGGAAATAAGAATCTTATGGACTTTTCTGCCTAGGCTGGCTTCAAACCATGAAGCTCAGATCTCAGCCTCTTGGCTGATTATAGGCATGAGCCACTGGAACCCAGGTTAAAAAAAAAAAAGACTTTGAATCAGGATCTGCATTTACAAGGGCAGGAAGAACTTGAGAATGGAAGGAATATCACCCCTTCCCACACACTCTTCCAGTTTTTCCCACCCATCCCCACTCACAAGTTGTATAGTTCATTTTGAACATAGAGTCCAGTGAGTACCACTGCTGCATTTGTTCATTTTTTCTTGCTCCATTTCTGTGTCCTTCCTAACCCTCCCAAAGATTGATAAATGAACAAATAAGAGAAGAACAAAATAAAACAAAACAGCAACAAATTAAAAACCTCTTGTTCTCATTTCCTGGAGTTCGTTTCCATACATATTATTTTGTATGATCAGATGCAGGTAGCATTTTGTTTTTGTGTTCCTCTCCTAAGAGTATCCTCCTTTGGTCCCACTGTGTGTAAATGCCTAGAGTCTTGTATAATTTATCATATCCCCATGTATTTTAGGCCTAGCTTCTGCATATGAGAGAAAACACGGTGTTTTGTCTTTCAGAACTTGGCATAGCTCAGTTAACAGGATTTGGTGTAGGTCCACCATGTGATACTCTTGCTAGGCAAGTGTACTACCACATAAGCCATGCCCTCAGCTAAATTTCTATTATTGTTTAAAATAAGAAACACCTTTACTTCAAAATTAGTTATTTATAACCTCTCCTGGAAACGATTCACACTGAATTCACATAAATCCAAGTGAAAGAGGTGACCCATATTAAGCATCTTTTACAGGACTTCAGTAAAAATACAACAATTACCATTAAATCTATTTTTAATTCCTATAAATATTTCTTTAGTATTTGGGTCAAAATTTTTTAGTAAATGATGCTTTTTCATGATTCTCTACTCTATGAGTCTTGAGAACTAGTAAATTAAAGACATATGGGGTAGGCCAAAAATATTGCTATTCAAATGCATATTGAACATGTACTTTTGTTTCAAGAACTGTAATAAAATTTACTTTTTATAAAGATGGAAATCAAAATTGCTTTTATTAAGTGTTTTTATTTATTTATCAAACCTTTTAAGATATTGACTGCTATTTTGACTCATAACATTGGTTGAATAGCCTTGATGGTTTTAGTTTTGAAACATATCCATATCCATATTACTAAAGTAAACAAATGATCTTCGTACTTGTTTTAGGTCTGTGTTTGAAACCTTTCTGCTCTACTTAGTATGCAAGCACGTTGAGATATGACCTACAGTATTTTAACCTATTTTTATCCCTAGTAAACTTTATTTGGCTGGATACAATTGCAACATTGAATTTTAATTATAAGCATAGATTTTATATGCATCTGATATTTTAATACATAATTAGACCCAGTTTAGGAATTTGATGGGGTGGGGCAATCCTGGGTTTTGAACATAGAACCTTGAGCTTGAAAGGTAGGTACTCTACTACCTGACCCAGGCTGCCAGCCATCTTTCTGTTTTACATTCATGATTTTCAAGGTGGCCTCTCCCTTTATGCCCAGGCCAACCTGGGCTGCAATATGCTTCCCTGAGTTATTGAAGATAACAGCCATTAGTTACATTGGAGTCTCATGAAATTTTATGCTTAGCCTGGTCTTGAACCACAATCCCCCAATCTCTACTTCCTAAGTAACTAGGATTACTGACTTGAGCTACTGCACTGAGCATTAATTTAGTATTGATACTGAGAATGAAGAGACTTCACATCAAGTGTCAAAACCCAAATAGGCCTAAATATTTTAGACCACAATTTTCTTAAGATTATCTTTTATATACATCTACTGAGCTATGATCCAACTAAAATTTATCTTATTCCTTAGTAAGTTAGGTGTTTTAAAGCTTTTAAAGTGGTAGTTTAAGATTCAAATAATTAATTTATCCTTAATATAAAGAATAACATTTTTTTCGCTAAAATTAAATAACATTTTCTTTTGTGGTAAATCAAGTGGGAAAACAACAACAACAACATTGAACTGTTTATTCTTTTTTTTTTTTTTTTGGGTCCGGTCGTGGGGCCTGAACTCTGGGCCTGGGCACTGTCCCTCAGCTCTTCAGCTCAAGGCTAGTGCTCTACCACTTGAGCCACACAGGGCCTCATGCATGCAAGGCAAGCACTCTACCACTGGGCCACCTTCCCAGCCCGAACTGTTCAGTCATTCTTTACTGTTCTAATTCTCTTTCATTATTTCTGACAATGAAGCCTTATGCTTTTACTAATTTATAATTATTGAGCTACATTTACCTGTTAAATGAAAACAGGGACTATGTATAGCATAGTAAGATTTGCTTCCTATCCTTAAGAAGCAGAGTTTTTAACAAATACCGATATGAGTATACATAGTCAGTCATGTTTATTCATAACATATGCAGTAATATATATATATATATATAGAGAGAGAGAGAGAGAGAGAGAGAGAGAAAACAAGCAATACAGCAGGATGGATACCTTATTGTTCTTGGGTATTTACTTATATTGTTTTAGTTCATTCTCATAGTCAACCTACAAGTCTTGTATGGCATTTTAGTAGGCATTTCATTAAATGGTGATAGTATTTGAAAAACATTTCTCCAGAGGCATGCTAGGTAAATCTATCTGGAGAGTTGTCTTTATGTCTTATGAGATAGCTAGTATATCTTGATATCTTAATATCTGTAATGTTTTGGATGAGTTATAAACATCCAGAAGATGCCGTTAAGTATAGTAGGGGTAGATCTATGAATCAAGAGTAGTTAATGCACAAAGGAGGAGGCTGCAATGCTTGGTAAGAAATGTACGCATTATCCTGCCCATGTAATTGTAACTCTTCTGTACAGTATGTTCACAAATAAAATAAAATTAAATTAAAAAAAAGAGTAGTTAATGCAGATTTTGACTAATAGGCTGCATATTTTTCTTTGAAACATCTCAGGTTGACCCATTGTAACAATGAGATGTACAAGACACTATGTTGAAAATGAACTTTACAGGGCTGGGAAGGTGGCTCAGTGGTAGAGTGCTTGCCTTACATGCCTGAGGCCCTGGGTTCGATTCCTCAACACCACATAAGCAAAAAGAAAAAGCCAGAAGTGGCACTATAGCTCAAGTGGTAGAGTGCTAGCCTTGAGCTGAAGAACTGAGGGACAGCGCCCAGGCCCAGAGTTCAGGCCCCACGACCGGACCCAAAAAAAAAAAAAGAAAATGAACTTTACAGCTTTGGGGGTGGAGGAGTTGGGGAGGTGGGGAGGGAAGGTATGGTAGGGGAAAAACAAAGGAGGGAGTAACAATGCTCAATATGAAATGGACTCATTACCTTATTCATGAAACAGTAACCCCTCTTTACAGTATCTTTACAATAAAAATATATATTAAAAAATCTTGCTTTAGAGTGAAATCTAGTCATATTTACTTTGAAAATTTATTAATGCTGTGGCTCATTTCTAACAAGGCAATTCTCAGAAATACCTCTAAAAACAAGTTCAAGATTTTTCTTAGCTGGTATCACTGATGATTAGGCAAAGGACATGTTCTTTAACATTCTTCAAGAGTAATGGCAGATATAACGGCAGACATGATGACTTTATCCCAGCTACTCTGGTGATTGAGGTAGGATAATTGAGAAAGACAGACCCAGAAAAACTACAAGACCCTATCTGAAAACTATGAGTGAATGAACTGGTAGTGTATAGCTCAAGTGGTAAGTGCTTGCCTACCAACCATGAAATAAAAGATTTAAAAAATACTCTTAACTTTATCAGTATAACGTAGGTTAATTTCCTTTTCTTTTTTTGGGGGGGGTCAGGTTGTGGGGCCTGAACTCTGGGCCTGGGTGCTGTCCCTCAGCTCTTCAGCTCAAGGCTAGCACTCTACCACTTGAACCCAGGGCCTCATGCATGCAAGGCAAGCGCTCTACCACTGAGCCACCTCCCCAGCCGACCCTTTTCTTTTTCTATGTTAATATTTAAGTGAGTCCTTAACACACCAACTATAAATTATATACTTTTGCTTATGAACTGAAAAGTAGAAGGTTATTATTATTATTATAATGGTTTTAGATTATATTCTTTGTGTACTATATACATGTATAGTCTTCACTAAACTTAAAAATTAAGAATTTAAAGCAATCAAAATACAACTGCAATTGTGTTTTCCTTAGGGAATATCAAAGGTGTTTTGTTGGTGGGTGTAGTGTGTTTTTATTTTTAGGATGAATATTGTAACATGAAGTACCTTTGATAATACTATGGTAACGATCCATTGTTTTCTCTCAGATAATACAAATAATGGGTTGACTTGTTTAAATACAGTACTAAGGAATAGTTTGAATTTCTTGGAGCTACACAGGGACATAAATTAACCATATAGAAAACAGAGATAAACATTCAGAATGAGGATTCTGAAAGACAAAATTTCTTTGTAGACGTCTTCAACTGATGGCAGTTACTCTCTGAAACAATTGAGGAGAAAGGAAATAAGACCAAGACAAAGTTCACAAGTTGCTCAATGCTGGGTTTCTTGTTGGTGTGGTTTGTTTAGAGCTCTGGGAATCTGGGATAGAGGCAGAAATGAGGGTCATGAGCTTTTGCTTTTCAAACCAGAGCCAGGCTGTGAGGAAGCTGTTGGAAGGCTTCATGTATGGCAAGAAGGCATAGTGTAATGCATTGATGTTTTTCTCTTGCTTCCCATAATCATAGTAAATTGTGAAATAAAACTACAACCGTTCTTAAACACTTAAACATGTTTTGGGACAATACTAATGTGCACACACAGAGAAAAATCTCAGAGGGCCATGAAGTTGTTTACCACATAAAAGGGGGCTGAGGAGTGGGTGGTTTCTGAAGCTTCATCATAAGGTGGAGACATAAACGAAGCAGGCTGTCAGAGAATCTTTCTTAGTAAACAATTAATCTCTCATATGAAGACAAACAGCTGCTGAAAGTTTTGGAAAATGCTGGAGACATTTAGGAGGTTATGGAAAAAGAACTTTTGACACTATCATGGGTGAAAACTGAGACTGAAAATTTTTCATGACAAGTGGATACTAAAAGGAAAGAATGTTTTCTTGCATTCCCCTTTAAAATAAGTAGTGCCTTATATTTCTTACAAATTAAAGTAAAAAATGGCTCTAGCAACCGATTATTTGATACATCCGAAGACAGGATTATATGGAAAAAGGAAGGTAAAAAAATTATGAAATACAGGATCTGAGAAAAGGAAACCACTGACTGAGAACCTGAGAAACATTTGATACCAAGAAGATTCAGCTTTTTACTTCACAATGACTTGCAATATTTTAAAGCAGGCCTCTACATATCAGCTGACTTCTACTCACGAGTTTGTGACATGCACAGAACATTTCAGAAAAGTAGAGGAGTCCCCTTTATCTGGGGCTTTGTTTACCATGGCTTTCAATTACTGGTGGTCAACTTCTATTTGAAAGTATTAAATGGAAAAACCCCAGCAAGAAGCAGTTGATAAATTCTACACAATTGTGTTCTGCATTGAGCAACATGAATTCTCACACCTCCTGCTTCAGCCTGTATAGGAGCAGGACTCATCTCTTTGCCCAGTGTGTCTACTTTGTATCCCTAACCAGACATTGGTCATTTAGAAGCAAATATATTCCTGTGTATGAGTGTGTGGTACTCTCTGAGGTTTCCAGTATCAACTAGGAGAGGGGTTTCTTAGACTATCTCCTTCCCATACAATATAGTGGCTATTACACATTTGACCATGCATGTAATATTTCCTCACCCCAACTGGAGCCAATTAATTAATTTAGACAAGCAACCATGAGTTCCAATATCTCTTCTCCATTGGGATTACCAAGAGAGCCGGCTAATTATCTTAAGTAACAAATTGTCTTCAATAACAAAAAGATAGAACTGGGGCTCTTCGGCTTTTCCATTCTGGAAGTGGTTCTTAAAATGTCATATTCATTATAATCACTCAACTCCCAGGATTTTCTGATTCCATGATCCAGGTGGTGTACCCTAGAGCTGAAGAATTTATATCTTCTACAAATTTTCAGGTGGTGGTAGTGCTATTGCTCTGAACAAGAACTCACTGGTCTGGTTTGATTAAGTGCTATGAAATAAGGTGGTGTAGATGGTTTTGTGATCACCCAGGAAAAACAGACACAGCTAGCTTGTAATAGTAGGTAATATAGAGGAGGCATTGAAGAATGATGGCTGCAAATGGGATCTGACCAAAGACCATTGTCAAGGCTAATATTCAAAACTGCTCTACTTAAAAGAAATGTAATTTTATTTTACTGGTGTTTTGAACCCTTACTGTTAAGCATCAATCATTTTCTACTTCTTACCATCCTTTCTCTATCATACAATCACCATACAAACTGTACACTGTGACAGGCATCAGGGGTATTAATTTTGAATAAGGGTTGATACAACTCTGCCATGGAACTCACAGCACAGTGATAAAGACAATATTAAATGAATCATCAAACAAATAACCAATATTGTGGATGGTGCTAAAAGGAAAAGTTCAACAAGGGTGACCTCACTTAGCTTTCCTAGCAAGTTGGTTTAATCTAACACCTAGAAATTAACTAGGTGAAATATGGATGGAAGAGTGTTACATAGAGTGGGGCTCATTTCAAGAAGCTCAAGGCTAGGAGTCTTGGCTTCTTTGGAACACAAACTAGAATGGTGGGGCTGGAGTAAAAGTATACAGAAAGGATGGCCGTAGATAGGAAAAGAGAAGACACTTCTGATATGAGATGGACAGTCAATAGTCAGTGGTGAGAGTTGAGAAGGAAGATGTGGTCACTTGGTCTAGCAATATGGAAGCGGCTGAAAAATTCAGCAAGAATAGAGGAAGAAATGTGGTGAGCAAGTTGAAGAGTGAGTAGGAGGGAGGCCATGAAGATATTTATTCACTTTGTCCTTGATGCAGAAATCGGTCCACCGAATTCATTCTATGAACCAATATTAAGGGAAGAAAATTCATCCCTGGAAAAATAGGAAGGAACAAGTTTCTGCCTCATGATTAGGGGAGATAAACCAAATATCATCTCCTCATGTTCTCTCTCCAGAGTGATTATTCAAACAAACAATTGTGGGTCTGGATTTGTGAGTGTTGCTAGTATCACAGAAGTTCCCTAATTTTTTTTTAAATTTCAAGACATATAGCCAGAGGAAATGATACTCTTGGTACAATGAATGGAAGAATGTTAGAATGCATCCCGTTGTTGGTTCAAGGCTATGTGGTAATGGAATCCCTAGTCTTCCCTAGATGGGTTCAACCTATCACTATTTCAACCTATGATTCTATTCATATCTAGTTCTTTTTTCCCCCATAAAAATTATGGCTCATTTTGGGGAGGGTAAGGGAGAGCACAGAAATGGAGGCACAAAGGGTGAATAAATCCAGCAGTGTTACTCACTAGACACGATGTTGAAAATGAACTGTACAACTTGAGGAGAGGAGTCAAGAGGGAAAAACTGGTAGAAAAGGAAGAAAGAAGTGATACTGTTCAAAAAGAAATGTACTCATTACTTGACTTATGTAACTGTAACCCCTCTATAAATCATTTTTACAATAACAATAAACAATAAGCATATAAAAATAACACAAAAATATTTTGAAAAACAAAATATATTTAAAAACAATAGAAATGTTAAAATATTAAAATATGACTCAAAGGACCTAGAAGAAAGGACTTTTAGAAAGGATCATTTTTCTACCCATATTTTGGGGTGACTTTGTTTTGGGGGTATATGTTGATGTCTGATCTGATCGATGATTAGAAATACTTCCATTACCTGCATAGATTTATCTGATATGCTGCTAATATCTTTTTATATTATATAATTATAATTTTATGATTTTCCCAAACTAGACTCCAACATCGTTAAGGACAGAAACTTTGTATGTATTTTCTCTTTCCCGTAGAAATGTACTATCATTCATGTGGAAAGTAATGTTTGTTGACTGATAATTACACAGATATGTGAAATATAGATTTAATGTCCAGGCATTAAATGGGAACATGGATTTGTTGCCCAATGTCTTTAAGATATGACAGATTTTTTTTTGCCAATTGCTGTACTAGAAGAACTCAGCAAAACTTGATAGAAGAAAACTTTTCCCAACTATGTGTGCATATTTTTGATTGATGATCATATACTGAATTCAAGATCATGAAATTTTCACTGACCACAGAAGTCTACCTCAAATTCATTAAAGCTGTGATTTTGTGTGTGTGTGTGTATGGGGGGGCGGTTGTAAGGCTTGAACTCAGGGCTGGAATGCTATCCCTGAGCTTCTTTGTGCTCAAGGTTGGTACTCTACCACTTAAGCCACAGTGCAACTTCCATTTTTTGAGTGGTTAATAGCAGGTAAGAGTCTCAAGGACTTTTGTGCCTGAGGTGGCTTTGAACCTCAGATCTGCTCAGATCTCATCCTCCTGAGTAGCTAGGATTACAGGTATGAATCACCAATGCCTGGGTGTGTTTCTTTTAAGACAATGTGTTCTATCAGCTCAGAGCAAATGTTAATTATACAAAATATTAATTAAATATTCATAATTAATTATATTGTAGGTTAATTACCGACATGGGCCAACAGATTTTAAACTGCTAATTGCTAATGTGGGTAATTCCCGTGCTGTGGCTCTCAATGGTCTACATCAGTTTGGAGGCTATAAAGTATGGGTGTGAGATAGAAAACACTCAGAGGGAAAGTATGACAGGATTGTCTAGTCATGTGATAGGATCATATGCAGATTTTATACTGTTTTTCCTACAACTTTTGTTTTCATTTTTGTCTTGCTTGCTTACCTTACTTCAGGACTCTCGTGGCACTCCGGGAAGAACGCAATGATTAAAAATGCCTTCCCTCTCAAGAGGAATGCTATGAGCCTGGAAGCAAGTTTGCCTATAGGCAGGGTTTTCTCCTTCTAAAAAAGTGTTTACACACTTGGGGCTGGGAAGGTGGCTCAGTGGTACAGCACTTGCCTTGCATGCATGAGGCCCTGGGTTCGATTCCTCAGCTCTACATAAGCAAAAAGATAAAAAGCCAGAAGTGGCGCTGCGGCTCAAGTGGTAGAGCGCTAGCCTGGAGCTGAAGAGCTGAGGGACAGCACCCAGGCCCAGAGTTCAAGCCCAAGACTGGACCAAAAAAAAAATTTTAAAAAATGTTTACACACTTGAAATTAGGTTTATAAAGCATCATGAATAGGCACAAAATGAAATAAGGTGACAATGTTCAAAAAGAAACGTACTCTTTACCTGACTCACAACTGGGACAGCTCTGTATATCACTTTTATAATAATAGCAATAAACTTTCATAAAAAGGAATAAAAAAAAGATCAAGCAAAGAATATGTCCAAAAAAAGTTTAAAATCAGTATCAAAGCTGGGTGTTGATGGCTTATGCCTATAATCCTAGACACTCAGGAGGCTGAGATCTGAGCATCATAGTTCAAAGCCAGCCCAGGCAGGAAAGTCCCTGAGATTCTTAACTTCGACAAAGTACTCAGAACAAGCTGGAAGTGGCGCTCTGGCTCAAGTGGTAGAGTGTTAGCCTTGAGCACAAAGATGCTCAGGTCCCGAGTTCAAGCCCTAGGACCAGTAAAAAACAGTCAGCATCAAGACTATCTGAGCCAAGAGGAGAAAAGTTTGTTCATTCATTTATGATTTGCTTGGAGCTATGTCCTCCTGGGCCCAAGATTTGCCTCACTTCTTAGTAAACAGATTCTCTAATTGGTGAGAGAAATTATCTGGATTGATGTTTTATAAGTAAGACTGAAGTCTAATTTAATCTTAAACTTTTGTCCTACTTTAAATAAGAATGGCCACCTTGGGTTTTCTATTACATGATTCTCTCCAAAAGCAGAGTGAGTGATCCTGAGGTGACATGGGAATCTGATCAGGTTTTGCTCTTAGTTTTAAGTATTTATAAACAAAAGAGGATGAATCAAATGACATTTGCATCTGGTGGACCCAAATTCTGAAATACAGTTTTGAATAAAGATGAGGTTTACATGTCCTCCTGGTATCCAGATACTCGACGGGTAGAGGAAAGAAGATTCTGAGTTTGAGGCTAGCCTTGGCAAAGTTAGTAAAACTTGCCTCAAAAATAAAAAAATAAAATAAAAGCTAGGGTATAGCTCACAGTGGTAGAGCATTTACCTAGCAAGGGTGAAGCCAGGGTTCAAATTTTAGTACAAAAAAAGATTTTTATCCAAATAAAAAATAATCCTTCTCTCAACAATGAAACTAAAGACCTTGTGAGTGACTAATACCACTATGCTTTATTTTGAATTTTGAGTGCAGAAAATATTGATGAGTAGGAGAAAATGTTGTATTTTCTTGGGTGATAATTCTAGTTTGTAGAATTCCTTTTGCTCAGAGGTCTGAGGCCATGCACCCTGAACTCAAGTATATAGAGAACAAAGTCTAAGCTAAAGATTATTTCAATAAGTTTGGCACGTTGAAAGTCAACATTCCAGAAGAGGCTGAGAATGAAAATCTTCAATGCTGACAATTGGTTTTTATGAAGATGCATGTCATTTTGTTAACATAGCAGTTGTTAAAATAGCACTTGCTATGGAGAATCAAGAAGGAGAAGCAAAAAAGAAGCCACATGTTGTGTTGCATACGTGTTATGTCAACAGTGAAGAGGCTGAGGCAGGAGGATGTAAAATCAAGGCAGCCTAGGCTACATAGAAAGTTCCTATCTAAAATAAAACAAAACAGAGAACACAAAACAAAACAAAGTTCAAAACCCACTTAATCTCAGTAGTTGTTTAAAAGGAAAAATGAAAATGAGGTGGTATTCTGTTCATTCTATACTGTTTTAAAATTTAAATTCTATTTTTTCCCCCTTTAGTGGCTGGGGAAGTGCTTCAGGCATGGAATGCACAATCCTGTCCATGCTAAATAGACATTCTATCAATGAAGGTGGAAATCTCTTTTGTAATTAAGGAGCAATACAGATAGATCCATCAAAAGAAACTCTGAGGTTTACCGCAACACTGAGACTCAAGATGTTTCATATTATAGGTAAAAATACAGTTTATCTTGTGAAATTTCTGACTCCAGAAGCCTAATTATTTTTACACACCAGGAGACTACGGTCTCCTGGCACAATGCCTTTGCTGCTTGTCTTCCGTGGCTCTGGTGTTAGCTGTTCCTTACCTCACTCCTCCCTGCAAATGTGCTTCTGGACCTCACAGGTTGAGGATGGAGCCACAGTCCAATGTGCACAACTTGTGAGCACGAAGATGCCAACCATGTTAAGCTGACTTAGCGATCATAAAACAATGACTTATAAAACTGACGAATTAGCTTCAACATTTTTACTGACCTCTAAATCACATAAAATCTAGTCATATAGAACAGAATGTCCAGTGCATTCATTTTTTACTCTTTGCTTGTTGCTACTTTAAAAAAAAACAACTTATTCCAACCATTTTTGAAAATCACAATAAAGTAGATGAGCATATTTTCTTGTCCTATGTAGAGAGAATGAACACAAGGCAATCTTTCCTTAGAGACTTTGGCCCTTGTACTGCCTCCAGCCCTAAATCATCTGAGCTGCACTTCTAACCTCCTAGTTTCAAACAATATACCTGAAGTTGGAGAATAAGCTTCCTGGAAGTTGCTAGAAACACTAAATACATACAGCAAGCTAATTTCTTGATTTTGCCTTTTTCCTGAAAAGCAAATTATAGGTTGCTTGACTGACCCATCAATTAACCCAGCTTAGTTCATAGTTTAAGGTAGTTGTTTGGAACAATAAATTTAAAAGCAATGTATGCTCCATTTTTTCTGAGTTTATGTTGAAATGAATGTGTAACAGTGATTCTTGGATTCTGAAATACTCTGCCTGGAAGCTTCTTTCTTTTTGTGTGTGTGCTAGTACTGGGGTTTGAACTCAGGGCCTATGCACTTTCCCTGCTTAAGGCTAGTGCTCTTCCACTTCTGGCTTCTTTGGTACTTAATTGGAGATAAGTCTTATAGATTTTTCCTGTTATAGTATTTTTCATAAAGCACTTGTCACTACTTCTTATACAACTTCAAAAAATATGTCCCTTGTGTCCTTATTATCATATGCATGAGTAAATTCTTTTCAGCATCTTTTTTCCACCAACATTATTTTTCTTTGTGATGTATAATATAATGAACATCACAAGGATAACTCAGGGTGGGAGTCTGGGCTGTTGTGGAAAAATAACTGTTCGGTTTGCAACCGAAGTGTTCATACATGCCTTTATTTAGAAGATATCAGATGAAATTTACAACAGCTTAAATTAAATGAGAAGCACTAAATGGCTCAGAGTGACTCCTCCTCCTTTGATCAGATTCTTCTTCAAATGTGTTCACGTTAAATGTCTCATAGTAGGAAATTTACAATGAAAGCTCTCAACAAATCAGGTAGACACAGAATATTTCTAAGAGTCTTCTTTGTGTGCCAAACACTATTCAAGTACTCTGAAAACAGTGAACAGACCTAACGCCCCTTGTCTCATGAAGCTTATTTTCCAGTAGCAGTGTTAACCACATGGAAATAAATCAGTTAGTGTCATTTTTGGATGCTGGTTAGGAAGGTGATCAACTAAAGCCATATGGTGGAGTATGAGAGGATTTGGAGAATGGTTGGGAGAAGGCTTTGACAGGAAAATAATGGAAGGCAGGCTCTCTTGCATTTGCAGCAGTTGCATTGTGACCAATGTCAGGAGGAGACTACATTGTACACAGGCTGAGAAGCAGTGGGAGCAGTAAACTAGGAGCTCTTGGGATAAATAAAGGACTCCAGAGACAAGACTAGAGCCACTGTGCAGAATGAAAGGGACAGGAGGAGGATAGAGGGAGAAGAGGGCAGCAGCACAGACAAGACTGCATGTGGAAACCTTTGGAAGAATTTAGTGCTGACTGGAATGGGAAGCAGCTGGGAGGTTTTAAGTGGGCAGGATATCTCACTGATTAAAAGATTACTGTGCACAGAAAGTAGAATGTGGGGGCAGGAGAGGAGGAGGGGGCAGGAGGTCATCTGGAATATTGGAGAACAACTATCAGTCCAGTCTAGTTTGTGGTAGACCAACATCAATCATCTGGCCAAGGACAAGGAAAAGGGAATATGTCAGGTGATGTTTTGCAAGCGGTGTGAGCAGAAGGTACTGATAAATGGATTTGAAGGGTCACTGAAAGAAAGAGAAGAGTCAAGGGCTGTTTCAGCCAGATGGACGTGAAATAGTGGCTGAAAATATGAATGTGTGAGAAAGCAACCAGGTATTCCTTTTCTCATGAGGCATGTGTTAGACAGACAAGTGAAGGTACCAAGTCATAATTGTAGCTATCATTTATGATGATTACCATGTGATGCTTAACCTTTAATAGAGCTTAGTTTTTCTCACATATCCCTAGCTTCTAAAATGAAGTTGTTTGGATAGGAGATAGTAGAGGTGAATATTCAGACTGAAGGTAGGTTTACAATGATAGAAATTACAATGTAGCAATACATTTTCCCATATTGAATAGCATATTTTAATGTTTCAAACTAGGAAAAGCAACAATTGCAGCAGAAGACCTTTTTTTTTAACCTCTGGGCCTCACTTGTTTTAGGCAAGTGTTTTACCACTTAAGCCACATTCCTTTCCCTTTTTCTGACTTCAATATTTTTGCCCTGGCTGGCCTATTGTTCTCCTAGTTGTATTCCCTAGATCAGTGAGAAGGACAGAGGGACCCCCCCATTACCCCCAGCCATTGTGCCTTCCCAGTAGCTGGGATAATAGACTTGACCACCATGCCCAGCCATTGAAGGAGATGGAGTCTTGTGAAATTTTATGCTGGCTGCAAACTGTCACCTACAAGCCTGAGTCACTCTACCTGGCCAGATTTTCTTAACTTTCACATTATATAAATTCCTCCCAGCACAAGATTAGCATATGCCTTACTTTTAAATTTATAGCCACTGAGATATTATGGACATGGACATGGAGTAGTCAAGCAGTTACATTGGCCCTCACAACTATTCTGTGTGTTTTAACATAGGACCTCTTGTGTGGTAGAAAAAGAGCTGGAAAATAAGAAGTTTGAGTTAGCTGCCATCTCTGGTACTTACGAGCCTCATGCTTTTGGCTATAACCTCATCTTCTTTAACTGTACATGACAATAACAACAGTACTTTCAAGGTTGTGATGACGACTAATATAAAAAAAATAAGTAAGGTGCCAGTGGTTCATGCTTCTAATCCTAGGTACTCAGGAGGCTGAGATCAAGGTTTGAAGTGAGCCCATGACAGAAAAATCTGGGAGACTCTTATTGCCAATTAACCACCAAAAATCTGGAAGTAGAGCTTTGACTCAAGTGGTACTAGCCTTTAGCAATAAAAACTGAAGGATAGCACTCAAGCCCAGAGTTCAAGGCCCAGGACTGGCAACAAAAGTTTTTTTTTTTTTATATATACCAAGGACTATATTATCCAAATATCAACTGATAATGTTATGCAACAAAATCAAGACATTTAGAGTATTGTCAAATTTTCATATTCTGAATACAATTAAGATATAAACATTACTAAACAGAAGCAAGTGATTTACTAATAGTTAATAGGGATAAAAGGAAAAATACAAATAAAAAAACCAATGGTCTCTGGCTACAGGCAAAGGGAAAAGTGGCTCTTCTTTCCTGATACAGAAATCGAAATTGAATGAAAATATATTAAATACTTACTTAGCAAGGCCTTTATATAAAACTGAATTCTGGTATGTTACAAAACAATTGTTTTTCTAAAATCTAGATCATATAAACTGTCAAATGCCATCTATATGGCAGGGGACAGAATGTGAATATTATTTACATAAACATGTATTAGGCATTGGCAATATGATTTCTGAGTTTAAGTAATTTCTGATTCAATTAGATCATTTTCAAATTAAATTACTTTTTCACTTCAGAATAATGAATCACCTAATTTACAATTGAGTGATTCAGTCACAGATATGTAAAATAATTGGTCCAATATTTTCAAAGATCATAATGCAGATTAATAGAATATTCCAGAAGATTTGGATGTTATGATTATTTATATTGGCTTTATTTGATTTCATAATCAAGTTAGCATTAAAAATTGTAAATAGATGGAAAAATAAGAAAGCCAGTTTTGATGCCTGTCCATTTCTTCAGTTTTACTATGTGTATATCAGAGATCTGAGAAGTTGAGACAAAATTAAGGAATTAAGATAGTATACTTGTTATAATATGAACATTTGTAATTGAGCCTATAGAATGCCTTTTCCATCAGCTCAGGAAAAACAAGATTAGAAAGACAACATTGCTAACATTTACAAAAATAGATTCAGAGAAACAAAGGAAAACATGTTAACTTCATTATTGAATTAATTAAGTGTGAGTTCTGTAAAGAAGTTATCTTCATTATTTTGTTTGTTTATTTTTATCAGTACCAAGGCTTGATCTCAGAGCCATACACATTTAATAGGCTTGCTTGTTTATGGCTGGTGCTTTGCCACTTGAGCCATACTTAGAAGATGGGTTTTTGCTTAGACTTTTCTGTCTGAGGTGGCTTGAACCATGATTTGTCAGGTCTCAGCCTCTTGAATAGCTAAGATTACAGGCATGAGTCATTGGCAGCTTAAGTTTGTTATTTGCACTGCTAAGAATATAGATTCTATGAAGATAAATGCTTTCCCCTAATATTAATTACGGTTCATTTATTCTTTCCTCCAACGAACATTGTTCCCCTTCCACATGTTGGAACAGTTCATTGTTATTAAACACATAATATAACCCAGAGAACTTAATTTTGGGTTTTCCTAAAAATTGGGACAACACACCTTCACGGATGGCTTGATGGAGAACCTGGACTAAACGTTAGTTTTGCTCTGACAGTTATTTTATGTTAATCACTTGGACACTGAGATGATAATTTTATCCTGTCACAGGCTAATGCACAATAAAAGTGAGATGATCTTTGTTAGAAATGCTAAAAATTCATGGTTTTGAAAAAAATGTAGTTTTCACAAGAAATAACTGTTAATAATTGGCATTTCATCTGAACTCAGATCCTGAAGTCAAAGGCTGCTGTACTGTAAGGTTGTTGATTGATTTTGTTAGGAAAGAATAGAAAGTCATATTGCAGCCTTGGCTATAAAGAAAATTTTCCCCTTTGTACTCAGTCTTATTGTACACTATAAAAATAACTGCATTTGGATGCCAATCAAGCAAATCAATATTTAGTGGGAATTATGCTTCACCACCACCTCCTTTTTGTGAAGATACCAAGGAATAGCCATGACTCCTGACCTTGACTATTCTATTTCATGAACTCCCAGACACTAGCAGGTAGTCCCCAAGGGCTTCTTCCATCTACAGGACACCAGAAACCTCAACTTACTCAATTCTTAAAATACTAGGGGAATAATGAATAGCCTTTATCATTTATATGTGAAAGCCAATAGTAGATACTAGTATGAACATTTATACTTTGACCTTCATCATTTCAATTTTTTTTTTCTGACAAAATGTTTGTAGGTTAATCGGGCAATTCAACTTATTGATGTTTGCTTGTTTGCATTTTTATTCTGAAAGTGCTCCATAAAGAATATGTCTATTTGGTAACAGGACCAGGAAATTTTTATATGAGTTGGAGGAGCTCAGGAGCTATTTTTTAAACAAATGAGTATGAATCAGTTACTAACCAAGGATAAATCAACTGAACCATTCCTTGCTTGCCAAATCGGAGTAATCCTAGCTTACTCAGGAAAATGAGATCTGAGAATTGTGGTTCAAAGCCAGCCTGGGCAGGAAAGTCGATGAGATTTTTATCTCTAATTAATCACCAGAAAAACAGGAAGTGACACTGCGGCTTAAAGTGGTTCTGTGGTAACCCTTAAGCAAAAGAGCTCAGGGACAGTCCTTAGGCCCTGAGTTCAGTCCCCCCGGGCCAATAAAAAAATAGAAAAAAAAATTCCTGTCCAGGCTGGCTTTGAAACACAATACTTAGCCTCCTGTGTAGCTATGATTGCAGGCATGAGGCACCAACACCTGGCTTTGTTATACATCATTAACACATGTGGAAATGTCACAATCAAACCCCTACTGTACAGTGAAACCTTCTTTCATGCTAATCAATAAATAAAATAATATAAATTCATCAATAACAATTAATAGCTTTTAAAGTTGGAATTAACTCTACAAAGGGAAGGATGCTAGATGCACATAGTAAGATATAGTATGTGGCTTTTTTGTATTTGCTGATTATCTTCTAAAGTATTTATAAAGAATGGGTGATATGATAAGTGATGAGTCATTAGCAGGCAAATAGCAAGTGTTCAAGAATCGTAGCATCAACTTTTCAATTTCCTCATTTCAGTTGACCATTTTCTCCTTTAAGCGGTGATATAACTAGGAATCACCATCACCACACAATAGAGTACTGTTGAGTATGCTAACTTGGATGTTGATAGTTACATGCTACTTAGAAAACAAAACAAAACATGATGTTAAGCAAAATGTATCCCAAGATAAGGACACAAGAGATTTTTTTCTTTGTGGCTTTGTTCTTAATGTATTATGTGATTTTTTTGGTTTCTTTTGTATGTTCTTCCCCCATGGTATAACCTGTATTTTCACTGTATTTGATTCTGGTGCCCTGCATCTTGTATATACATTTTTCTAATTTGGGGAAGAGAAGGGAAATAACAAAATGCTGAAATAAGGATACAGGTTGACCCATTGTAAGGATGAGACCATGAGACATACAAGACACTATGTTGGAAACAAACGTTACAACTTTGTTGTGGGGGAGGGAGGTGTTGGGGAGGTGGGAAGGGAAGGGAAAAACAAAGGAGGGGGGTAACAACGATCAACAGGAAATGTACTCATTATGTAACCATAACCCCTCTGTAAGCATCTTTGCAATAAAAATATGAAAAAAAAACAAAAAACAAAACATACACTTGGTTTCTAGTATGATAAAGAATAGAGATGCTCTGTTATTGTTACTTGTTTTGAAGTGAAGAAATGTTGTTGCTCCTAATCTTTAGAACACTTCTCAAGAATAAGATGATTTCAGATTTAAGTTGAAAAGTTTATTTCTTCAAAACTAAACTGGAAAATGGAAAATACCATAGGTGGTATTTTCTTTACCCAGGGACCCCTAGGTGTTGAAACCTAAAACTGCATGCCAAGTTAAATTCTGCATATGTACATGTTCCCCTTAAGAAAACAATCTCTAGTTTTTATGAACTGCACAAAGGGATTGTGATTCTCTCCAGATTCTCTTCAGATTTATTAGTATAGGGTTCTCTTGACAAGCGATAAAGAAGTGTTTCTCTTCTGGCTTAGGGTTTGTATTTATTCCTTTCTTCTTTCCTGAATTCATTAATTTAACAATAGTGATTTCAATTTTTAAATACCAACTTGTATCTGATCCTACTTATTATATTCCCGCTTCTCTCTCTCTCTCTCTCTCTCTCTCTCTCTCTCTCTGGTAGGTCCAATGGATGTGAGTTTTTCCTCTTAATTTCCTCTCCTGTAAAATGATGACTATTTGATTCCTCCAAATATTAGTATGCTAGGAAGGCTATTGTTGCTGTTATTGTCATAAACGTTTCAAGTTTAAAAGTTCTCCCCAACTCAGTAATTTGGTCCCACAAATTCTCTAATCCATCTGTCAAAGACTTACCAAAGTAAAATATTTGTTCTTGCTTCAGAATAGGTTAAAATCCATAATATCTATAGTTATTGGAAAGTTAAACTTTCCTCTGTAGAGACATGCAGTTGTGAGAATTATTCCTGTTTCACATGCAGTGTTGAAATCTATCTGTGTTTTAGGATTTCTCATGGTTCTGACAAAATCATTGATCGTGCTACTGGTAATCTACAAATCAATAAAGTATAATATGTACAGGGGTAGATTCCAATGGTGTAACACATTTAAACAATTAATTGTCAGTTTAGCAAAATGAGTACCAGGAAGCTAAAATATGTTTTGTTAGGGGGATGGCTTGCGAGGTGCAGGGAAAATGAATGAAGAGAGGAATGGTGCGTGGAGAGAGTCATCATACTCATGTACATTTGTGAAAAGGAAACCAGGTAACTTGTTTGGGATGGGCAGGGCTGGGATAGACGTTGGTAGAATGATGGCAGGGATGATACGGATCAAAATGCATAAATTGGCATGTGAATTGAAACCCTTCTGTACAACTACTTAAAGACAATCATTTTTAAAAGTTAGTGATATATCCAGGGTCAAAATAGACACATTGAGATACAGATGGGAGGAAACATCATGCTTGGTGGATTTGAGAAACAATTTTGAACTAAGGACCACTTTTCAGCAAAAGTGCTTGTTTAGGTTTTGTTGCAGTTGTTAATTTCTCCAACTTATAAGCGCAATACTCTACAAAAGAAACTGCTTAACAGAAGATCAAAAAGAAAAGAAAGGAAATGAAAAGAGTCCCCTCAAAAATTAGAAAGCTTTCTGTATGTGTATATATATATATACATACATACATATATATATGTATATATATATATATATATATATATATGTATACATATGTGTGTCTAGTCTGTATTATCTTCCTCAAAGTTGGGACCTGTCCAAAGGTAGGAATGAAAACAATGGAACTGACATGAAGCTGTCTGAGTCACTCAGCATGTGCCTATGTGCTATACCTGAAACATTGAAGAGTTCTTGATCACTAGCATGGAATCTCAGAATCACCTGGAGAGCATGTTAAGAACAGGCAATCAGGCCCTATGCATAGTATCTGACTCACTAGGGATGGAACCAGTAACTTTTCAGTTCTGAAAGTTCCTGGGTAATGATGCTGCTGCTAACCAGGTGTCAAGATCTGACCTGCTGGATTACAGCAGCACAGCTAGTTCTGATTTGGGAGATACTGCTGGGTTCCTGAAGTTGCCACAGCTGCGTAATATGGTAAGGCATCTTGGAAAACCTTGGAGCTGGGCATCCAAGATGGTGATTCCAGTGAGCAAAGTAGGCAAGCTCATTATTCTGATATGTACCTACTGATACATGGCACTTGCTAAGCATGTGCAGTTCTGGGGTTGGAGCCCCAGGAAAGAATAGGTCCTATTAATAGTCTATACCCAAAATGTGAAGGATCAAAAGTTCTCCATCACTTTCTGTAGTCACATATAAACACAAAATCATTCAAATTATCAGCTGGTGAATCTTTCAATAAGTGAAATAAGGAAAAAATGAAATGTAATATATGTATATGCATACACACATACACCCATGTGTATGTGAGATAGAAATACCTTGTATTTAGGGGTATCTTGGGAATAGGGACCAAGTCTGGACATATGTTTCACCCTTATCTTAAGTACATTTTCTGAAGATTAATTTTACACAACATTTTTACTGTGCCTATGTTTTGACTGTGACCTGACACATGAAGTCAGGTGTGAACTTTTCCCCTTGTGGCCTCAAGTTGATATTGAAGAAGTTTCAAATTTCGGAGTGTTTTAGCTTTGGGATTTTTGGATTAAGGATGCTCAAAAGAGACTGTTTAAATTGAATGTGTTGATCAAGAGGACAGATTTTGCATGTTTGAATTACTATTTGCTTTTAATCTGATAATTTTGAAATCATAACCATTGCTGATCTTGAACATGACAAAACAAATTTAAACCCTATTTTTTTCTCTGTGCAATAAAATGCAATATAACACACGGTGGATAAAAAGAGCTACCTTATTTACAAACTAATGCTTATACTAAGAAAATGTCACTTCAATCTTCAGGGAGAATGCTTAGAAATATATAGAAAATGTGGAAGAAAACTAGAAAATTCTATATGATTGGACTAGCAAAGAACAAAATGCAAAATTGTTAAATTTTACACATTATCTTGTTACAGCTGTCATGTCCAGTTGTTTGGTAAAATTTCATCTAGATATTTATTGAAGATATTTTAAAAATATGATTAACAACTGAAGCAGCAGAATTGAAAACCTTAAGAGTAAAGCCTTAGGCTGGGCACTAGTGGCTCACACCTGTAATCTTAGCCATTCAGGAGGCTGAAGTTTGAAGATCAAGATTTGAGCTTTTGAACTTTTTTGTTTCCTACACATATACTAATTATTGCAAATAAGGGAAACCATGGGACCTATATTTCTTTGGACTTGGCCTACTTCACTTAATATAATTTTTTTCCAAGTCTTTCTATTTCCTAACGAATGGGGCAATGTCACTCTTTCTGATGGAGGCATAGAATTCACGCGCGCGTGCGCGCACATACACACACACACACACACACATCTATCTCACATTTTCTTGATCCATTCATCCACTGAGGGGCATCTGGGGTGGTTCCATATCTTAGCTATGGTAAATAATGCGGCAATAAACATAGTTGTGCTGGTAGCTTTAGTATGGTCTTGTTTGTGATCATTTGGGTAAATGCCCAAAAGTGGGATTGTTGGGTCATAGGGGAGCTCCATGTCGAGTCTTTTGAGGAACCTGCATACTGCTTTCCAAAGTGGTTGAATAAGTTTACACTCCTACCAACAATGTACGTATGATCTTATAAGATGATGCACAAATGGTTTTATCTTTCTTGCTATTGTTTTAAATGTATTTATAATGTATTATGTGATTTTTTTGTTTTTTTTTGTATGTTCTTTCCCCATGATATAACCCCTGTTTTCACTGTATTTGATTCTGGTGCCCTGCATCTTGTACATACACTTTTCTTATTTGGGGAGGAGAAGGGAAATAACAAATGCTGAAATAAGGATAAAGGTTGATCCATTGTAACAATGATATGTACAAGACACCATGGTGGAAAGGAACTCTAAAACTTCGGGGGTGGGGAGGGAGGAAGGGAGGAGTTGGGAGGTAGGGAAGGAAGGGATGGTAGGGGGGAAAAAAGGAAGTAAAAATGTTAGTTAGAAAATGTACTCATTACCTTACCCATGTAACTGTAACCCCTCTGTACAGTATTTTTACAATTGTGTGTGTGTGTGTGTGTGTGTGTGTATATATATATGTATTTGAAGCAAGCTAGGGAAGAAAAGTCCACCAGACTCATCTCCAATTAACCAGAAAGATGCTGGACTGGAAGTTTGGTTCAGGTGGTAGACTGCCAGCCATAAGCAACAAAATCCCCCAAAACAAGTGTTCAAGACCCAGTACCAGCACACACACAAAAAGAGTTAAAGCCTTAGGTTCAAGAAGTCTTAGATTTTTTTCCTGAAGAAAAAATTCTGCTTCAGGGCCATGGCATAGAAGTTCTGTTTGACAGGGCTGGGAAGGTGGCTCAGTGGTAGAGTGCTTGCCTTGCATGCATGAGGCCCTGGGTTTGATTCCTCAGCACCACATAAGCAGAAAAGGCCGGAATGGTGCTGTGTGGCTCAAGTGGTAGATTAACAACAACAACAACAAAATTTCTGCTTGAATTTTCAGTCTCTGTCCAACACAGTTTCAAAACCTTGTTATCAACTCTGACCTTCATTTCTAGCCTATTTGCCTTCTATTCAGATTTGTCAGTTCAACAATTGCATGAGTTGATTCTTTAAAAGATTTTTTTATCTTCCTCTTCTGCTTATTTCCTATTGGTTCTGTTTCCTTAGAGAACTCTAATACAGCATGAATCAATGACAAGACTAGTCAGCTGCAGTTGCTGGGCTTCAGGATTGTTTATATTATGACTATGAGAAACCAAACAATAATTTATTTTACTTTGCCTGCTTGGAACAGATTTAATTTTCTCCTTAATCTTCATTGTCTTCATCCTTTATCCAAAAGCAAGCTTGCTTGCTGTGTATCGCTGATATTTCCACAGAACAGACTTACTGTGCTGTGTTTGGAAGCTATAACAAAGGGTGGATGTATGACTTCTTCATGATTTGATCTATTTTAGAGACAGGACATTCTCCTCCTCCACAATCGACCAGCTAATTCATGCTGTTTGCAGCCACAAGTGTAGATGCACACCAAATAACTATTCTGAGTAGAAAGCAAAGATTCATTGCCTAAAACAGGAATGTCATGTCCTACCCTGAAGTATTTCCTAACTCCTTGGATTGTGTAATTTGGTGTTCCCAACCAGTATAGCCACTGAACTGGGAAAAAAGCATTAATACCTTCTCTGTGCAGTTGAAGATTAATTATGCTTAGATTAAAGTTAAAGGTGGGGAAGAAGTTCACTGTGTCTGCCATGAAAGATACAGAAGGTTAGATAGTTTAGATACATAACCTTAATCGGTATGTTAACTTATCTACAAGGCAGTTATTATATTGTTCTTCCTATTTTTGAGTAAAAAATAAGAGAGCAAAAGATTGTAAGTGGTCAAGCTATTAAGCCAGGTGCTGGCGGCTCGTGCCTGCAATCCTAGCTACTCAGGACACTGAGGATCTCAGATAGCACAGGCAGACAAATCAAAGAGAATCTTACCTCCAAATAACCAGCAGAAAGCCAGAAGTGGAGGTGTTGCTCAAGTGTTAGAGTGCCAGCATGGAATGAAAAACCTAAGGGACAGCTTAAAACTCTGAGTTTAAGTCCTATTACTGGCACATACACACTTGCATGCGTGTGCACACCCCACATCCCCCATACCACACCCAAGCTGTTAGTAAATGAAGAAAAAAAATGTAAGTCACATTTGATCCAAACTTTGTGTTCTTTTCCTACACTAAATTTCTTCTTAGTAAAAGTTACTTTTAGAGTACTGAACACAGTTTTAGAATTCATTATGATTCATTACATTGATGCACCATCCTGAATTTTCACAGGCAAACTTATTTTTGGACATTGGGCCCAAGATAAATCTATACTAGTTGAATCTAACTCAACATGTCATATAATTTGGAGGTACTTAGGGGTCCAAATTTAAAATGAATATTGAGTTGCTTCAGTAGTAAGCTATCATATCTTCTCATTATGCTTGTTTTCTTTAAGAAACTAGCAAGCCCGTATTTTAGGATTTCTTTTGGCCTGCTATTTTCTGAACTTATATTAGTGCCCTACCAATAATTCCTTTTATCATTATTCTCTCATTCAATGTGTGCTCAGTACTTATATCATAAGTCTCCATTTTTGTGCTGAGGAAAACACAAAGATTCATTAACTTTAGGCTCTTTCTTTAAAGTATATCAATCTAGAGAGGAAGTTATGGAAAAAAAGTAGCATTCAGAGTAGAGGAATGTGTTCTCCCATGTTTTCACAAGGCAATGTTAACTGAAGAGTTATAGTAAAAAGCTGGTAGAAAAACGGGTAGAAATAGTTACTAATAAAGTAATTCATGATGTAAAGCTAGTCACTGGACTTTTTTGCTGTTCTCCAACAACAAGTAATAATAACAGAATATATATTAGCCTGTTAGGAGAGAAATGTGTGGCAAAACTATGTAGGTAGATTTTCTTTTTCATGTGTCCCAGAACCAAGAGAAAGACCATTATAACCACAGCAATGAGTTTCACATTGCAATTGGAGATGGTTTCTTTGTGGTGGAAGAAAAGACGTGAATGATGTGCACACACTTAATCAAAGTTTAGTCTAATTCTAATTTTTCAATTATTTCATCAAAGTGGATAATGAATGGATAATGGGAAATAATTAAAAAATATTCTAGTAGGCTGAGAAGGTGAAGAGTATCGAGTAGCTCGAAAGTAAAGTAGGAATGGAATTTTAGAGCCTTCTTTCCCCACTTATTTTGAGAATGAACATAGTAATATGCTTTGAAGAAACACAGGCTTGAGCTATCACACTGCCCATGAAGTAAAGTTTTTACTCACATTTTTGGACTCAGTGATGATTTAGGGTAACAATAACAGGTTTTAATCTTAGCTTGAAAAAACAGTGCAAACCTTTAATGATGGTGATGAAGATGTTATTCATGGAAATAGTAGAGAACTACTGAAATTTATTCTTTGGAATTATTGTACAGAGAATTTTCTTGTCCAAGGAACAGAAGCTGGGTATCTGTCAATACATTAGGAAAAAGCCTTGCAACAATCTCAGATATGACAAAAATTCTTCAGAAATAGTACCTTTTAAAAATACTTTGAATATTAGAATTGATATCTTGAACATTACACTTTTATGGTTTTATGGTGTTACTTTTAGAGAATATGTCTCTAAAGCTTGGGTACATTTTGAGTCTATATACTTCATTATGCGTAGGTATTCACAAGATTATTAGAAGAGGTTTTGTCAACTCAGCTAGCGTTTTGAACCACATTTCAAGTCTGCTAGTTTGGAGGGCAGAACAATTGTTCAGAATCCTGGCTTAAGATTTTCCAGTAAGAGGCATTAATGGCTTGGGGGCTAGTTGAATTTGTGGGCTACGTGCTCACTTTCAAGTCCACTCGTCAGTCTGGGACATCATTTTCTCATAGACAACAAGACGTATGACTGTTGGAATGTCAACTCTGTTTACAAAACCTCTTTCAAATGCACCTCAGGTTGTCTTTATAACATGAGCCACAGGTACATTAAGAAGAGATGGCAATTTGGGCACCATCCTTCTTAAGTAATGAGACTTTCCGGTTGTTTGATTATCTAGGCTATGACTGGGATCTGGCCAGGAGGTGCGTGACGAAACCACAGGCCAGTCTTTACTTTCATCACGCAAAGCCCTTATTTCACAACTTTTTTTTTTGTTTCATACTCCATGGATCAGTTCTCACATTTATTTTTCCCACTGAAGAAGGCATTTCTAACAAGATTTTTTTTTCTAAATCTCCCTGAGGGCTAAGAATATATGAATACATAGGAAAAACCTAAAAATACTGCTTTTAATATTTTCTACATAGAATAAAAATCGTCTTGGAAGTCCATTTGTCTCTCTTGCTTAATGAGAAAACAAAAACCATGCTTCCATGGGAGTGGTGATAAAGGAAGCTGTGTCTATGTTTCTAAGGAAAATCTGACCTAGAGCTTGGCCATTTGCAGGTGTTTTGAGACAGAGAACAGAAGGCTGGACAGACAGACAGATAGACAGACAGACTGACACACACACACACACACATACACAACTTGTCATGAGCGCTTGGCAGGCATGTTTGGAAATTTAATCTCTCTTCTGTATGCAGTCCATTCTAAACTACCCTTATTGTATGGATTTGACTCTTCACTGAATTAACTTTGAAGGTTAGAATCCCAACTACCAGAATGTAGAGAGAAAAGGAAATAAAGAGAAGTGGTTGAAGTTTCCATGGATACTTTCAGAAGGTCTAGGACGTAAAGAAATTGAGAAAGGTGAGAAAGCCACAGTCCTTGTTCTACATAGACACAGAGCACTTGAAGCTAATTCCAGTATGCAATGTACATGGTGCTTTGTATAATAATACAAGATAGATCTCTCCAGCCCTCCAGGAAGAAGGAAGCTAGAAAAAACAATGCTTTGTAGGGGAACCTTTAATTGCAAGAGTACTGGGTAAATGAGTCTGGACAGAGAGGAAAAGGCAAGGAGTAGGGAGAGAGAGCACATTGCACAGGTGCTATACATGTGCGTGAAGGTTGGGCATAAGTGGTTCCATATTGCTGAAGCTTAAAGTTCACTCTGTGGCCAATGGTGTAAAAATAGATTTGCATTGTGAATGGATGACCTTGAAAATGTGTTGGAAGTAGACTTTGGGATGATAGATTGGACAGGAAACCACTTAAGAGGTAGTTGAAAGAGTCCTTAAGAAAGATGAAGACTTTTTTGAAGACCACTGTGAGAATGTGGACAATACGAATGAAGGATATAGTTTTTGATAAAAAAATTTAGATACTCTGCTTTAATATGATGAAATAAGCACATTTATTTATCATAGAGCCCTCTCTAAAACATTATGTGCAATTATAATAAATGTTTATGTAGTGAGGAAGTTGATAGAAAGCTTTATTAATAGCATTTTTCTGTCGAGAAAGTAGATGAACCTGTCATACGTATTGAGAGCTATATTACGGGATGTAAAAAGCTGAATTATCAGCCTTTGTAGGGAGGTAAGTCAGTGAGTGGAAAGTAGGTTCATTGAGTGAGGAAAATCTGACTGTGTTCAGGAATTGGTGGTATCAGTTACTCTGGATGGTAGGAATGGAACATGGGGATAACTTCACATGTACAGTTAGGTTCCCAGACCCCCAAGCCCATGCTGGGCAGCCAGTTGACTTCCTTTCCACAGCTACCCTCAGAGAGGTGACAGAAGTTTGTTTGCTTTCTGGATTCATCAGGCAGCTCTAGACCCTGTGACGGTGGGCAGAACCCCGGGCAGGATGAGCTTCCACAGGAGAAATGAGATCAGGTGAAGGTTGGAAACCTCCTTGAATTTTCACAGCCAGAAAGTACCTGCTTCAATGCCTACAAAATAATCCTCTGTGAATGTATCTTCAAGAAAAAAAAAGTAAGGCTAAAATAAGGGTAGGTTATCAGTTTGAATTCATCTATGTACTAAGAGAATTTTCACAGTTCTGGCTAAGTTTGGACATGAGCTAGTGAAAAGGAATGTAAAAAATACATCTCCTTTTCTCCATAGAGGAGGTAGCAAAGGGGATGTTTCAAGTGAGGAAAGGTAATTAAACTATAAACTATGATAGTATGGCTGAGTGTGTGTGTGTGTGTGTGTGTGTGTGTGTGTGAGAGAGAGAGAGAGAGAGAGGAGGGGGGAACTATATCTTGATAGCTTAATAATTAAAAGTGGAAAAAAATCAAGAAGTATCAAGTAAACATATTATTTAGAATTATAGAAGTAAGTAGTAACAGCAGTAGTCAAAGGTTTGAAATGACTGCCTTGGGAGAGGTTAGGAAAGGGAAGGGATGGAATAGAAAGAAGCCTGTTTATTTTGGTATACACATTGGCACATTACATTGTGCATCGAACCATGAACATGTATTTTGATCATACAAACGAAAGGTAGGAGTGTAGATTTATCTCAGGACAGAGTACCTGCCTAGCAAGTATGAGGGGCCCTGAGTTCAAACTCCAGTTTCAGTAAATATTGAAAAAGAAAAATGGGATAAACCATCTGGATTTGATGGTGAATGTGTTTGGTGAGGTAAGGAGGTAGAAGGAAGATTAGATGAGGCAATGCAAAGCAGATTATAGAGGAAAGGCAGGTAGCTGGTGCTAAGAGTTATGAAGAGGAAGACAGAACATAATTGTTCCATTAGAAAACTGGAATTTGAAGGTGGACATGGAATGATCTGCCCTCATTGCCTCTTCTGGGCCTTTCTGTGGTTCCTCAGTTAATCTCAGAAACTGGCTGCACCCAGAGAAGCATTTGGCTGTAGGCATGGTGACAATTATATCCTTCACTCTGTGACTGGAAACTGAAATTAGGTATCTTGTTTGATGGGTCTGAAAACTTCTAAGCTATTTTGGATAAGAATAGCCAGAGGTTGAATCTGCTTCTGGGAAAGATGCTTAGAAGGCAAAAATCCTATGCACTAGTACCTGCTCTTCACATTTTCAGACCTCTAATTTAAGGTTCCCCTCAGAATGTACCCTGATGGTAGATTTTCTAACTCCACCAACTAAAATTCCTAGCCTTCTTCATGGTATCCATAGTTTTATATTTTGTCCTTTATCATTTATTGCACTTGATTGAATTTTTCATATGTATATAATTTTTCACAAGTGTATCTCCTTTCTAAAATTGGATGGCCTAGAAAGGATGAAATGTAACTATTGAAAAATAGCAGAAAGTCTGTCTAAATGAGATCTGTCCATGTTAGAATGGTGAGCTTGGAAGGCTGTGGGCTTTAATGATTTTACCACTCATAAGGCACACAGAAGAGCCCCATTAGCTGTTTTGAAGCTTAATACTAATTTTTGTCACCTTCTTTGGAAACTGTTGTCCCATGAAGATGACTATATTTTTAAGCACTAAAATCCAGTAGTAAGTTTCATGAAGCTAAAAGTAGATTTTGATAAAGATGTTTAATTTTGATTTAGTGCTCTGAAATGGACAAATTCACAAACAGTTTTCATGAATAATGTCATTTGCTTTCTCCTATGGGTTTGACTTTGTCCCCCCAAAGTTTGTATCTTTGAACTTTAATTCCCAAAGAAGTAGTGTTGAGAGATAGTGGTGATAAGGTCAGTAGGAGACATGAGTGCCTCTCATAGAACTGAGCTGCTCTGGCAACTGGACTAGCTAAGATGAGCACAGGTCGTTGTAAAGCAAGGCTGTCTCTAGTGAAGCCTTTCTCTTTCAGACGTTTCCAATGCTCTCCACGTTCTGTAATGAACCGAGGAGGCAAGAGGCATTCACCAGAAGCCGAATAGACATTAGCACCATATTCTTAGAGTTCCCAGTCTCCAGAACTATGAGTCCAAACATACTTCTATTTTTGTAATTTACCTATCCTCAGGTATTGTCATAGCAACAGAACCCAAACAAATACAGCTTCTAATACCTTCTTTGTAAAGCAGAGGTTTCTAATATCTTTGACTTAATGAGGCTGTTTATTTAGTAGACACCTATATAGTATTCATTATATTCTAGACCAGTTTAAACTGTTTTATCTGTATTAATACATTTATCACTATAATTAAGCACTGGAGAAGATATTACTATTACGACCACTATTTCTATATATAATAAAACTGAAGCACAAAGAATTTAAAAAAATGAGATTAAAAACTAAGAAATAGACTTGGGGATGAGTACCAAATCTGCCATCCAGTGATGATATGTGATGTTGTCATTGAATATTTATTTGTCTGAAAATAGTTATTTAGAAAAGGATTGCAAATATGTTGACAAACTAAATCCACCTTCCCTTCCCCAGTGTTGGGACAAACCATTGAAATGTAGATATACATATAGGAGGATTTTTCAAAAAAAAGAAGAGAAAGAATATATGGTGAATAATGAAAATTATATGAAGTTGAAATGAAAATATGCAATTAAAGCTTTCCTGGAACACAGTTACATGTTTAAATATCACCCACTACAATTATAGGCTTGAATACTTGGAACAGAGATCCAATGTCTCACAGTCTCTGTAGTATTTGTTATTTGATTCTTGACAGAAAAAGTTTGCCAGTGCCTGACATGGAAAAATAGGAAATGCCTAGATGTTTATATTCTCCCACATTTCTCAAAAGAAAGTCAAAACAAAACTAGCTGTAATAGTTTATATTAGAGTGATTTGATTTTACTTTCCTTCTTTTAAATTCAATTTATTTTCATGAGTAGAATAAATCTACTCATTCACATATGCCAGACATGACTTGTAGGGGAAAAAAAAGAATACAGAAAATGATGGAGTAAGATGAATACTTTCCATCATTACTTTCTAGTCAGTTCTAAATGTTCTTAAGATATCTGTATTGTCTTTGGCACATGGAAAGTAATCAATAAATGTATTATAATTATTTTTGTGACTTGTGTAGTGTGATTTCCATCTGAGACCAAGTGGCTCCATATATTTATAAATAATATATTTATTAAAATACATACATACATATAACCACAAACAAAAAAACCTTTTATTTCGTGTGTGTGTGTGTGTGTGTGTGTATGTGTGTGTGTGTGTGTGTGTTAAGGCTTAAATTCAGGTTGTCACGCTATCACTGAGCTTTTTTGCTCAAGGCTGGCACTCAATGAAATTGAGCTACACCTCTACCTCTGGGTTTTTGATGGTTAATTGTAGATAAAAGTCTCCTGGACTTTTCTGTCTGGGCTGGCTTCAAACTGTTATTCTCAGATTTCAGCCTCCTGAGTAGCTAGGATTACAAATATGAGCCACCAGCATCCTGATTTTTTTTAAAAAAATCTTTCTTAGCAAAATGAAAATAGACAACAAATCAATTTTACATGAAAATTAGGCACCTTAAAAATTCATCTACACCTGGCTTCCCAGGTAACAGCCTGTGCGAAAGCTTATTTATGATTAATTAGGGAAATGATTGGAAGTTGCTCAGGAGAGGAGAGTACTAAGGAAGACACAGGCAGCTCAGGGAGTTGGCTGTGGAGAGAGGATGGTCACCATATTTTTGCTGATTGCCAGTGACTGGTTTTTGTAGTGTCTCTGCTATAGATGGCTTGAAGATTCTCTGTCTAAATGAATATTTCAAGGCACTTGTTTTAAGTGACTAGTCCTAGTATTAAAAACTCTCACTAAATAATGCACTTGAAGAATTCTTTTTATATGTATCATAAAAATACAACAATATGGGAAGGGAGGGGTTGAAAATGTCAAGGGATGACATAGATCAAGATGCATTGTATATGTAAGCTGCTTCGTTAAATGGCAAAAGAAGCTCAATACATCACCTTAAAAATAGGAAAAGTGAGAGAAGAGGTAGTTTGAGGGGTGAGAATGTTGAAAGAGGTGACGTTGATCAAGCTGTGCTCTATTCATGAATGCTTTGTTGAGTGGCAACTCCTTTGTACAACTACTTAAAGATAATAAAAATACTCAAAAAAAAGAAGTCTAAAAGTTCTAGTTGCAAAAAAGAATGAAAAGATATGACACAGTTTTCATATCTCAGTTGATGTTACTCTACCTACTTGTCTTCTGTTTCCAGCACAGGTCTGACTTTACCTTAAAGGTGTCTGCACCTGGCACTGCCCTGAGCCAGGGTAAGAATGCCAGAATCACTCCCAGGAAGAGGAAAGGAAGATGGACATGTCAGTCAGGAGTTTCAGGTTGCTTTGGTTTGGACAAAGGTCCCCTACAGGTGCATGGATTAAAGGCTTTGTCATTAGCCTGTGATATCATCTGACCTGCTAGGATGTGGAGCATTGTACAGGGAGGAGAGGTCACTGGGACCATGCTGTTGGAGAGGAGATTGGGATACCTAGGTCTTTGCCAGGCCACCATAAGCGGACACTCTCTTGGCTGTACAATTCAGCCAGGATGTGCTGCCCAAGGTGCAAAAGCCATCACTGCAACCACCATTTGGACTGAAATTATCCTCCTTTAAGTTGATTATCTCAGGTATTTTTTCATAGTCATAGAAAGTGGACTAACTTTAAATTCTCTGAAGAATGTATTTTCTTATGTACTTATATAGAATTTCTTTTGAGCTTCATTCTTGTATCGAATGAGGATTTTTATAATCTTTTACTATGTGCTTTCTTAAAACACGACTTTTCTTCAGCACTGTCTGCCTTCTAATACTCTGCACTAGGGAAGTCAGAGGCTTAGAGTTCATGATGTATTTGAAGGTGGCTGAAAGTGAAAAAGATTAGAGGGATTCTCTTGCTGGGCTACCAGCATGTGCTTTTCTACCTGCAAGCTGTTAGACATACTGAATCGCTTTATGCTTCTGCAATCAGCTGTGCTCTTTCATTTGAGACCTTTAACCAGGATGTTCATTTACATTACCTGAAAACTCATTCCTTATGTCTTTGGCTAATTCCTATTGATTAACATTCCTTCATTTGACAAAGCTACTGGTACCTTCCATATGCCAACTTCCTTTTAATTTTGCTGAAGTAAAATGTTTTCTAGGAAGCCCAGTTTCTAGTTTCTTCACCCCAGTTTCTAGTTAAAGGTTCTTTTCACAGCACCCACAATAATCTGTATTCCTTAACATACATTATCACCTGAATCATTGTATAGTTTTGTTGTCTTAAAGGCTTGGCTTCCATGTTACTGAAAGCAGAGAATAAGCCTGTCTTCCTTGCCTTGAGATCTGTTTCCTCAGTGTAGCACAGTATATGCCAACTGAAAAGAGTCACACTGAATGAATGACAAAATAATAATCAGAATGTGTTTCTTTTTAAATGAGTATATACAGAACCCTCTTAGGAGTTAAAAACTAAGTTGAGCTCGTTTGATTTGAAAATCTTTTGTACAATAAGGTCATAGACCATTTCATTTGTTTTATTTTGTTTCTTTAGAACTACACAAATGCTTAGCTCACTGGCAAAGTTCAGGTATGCGGTGAATAAAAAACTTTACAACAGATGTTCTCATATCGAATGAAATAACAAGATATCCTTGGCAGAGTTGTAGTTATAGTTATTACTTTATTGTACAATTTTTCTAAACCTCCAAAATCACAAAAATAACTAATAGCATAAATGTTTTAATATTTTAATTTAATTTAATTTTTTTCCAGTCGTGGAGCTTGAACTTGGGGCCTATGTGCTGTCCCTGATCTCTTTCACTCAGGGCTAACACTCTACCACATTGAACTAAGAGCCAATTCCAATTTTCTGGTGGTTAATTGGAAACCAGAGTCCTGCCTTGGCTTGCTTTCACCATGATTCTCAGATCTCAGCCTCTTGAGTAGCTAGGATTACAGGTGTAGCCACCAGTGCCCAGCTATAATTTTATTTTTAATAGACGTTGATACTTGAACTTGATAGACTTAAAAGTTTGTCCTCAGACTAAATAATTATATTGTTATTGCCTGTGTTCATCAGCCAGGGCTAATATAACAAAATACCATGGATTGGGGGCCTTGTATACTAGGAATTGATTTCTCACAGTTCTGGACGCTGGGAAGTCTTAGATGAAGATCTAGTAAGGCTCAGTTCCCATGAAAGCCTTTTCTTTGGCAAGCAGAAGTCTATCTCTGTATGTGTCCTTACATGCGTTACCCAGAATGTAGGCTCAGAGATGGTCAGTGGACTCTCTGGTGTCTCTTCCTATGGACTCAAATCCAACCAAATCAGGGTTAACTTTATGTAACCTTAATAATGCTCATATTTCAAATCCAGTCATTTGAGGGGGGGTAGAGGACCCTTCAAAATACAAATAGAGGAGAGCCATGTGTGGGAGGGACAATTCACTCTGTAGTATTATCATTCTAGAACAAAGTTTTAAGCGATTCAACTTGAAGCTCTGAAAAATGGCCCTTTGGCATCTATAATTCAAAGTGGCATTGGTTAATTAAAAATTATTCTAAAATGTTTATTTAGGTACCTTTTTTTGCAAAAATAACAAGATTAATTATTAATGGCTACTCTGAACAAGACAGCAACATGCAGCTATTTGCATAATATGGATTGTTTCCTTTTACAATCATTGTCTGTATTACCTATTTCCAACTTTACACTGAGAAGAATAAGACTGCAAAGGCAAGACTGCCCTGTTGTTCTTTTATGTGAATACAAAGGAAGTCATTTTCTGCGGTTGGAAGAATACCCACTGACTTGGCATTATCTTTATGGGAATGAATATCTTCTGGCCAGATTTCATACAAACATTTCCCCTTGAACTTTTAATGTAATCTTATTTAGATTTTTAAGCCTGATCGTGAACTCAGAAATTGTCTAGTCCAACTCCTCTGATTAAAAAATGAAGAAATTCAGTCCCAAAGCGCCTGACTTGGTCAAATTCCTTAGAAGATATTCAAAGCCTTTCACAATTGGCCTAATTTTTAAAGAAATTAACCAAATTGTCTTTCCTTCCCTTTTGGCATATTTTCACCCTCCCAAATTACATGCCAATTATCCTTATGGTGCTGACTGGAGCCTCTGTAATCTTTTTGCTTGCATGCTGCCAAATGGGATCAACTTTTCCTTTCCTCTGAGAAGTTTTCTAAATGCTTGTGTAACACTTTCAGATCAAATAGTAAGCTGTATTACTTTCTCTGTTAATTTCAGAGCTTTTGGAAGTAAGGAACTGAACTCTTGATAGTCTCTGATGTTGACCCCCATTATAGGCCTCAATCAATGATTCTTCAAACTTCATTTCTGAAGCTAAGAAATGGTTCATCAATAACACGAACCTGAATGTCTCTTGACTTCCTGATTAGTGCTCTTTCTATTTCTATATCACTCTTGATGGTTGTTTACAGACTTTTTGACGATCTTCTCAGAGAAAGCATTCAGAAAAATATCAGAAAAACCCAGTAAGAGTCCATTATGGGCTGGTGATTACAACCAAATTCATGATCTGACATCTGCTTGCATGAAATGCATCATGCCAGAGAAACAAGTTTGTTTGTTGTTTGGTAAATTTACCCCAACTATTTAACACAACCGTGAAGTTTGACTTCTATTGTTATGACACAGGCTTACACAAGAACTATGTGAGACCTGAGCCCTGTCACTTTTTGGGTGCTCTGTAGAGAAACCACTGATGACCCAAACAGATTAAAGGTCATGAAGGTAAGCCTGGAGCAATTGTTCCCTGAACTCTGGCACATTCTTACTGGGTTTCTGCTGTTTTATTGCTTTTGGCACTTTGCTTATGGTTTAGCAAGAATTGTGAAATTCTGAATAAAGTTACAAGAGAATGGTTTGATTCTATACTCATGGTCACTAGTCATTTTCAGAATTATCTTTCTTGATAATTGTGCTAGTTGAAGTATATTTTCAGTAGGTATGTCTGCCTCTTGTGAAAATGTTGCAGTGGTGAAAAATATCTACTGTTATCAATCATATCTAAATACTCAAAATTAATAACATATTAGATATTTAGTAATTCTTCTGTTATATGAACATTTAGAAAAATCAAGAAGAATCTAGAAGTAACACTTTTGTTTTGATTCACATTTTGTAAGAATATATATCGTGTATAAATTATTCTATTTTAGATTTTAAATGAAAGACAAAATTGTTTAAAATTGTTTAAAATTAGCTATTATCTTACAAGAGATGAGATCTTTATAAAAACAGTCAAATTTGAAAGGTTCATCTGGCTCTAATATTTTTCTTTATTGTAAGTGTTGTCCTATTCATCCTTCTTTTTGGAACAAACAGTTATAAATTAGAAATTCCAAATTGCTAATCAAATTAACCTAGTAATATAAAAATAAGTCTTTTTTCCCATTCCATATATGTATGAAAATACATTCAGTTAGATATTTTCATTTTTAAATAAACAACTGAAAAGCTTTAAGACAGATCGAATCTGACTTTGATTTCAAAATAGCCATTTGTTTGTACCTTCAAATTAGTGCAAATACAGAGGGTACAAGTATATGATCTGCTGCTTACGTAGAAGAATGGGAGGAATGCATATCTTTGATTTTCATTTAACCCAAAAAGTACATGATTCTAGATAAGGTTTTTCTTTCTTTCGTGTTTAACCAGATTAATAAATTGCCTTCTAGGTTTTCTTCTGTCCCAGAATAGATGAAAGAAATGGAATTGAGATATTTACAAAAATATATATTAAAATATACTTCCATGTTATCTGTTAATATTTTTAATTTGTTAATTTTATTTTCAAGGTGATGTACAGAGGAGTTATAGTTACATAAGTAAGGTTAGTGAGTTTATTTCTTGTTGAACTTGTTCCCACTCCTTCACTTTTCTCCCATTTTCCCTCCTCCCTTTAGCTGCTAATTTCTTTTTCCACATAATTTTAGCAAAAGCATTAGGGTTACAGGGCTACCTAAAAAGTACAACATAAACTTCCTGCTAAGAGAAAGAAATAGAAAAGAAGTGGTGGGAAGAATGATTTTCCTTCCTCCCTCCTAGATACTAAGAAGATCATTTTGTTTCATTTTCTTCTTTAGGTAGGCACTCACTGCAAAGTTATTGAAATTAACCACATATTAAATTGTAATATTGGTGAGGACCTGCTGGAAGTTATCTGTTTGGTAAGTTATATGAAAGGTAATTCCTATTTTGTTATGCAAAGTAGTTACAAATTGCTTTTTTTGCACAGTATTTGTTCATTGTTTTTTCCCTTGGTCTCTAACTAAACATGCCTCATAAGCTGATTGGCATTCTTGGCAATTGAAGTGTCAGGTTTCCTAGCCTTACCCCATAATATGGATTTATAGGGTAATGGTACACTCAGGCAATGCTCTGCAAATATGGAGAAATGATTCTTACTTCAAATACTTTGAATTCAATCTTTAAAGAAAAAGGAACTCCTTCTGTTGGTAAAATGCACCCGTGTCTGGGTATGAGGTTTGCTCCATCTAAATAAAAGATCACTGAGGAACCTCAGCAAATGCACTGATGTTGAAGGTTGTCTGCAACAGCGACCCTAAAACTGTTTCTGTGAGTTCTCTCAATTTTCCAAAGACTTCTGCAAAATTCTGTCAGGGATGTTCAGCGTATGCTTAACCAGGAATTATCAAAACATGATGTAAATAAAATAATATGAAACCGAATAAAATAAAAGCTATGCCACAATTTCAGGAAAAAAGGTGGGCAGAATCCTAAAGTTAAGTAACAAAGCAGCATTGTGGCATTGAACAAGCAGTGAATTATTTAAGTTCTAATATTATTTCGAATGAATATAAAGAAATGCCTGGAATATTTCAGATGTATTCATATCAGAGGGACCTTGGCAGGAATAGGACAATTGCTAATTGACAGATTTATAAAGAGATGCTACAGCAACATTTTAAAAGAGTATTTAAAGAATTTTAGAGTACTTAGAAAACATTCCCTTAGAACTTAGAGAAAATTTTGTCTTTGAATAAATCTAAAGGAAACAGTTTGTCTGAGTTCAAGCCAGCTGGTTGCCATGAACGATTTATTTCCAAATGCTAACTTCTTCTTGTGTCATAATAGTACTCACCTTGTTGGGTTGTTTTGAAAACTAATGAGATAATACACATAATATACTGAGCACAGAACCCTGTATAGACTGAATACTCAATATATTTGTGTGTACAACACAGTCACTTACAAGCAATTTAAAACATATTAGTGCCGGACCCACTACAAATCCATACCAGTCCCTGGTGTTAAGGACCATGCGTTAATCTGATTAGAGCTTACCAGGGATTTTTAATTGTAGGTAGATTCCAGTGTGAAACAGTGATCTAATAATCTAACAATAGTTCTCAACCTTGATTGCACATAGATATCATCTGGAGATTTAAAAAAATTGCTGAAGCCTTGGTTTTTATTTCTGGTTGCACTGATGAGGGTTTGTCTTGAGCATTGGCATTCCAGTAAATTCTAAGGTGTCTGTGGATATCATTGAGAATTAGAAGGATAATAATTTTTCTGTGCTTTTTGTGGAATAGTGTGGCTTATTTTCTTTTATAAACACAGTAGTGTTCTGATTACATAAATAGTCATACATTGAAAATTATTTATTGACAAAGTAGGCTTCAAACCAAAATGAGTCAGGAGAGACAGAAGTCACTTCCTTTTCATAAAAGCAACAATTCATGAAGAGAAAATAACAATTGCTAACATCTATGAGTGTCAGTGCATCCAAGTTCACTAATCAAACACACCTGCATTTATAAGCACAGATAAATCCAACATAGTGATAGTGTGCAAGTTTAATACCCCATTTTCATCAATAGGCCATCCAGACCAAAAAATCAACAAAGAAACTTCAGAATTAAATGACACCAAAAACCAAATGAACTTGACAGATATCTACAGCTCATCCAATGGCTGCATAATAAATGTTTTTCTTAAAATCTCATAAAACTTCCTATAAAATAGATTATATTTGAGGACACAAAGCGAGTCGTAGCAAATATAAGAAAACAATTTCCTGAAATTTATCAGACTACAATGGAATAGAACTAGAACCCAACAGCAAAAAAAGACACAAAATATTTCAAACTAATAGAGAATAAACAATACATTTTTCAATGATGATTGGGTCATTGTCCCAGAAATGAAGAGGAAAAATCTGAAAGTTCCTAGAATGCTATGATAATAAGAATACAACCTACCAATACCTTTGGAATATAGCAACGACAATTCTAAGAGGAAAATAGCTATGGGTGTATATATTAAAAAAGAAATCTTAAATACGTTTTCTAATGATTCACTCCATGCTCCTAGAAAAATAAGAATTAGTTATATCAAAACTTATCAGTTGCAAAAAGTAATTAAATTAGGACAAATCAATGATATAAAGGTGAAATAACAAGGCAACAAAACAACAAAAACTAGAAAAAATCTATTCAAAGAACCAAATGAAACAAAATATTGATTCTTTGTAAAGATAAATAAGATTGTAAAACCCTTAGCCAATCTGACTAAGAAAAAGGACTAAAAAGACCCATGCAAATAAAATTAGAGATAAAAGTGAGGATATCAGAACAAATATCAGTAAAACCCAGAAGACCAAGAAAAAAATATTTGAAAAACCTACATTCAAGTAACATGAAAAGTTTAAAAGAAATAGATACATTTCTAGATGTCCTTGACTGACCTATCAAAATAGAACTAAGAGGATACAAACCACTTAAATATATCTCTAAAAATAATTGAGATTGAAGCAGTAGCAGTCTCCTAAGACTTGTCTGATTCATGATGAATTCTTCCAGAACTTTAAAGAATAAATTAACACTAATATATCTCAAGATTTTCATTAAAATAGGGAAGAAATACTACCAAGTTAATTCTATGAAGCCAGCCTTACACTCATTTCAAAACTGGTAAATATCACAACAACAATAACAACACAATAACAACAAAAGAGAATTATAGACCAACTCTTTGATGAACATAGACAAAAATTCTTAGTAAAATACTTCAAGCTAATTCAACAATGCATCAAAATGATTGTACACCATGGTAAAGTTAGGTTCATTCTCTCTCTCTCTCTCTATATATATATATGAGGTTGGTTCAACATATTTAAATTAGTACACACACTGAATTATAGACAAAAATCATATTGATGCAGAAAATTTTCAATTATGACAGTCTTTTATGAGTTTTTTGATAAAAGATCTCAAAAAAGTAGGAATACAAGAAATGTACAAGAAATGTTCTTCAGTGAAATAAGGACTACATATAACAACCTATAGAAAATATCACAGTCAATGTGGAAAAATTAAAGTTGTTTTCTTGAAAGTCAGGAATGATACAAGGCTATCCAATCCACTCTTACTAAATAGAATGCTGGAATTCCAAGCTGGAGTAATAAGAAACAGAAATGAAAGGGATACAAATAGGGAAAGAAGTCAAATAATTCTTATTTGCAGATGATCAATTCTATACCTGAAGGACCCTAAGAAAAACTTAGCCCTGAATTCCTAATGAACACTTTTGGCAAATTAGCAGGATAGGAAATAAGCATACAAAAAATCAGTAGCTTTTCTGCACACCAATGAACAAACTGGGAAAGAAATCAGGAAAACAATTTAATTCACAATATAGCTTCAAAAATACTTAGAAATAACCAGAGAAGGTAAAGATCTCTACAATGGGAAACCCTCTCGGCAATAAAACCCTGAAGAAACTATGGTGGAAATGAACTTTATAACTTCGGGGGTTTAGGGAGAAGGAATGAGGGAGGTGGGGGAGGGAAGGGATAGTGGGAAAACAACAAAGGAGGGATTAACATTGCTTGAAAAGAAATGTACTCTTTACCTTACTTATGTAACTGTAACCCTTCTGTACAGCATCTTTACAATAAAATAATCTTTACAATAAGATAAAATAAACCCTGAATAAGAAAATTGAAGAAGACAACGGAAGTTGTAAAGACCTCTCATTCTCACTGATGAGGCAGAATTAATATCCTGGAAATTGCTATACTACTAAATACAACCTGTAGATCCAATGCAATTCCAATCAAAATTCCAATGGTATTCTCATGGAAATAGAAAAATCAATCCTAATATTCATATGAAAGTATATAAGAATATGATTAGCAAAATCAATCTTGAGCAAAAATAAAGCAAAGCTGGATGAATTGCAACATTAGATTTCAAAGTGTACTACAGAGCCATAGTAATGAAAACAGCATGGTACTGGCACAGAGACAGAAATTCAGACCAACAAAATCGAGTTGAAGACCAAAAATAAACTCACACAGCTATAACTTGCTTTTTGACAAAGAAGCAAAAAACAATCACTAGAAAAAAAAGACAGTTTCTTCAACAAATGGTGCAGAATAAATGGGTTATCTACATGAAAGAGATTGAAACTAAGTCTATTCCTCACCCTATACCAAAGTCAAATCCAAATAGACCAAAAAATGTAATACAAATGCTGAAACTACTACAAAGAATAAGGAAAATAATAGGATATATTGCATGGGCAATAACTTTCTGACTATGACTCCAGCAAATAAGAGCAAAAATTGACAAATGGGATTTCATCAAAGTAAAAAGCTTCTTCATAGCAAAGATGATAGCCAGCAGACTGAAGAGGCAGCCTACAGAATGGGAGACAATTGCTCCAGCTATCATTTGACAAGGAACAAATAGAATATACCAGGAACTTAAAAATACTAAACTTCCATAGAACCAACAACCCAAGTTACAAATGGACAAATGAACCAACAAGACAATTCTCAAAATAAGTATAAATGATAAGTAGATACATAAAGATCAGTATCTGTGACCATAAAAAGAATGCAAATCCAAATGATTTTACCTCACCAAGAAATAAACAACAAATGTTAGTGAAGATTCAGGGAAAAGAGAATTCTTCTACACTGTTGGTGGGAGTTTAAAGTAGTATGTAATCACTATAGAAATCAGAATGGAAATTCCTCAAAAGATTGGCAAAAGAACTACCCTATGTCCAGCAACTACTCTATAGTCCAGTGACTACCCAGTGATGATTGGGTATATATCCTAATGTAAGTCAGGATACAATAGGCATTTGCTCATACATATTTATTGGAACATTATTCACAATAGACAACTTATGGGTATAGCACAGATGGCCTACAACTAATGAATGGGTCAAGAGAACATGGTGCATTATATACACAGTTGAATGTTTCATCATAACAGGGACTAAATTATGTTATTTTTGAGGAAATGGATGGAACTGGAGATCATCACGTTAAGTGAAGTAAGTCAGATTCAAAGGATAAAGGTTACATCAAAGGTCACATGTTTACTGTCATATATGGATGCTAGATAATAGAGGTAAATATGCACACTTTCATTTATATATACACATACATATATTCATATATAAAGTTATACATATATATACATATAAGTTCATATGTTTATAAGTGTGGGGCTGTTTGAGGGAATTCGGAGAAGAAAAAGTGCTAGAGAGGGAAACAATACTGAAATTAATTTATTCTATGAAGGAAGAAGAAAGAACAAAACTCGCTGAACGCTCTTGAATCATGCAGAGTAGTAGGGATGGGAAAAGTGAGAGTACATGAGTGGGTGAATCTAATTCAAGTACTGTCTATGTATGTATAAAATACCATAGGGAAACCCCTTTAAACAATGAGCATACACTAAAAGGTGACAGGAATGTAAATCAGCTCTTGTTTAGGTAGGTTGGGACTAGGAGGGGGAAGGGCAAATGGAAAGGGTAAAGGAAGGTGAATGGTCAAAATATTTTATGTAGAGGTTTAACAATGAAACAATGAAGCTTGTTATGATTTGGTTTGCATAGAGGAGGAAGGGGGAGGAGGAAGAGCGATGGGGGATGGGTCTGGCCAGTGTACTTTGTACACATAGATGGACATGTCAAAATAAAACCTCCTCGTACAACTAATTGATGCTAATAAAAAATGTAAGGAAAAGATAAGAAAATTATGAGGAAAATAAATAAGAAAAATCTATAGTCTCACTACTCAGATATAAATGTAATGTCAACTGTTTGGTTTGTCTCCTTATTTCTCTGATAATTGTTTTCTAGTAACATTACATTTTTCTTCTTTTTAACATTATAGCACATGTTCTCATTGTCATTTTATTTCAGGTATCATTTTAAAGAATTAGCGTATGTGTAAAAGACATCTTATATATTATTATTTTGTATATTTAGCAGATAGTATGAGATAAGATATTTAGGGACCCTTGGGACAAATTTTCTTTACCCAAGTTGAATGTTCCCTCTGGTAGAATAGGTAAGTGTAGAATCAAACTTGGTGTTCAAAACAAAACACAAAGATGCTCTTGCCTAATTTCTTTCATTGAGCACATATATCAGTGATAATAAACCATAGCACGCGGTATTTGGTAATAATTTGAATGATAGACCAAGCTATCCTAGATTTCTGCCAGGGTTTGCCATGGTCAAGACAGGAAAAGGGAAGGAGAAGAGAATTTCCTAAAACCAAAGAAATAAATCTAACCTCAGAGACAAAGAGTAACCGAACACAATAAATGTCAACCATTATGCTTCTGAGAAAACAGAACTTTCTAACTTCCTGCTCTGTAGGAGGATAGGATTGAACAGTGACAACGTGAATGGGCTGGCAAGTCCAGATGCACGAGCAATACAGAGTCTGGGAAGCTGGGATAAAATGGGCAGAGAAGATAAACTTGGTGATCCTTTATTGGATGTGGAAGCTGGGCAGGAAGGCTTCTAAGACTTTCTGAAAGTTATAAAGAGTCCATGTGTGAGGGCATAATAAAATCTGACATGGAAACATTTCCTTGACATTCACCAAGTGGAAGCCACAAACTATGAAATTAGGGACCCTTGTCCTGGTACTGATGTGTCTGAGTGCTGTGTAAAGTGTACAGCCTCATGCTTAATAGTGGTAACAATTTCATGGGACAGATAAACTCTGATCTTGTTCAACCTTTTCAACATATCTTCTACTTCTGTTTCCACAACCTGTGCTTCCTGTCTTTGCCTGAATTTTAAATGGATGATAATCTTGTTACAAAAAGAAAACCATACACAAAGATCGGTGTGGAGGAAGAAAAAAGGAACTTGGTTATCTTTCATATACAACTCTCACTAACCATAACTTCTGCCTCTAGATCTTGTGTGATCCAGCTGCTTCTCACCATGTATGGACCACACTGGCTGCTTTCTGTCCCATAAGCATTCCAGTGTTTTTCCTGTCTCAGGGCCTTTGCCCTGGATAGTTCCTGTCTAGAGTTCTCTTTTCCTGGCTCTTTTCATTGGCAAGGCTGGCTTCTTCTCATCACTTAAGCATTCCAGTATCTGAGAGAGGCCTGTCTAGATTGTCCTATCAGAGGATTTACTCTCCAATCTCTGCTTTGCCATTACATCCTTCTACTCTATTCTTATCCAAAGGCTGTTATTCTTAATTCAATGATGTTGCATGCCAGGTCTATGTGATGCAAGGCCTGGAGTACAGTTGGTTTCTGGCCCCACAAAGCCCACACTTCACTGGTAAACCTAAACATTAACCAGGCACTTTCATAAATAATTGCAAAATCTTGATTCTGTTAAGATCTACACATAACAGCCCAGGGAACTAACCTGTAATGTAGTATTTTACTTTGGACTTCTTTGTAGTTTGAAAATTTGCTTCTTGAGGCCATGTCTCTGCTTTCTTTTTTTTTTAAATTTAAATTTTTATTTTTTGTGAACATATTGTACAGAGGGGTTACAATTACATGGTCAAGATAATGAGTACATTTCTTATCAAGCATTGCAGCCTCCACCTTTGTTTACCCTTCACATCATGTCTCTGCTTTCTATCTGGTTTTGTGTTGTATCTGCAAACCATTCATAATGTAGGGACTTGGAATATCATCTAGTAAAAGCAGTGCTAAGCATTTACATTTATTTGTATGTGTGTGTGTGTGTGTGTGTGAGTCCTGGGGCTTGAACTCAGGTCCTGGGCACTGTCCCTAGCTTCTTTTGCTCAAGGCTAACACGCTACCACTTGAACCACAGTACCACTTCCAGCCTTTTCTGTTTATGTGGTACTGAGGGATTGAATCCAGGGTTTCATGCATGCTAGACAAGCACTCTACCACTAAGCCACATTCCCAGCCCCTAAATTTATTCTTTCTCATAAACTTCATGACAATGAGAACTATATGTATAGTTATTTTTATTTTAGAGACTAACAACACTGGAATTCATATAGTCCTCTAGCCCAATATCATCGAACTGGTGACAGAAGTGGAAACTAAGAGCTATCATTCCTATCACCAAAGCCATGGGAGAAGTGAAGAATTAATTAATATAAAACATTTTTGCGGTGATATACAATCTACAGTCCTTGGTGAAAGTATTTTCATGTCTTCTCTATGAAATGAAAAGCACAAAACAAAACATTCCACCACCATGCAAAACCATATACAATTTGTTTTTCCAACAGCACTGTAGCAGAGCCAGCAAAATCCAACCTTGCCAACCATGTTCAAACGTCTCTCAGTATTTGGTGATTGCAAAATTGGATTGCATTTGGATCTCTTTATATTTGGCACCAAAAGGATAACTTGATCAAGAACAAAGCTGCATGCTTGGGTGGTTTTGCTTTACTTGGCTAAAGGACACCAGGTACAAAGGTACACACTCCTTTAACTCTTTTCTGTGCTCTAAAATCCCTTTGAAAAAAATGAAAGGAATTCCTACAATGCTTTCTTTGTTACTTATGGCTCGAGGGCTAGTAGGGAAGTATGCGCATGTGTGTGCGCACTGGTATGCATGCTTGTATGTATTTTGATTACATTTATACTTTCATTCCTTTCTCTTTCCTCAGATCTTTCAATCCCTACCTCGGATAAGATAGTGCCAAACTCCAGCTTTAGTGGAAAGAGACAAGGCAAAGGGAAGAGAATTAAATGTTTGAGGCAAGTGAGAAAACAGTAAGGTGATTTGTGGTCCAGAGTCTCAGATGACACAATGAACTCTGCACAGAGTCCTTTTCACACTTGTTTACCTTGTTAGATCCCAGCATAGGCAAACATTATTTTTAAGTATCTGTGTCTTTGGATGATGCTACTTCTATCATTTCTTCTGTTTGGTGGCCCTACGTACTGACATACAAACCAACCCACTTAAATCAGAGTCTCTATTGTACAAGGTGATGTTTAAATTATCGCGTAAAAGAGGCTACTTTGCTGACTTTCCTATGTCAATCAAAATCAAACACTTTCCCCTAATTAAAAAAAATTATATTTTAAGAGAAAACGGTCTCTTATTTCTATTTGCTTATCTGGTAAATCTTTAAAATAACAAGAAGTAATTATAAGTTGGTCAAATGAAAAGATTTCTTCTGTCTCTTAACCTTCCTATTTTGCCAAGGATTAAACTCATGGCATTTTTGGAACTAGATGGAAAAATCTGTGCCCAAAAGACTTTCAACACTTTCTTCAACTGGGACAAATGTCTTCCCATTCTGATACTTAATTTATATTCAATTCAATCTGCATTCCATTACTCTCTATCCTTAACAATCCAATTTTCTTTTCAATTTCTATTTCACAACCTCTATCCTGTTACTACTCTTTACAGAGGTCAAGAGAGTGCCGTGTAGGAATCTTTTGCTGATAAAATTTTTGAGAAAAAATACATGAAGGAGTCAGAGTGATAATATCTGCCCTTTGGAGTAGACGTGTACCAGGCTGTAGAATGTAATCAGTCAAATGTCCACGTGGCCTGGTGATTCTTAAAATTGTATATAAGGAGCTTATCCATTGTCGTTAGAGTCACAAAACTTCACAGTTGCCCCCTGTGAGCTGGAATTAGTGACCTCAGATGACTTCAAGATAAGATGATAGTCTAGAAACTGTTGGATAGTGGAATGATTCTGTGACCGCAACGTAGGACAGGTGTTCAAAGGTAAGAACGTCTGAATCCACTGGGTGGACCAATGCCAGGGGCATAAAATGTCTCCTATTTTCTTGGAGAGGGAGATCCTGGAGTCTGCCTTCCTCAGTTAACCACATACAACACCACCATTGTGTACCGTGGCGTGGGCGTCACAGGTTCCAGACATGTGTCATTTCCACCGCATATTTAGTAGCACATAACTGCCTGAAGTGGGGAGACCAGAATGTGAGGCATGTCTCACTGAGGAGTAGGGTTTTTATTTTTTTTTTAAAATCACTTGACTGTTAATGGAAATGTCAACCTCCCAGCTCTATTCTTAAAAATAAATAAATATGAGGAGTTCCCCATGTGAGAGGCACAGAAGGGACTCAGAGTATTCATTTCCATGAAGTCACTCGCAGCAGGCCTGTCTGGAAAAACACTTTCATCTCCTACAAAGAGAGGGGGAATATACCAGAAGGAAGGTTTAAAGAACAGGCCTTTAAAATACCAGGTCAAGTAGGGAAAGTAATCCTTCAGGAAGGGAAATTTGGGCCTAACCAAGCTGAATTTCTACACTTTCTACACTTCAGAGAGACCTTTGAATTCTAGACCTGTAGAGGAGACACTTATCTGGCTGGCTCAACGAGCTGTTGAACCAGCTGTTGGATCTATCTGTCCAAGAGAGACTCCAGAAATGAAAAAGGCAATCGGAATGGTTGGGTTTCATACTGCCTTGGCCAGAGCATCTCCAAGTTTATCTACTTAAATAGCTCTCACTGGGTTTTAATTCATGCAACACAAATCTATTGAGCCTCTATCACATTCTTGGTAAGTCTGAAGGGTGAGGTAGCCGACATGACCGCTGGCCCCACAAAGTCTGTAGTCTATAGGAGATGTTTTTGTGGGCGAGTGGGAGGTTTGGCTACCCATCTCATGAGTGGTATTCTAGGTGAAGGGAGATAAAGTCCTACACAGAGTCAACTAAAGAGGACAGAGCCCATTAGTCACTATGGTGTAGTTCCTGAAGCTTAGATAAGAAGACAAGGAATTGAAAGGAAATTAGAAATCTTTTTATCTAGGGAGGTGGTGAATTTCAGGTCAAGAATTTCTATTTCTGCTTTTATTTTGGGGAGATGGGGGTAACTCTCTCAAGACCCTGTCCAAACTGGAAGCCCAGGCTTGAATACAGGGAAGATCTGTTGTCTCTGTTCCCTCTCTGAGTCAGAGGCCATCTGGAAGCAGTTCATCCCTTTCTGTGCTCTCAGCTCTGGCAAGGCAGCTAGTACATTCATTGGTGCATTGCAACGGGACTCATCTTTCCTACCTCATTTGCATGGGGTGCACTTTCCCTCTCCTCCTCATGGCTATTTGTGCAATCGTCTAGCCTCAAACCTGGCTTCTTTTTCCTTTTCCTTTCTCTTCTCTCTCCCCTCAGATTAGTGTCTCATTTACTACTGAAAAGTAGAATTGAGTCTGAATGAAATTACATTTCTTTTATTCTGTACCTCTACTTCTGTTTGTTTTTCTCCCATTCTTCTTACTTTGAGACTCCAGTTTTGTGACTTGGTCCCGTGTCCAGGCTGTGGTGTGTCCTGTCTCGTTTACACCAATAATAATCCTGTCAGGCTGTGGACCTTGCACGGCTGGACCTGCTCAGGCCTAGATGGAGAAGGTAGCCTGCCATGTTTGTGAGTTAGGATGTAGCATGCTCCTTAGTCCAGACTATGGACCTGCTAGGAAACATGGTGCAGACAATCACTGGTAAGATTCTACATTGCGCTTAATGACCTTGCATTGCCTTCAGAATCTTGTTCTTGCTTGAGGCTATCTACATGTTAGCTTGCCATCTCAGTATTCAGTAAAGGGACCCATGAAAAGATAACCAGCTTCTGTCTACCAAGGATCTTCTCATGAATTGTTTTAAGGTGCAACATTATTTCTCTATGAAAGCCAAAAAGTAAAGCAAAACAAGACCCAAACAAAACAGAACAAAAAACAGTCGTACTTCTTTAGCTTGTGAGAATGGTTTGTGTTCTGTGCAGTCTAGCACACTGAATCTTTCCTAGAGCTTTTGAGGTCATGATTGTTAGTTAATGGAGTATGCAGGAGACATGTCATGCACTTTGATTTTCTTTTTACTTTCTTGTGTTTTCCTTATCTTCCCTGGACAACACAAAATTACATGTAACAGCCTTGAAGACTATCTTGTGTCTCCAAGGCAAAGAGGGCAGGCTAGGAAGTTTTAGGAAGAGGAGAAGAGGGAGAGAATGTTGTTAAGAATTCAATGCATATCCTACAAAATTAAGAAGAGTGAGAGCAGGGGTAGATAAGGGAAGGATGGGTCAGAGTTTAGAAGTGGCGACTTTGATCAAGACTCACTGCATTCATAAATTGCTTTGCTAAATAGCAACTCCTTTGTACAGCTACTTAAAGATAATTAAAAAAATACAAATAAATAAAAGAGAGTTGGGAAAACCCACAAAAAAGAGACTAATCAAGTTAGATTTACAAATGGGAATGATGAAATGAATGATATGATTGGGGCAAGAGCCCTGAGAAGCTTAACAGTTTAGAGAGAAGTTTTATAAGTAATAAGCACACATTCTCTCTTAATTCTGGACATAAACAAAACTATGGGATTTGGAACAGTATCACTAATCTGAAGTTAGAAATGGTTTCTGGAATGGAAACCATTCTGTATAACACGGCAAGGACCAAATCTTGACCCGGTTTGAAGGGTCTGTGTTGTCTGAATATATCCTAGTAATATATCATTCAAAGTGCAAAAGAAACTGACCTTTTTTGTTGAAAGACATAATCAGGGGTTTTCAAAAAGATAAGACTTTGATCCCCACTTAAGAGCAGAGATTAATGTCCTACAGTGACAAAGAACCATCAAAGACCTCTATCTATCCCTGACAGTAGCATATTTTCCATTGCGTCAAATTCAAGTTCATGTGGCATCTCTTTTTTCCTGGCATGGTCTCCTTTGTGGTTAGGGGATCTCTGGCTGATTCAAGTGTTAACTTCGTATTTCCTTCAGGCCTACAATAAGGGACAGTTCTTATTTGCTTCTGGGAAATCATGAAGGATGTGAACTTGATACTGTGGGACACTAACCAGGTGAAGAAGAAATAAGGCATGTTTTGTCTTATATGGAAAAAAATTTTTATAAAATGTTCGTGTTTGATCAGTGATAATTTTCCAGAGATAATTTTCCATTCAAGCTATACTTTGGGCACTGAGTAAGCACATATCAGTCCTAAAAGTATGAAGACAGGTTGGCTGGTACAAACACATCAACTCTAATCTATTACAGAAGGGATGGGAGGTACTGGCTATTGATGGTTTATGGTTTGTAGAATGAAATTTTTTATCTAATTATAGAGTTTTCTTCCTGCTCAACTACTCTATTGTCCTGCTTAGAGGATGGGGATGTGGGGTGATGCTATAGTCTCCTTGTTCACCATTCATGACCACATATGTGTCCTCAATAATCCATGGTGCCGAGAGTTCAAGGAAACTTGTTCTGTGTAGTCAATGTTGCTCTGTCTCCCATTGTGTGTGCATAGGGTAGACAGTTAAATTTAAATTAGCTTCAATCATGCCTCTTCAGAATATTCTTTTGCTTTCTGAGGCAATGCTCTCATGACTTTCACACTACTCTAGACCAGTTTCTTTTGAAGGATTCTCTCCTTCCTCTGGGAGTTCAGGCAAAAGCCCTGAAGTCAAGATTGACTCATTTCCTTCCTTCCTTCCTTCCTTCCTTCCTTCCTTCCTTCCTT
>NW_012267220.1:22931107-22963916 GCF_000151885.1 Dipodomys ordii | reverse complement strand
AAAAAAGTTGTAAAGTTAGTTTTTGACATAATGACTTGTACATCTCAAAAGTTGGCTCAGAGGTAGAGTGGTTGCCTTATATGCATGAGTCCTTGGGTTCGATTCCTCAGCACCACATAAGCAGAAAAAAGCCAGAAGTGGTACTGTGGCTCAAGTGGTAGCCTTGTGCTGAAGAGCTGAGGAACAGTGCCCAGGCCCAGAGTTCAGCCCCCACAACTGGCCAAAAAAAAAAGCCACAAATCTTAGTGTGTCTCGAATCCATGCCCCCCTTCTCCTTTTCATTCTTATTACCTTAAGTCAGGTGTAGTAGCCTTCAAAGCAGTTTTCTCTAGAGATATTCTACATATTCTGTCCCCATTTAAGAGATTTTCTCCAAGTCTACATATTATCTTGTCCTCTCTCTCTCTCTCTCTCTCTCTGAATAGGAGACACATGGGAACTAACTCTAACCAGATTTGAATCTGATGCCCCTGCATCTGTTTATCACCTTCCTTTGATTCCAAAAGTTCAATTATTTGCCCCTCTTCATCCTCCCCCACCGAAGTTTTCTGAAAATGGTTATTCATTCATCTGTCTCTGTTTCACTCTGTCCCATAGAGGAAGGCTGTTGTACTTTTGATATCTTGTACAGCATTTTGCTCACAGTGGATTCTTAGTAATTATGCAAGAATTAACTAAAATGCAAATAACCAGAAGGCAACCAGGGTGCTAGTGGCCACACCTGTAAGTATAGCTACTCAGGAAACTGAAGTCTGGAGGATCAGTAAGAATATCTCCAAATAACCAGCAAAATAAAATCATGGGTGGAGGTGTGGTTCAAGAGGTAGAGTGTCAGCTATGCAAGCTAGATAAGGAAATGTGAGGGCTTTTGTTCTAATTCTAATACCACAAGAAAAACCCTGAATGAAAGCATACTAAAACAACAAAAATCCAAAAGGTAATATTGATTCTTAGAAACAGCATCATGACTGAGTAAGTACAGCATAAATGAACCAAACAAAGCTGCTGCATCATAATGGTACATTCTAAGAGCCAGGTCTCTTGAAAATGCTTTGATCAGACATTGATATAAGTAGATCACAAATTTACTAAAATAGCTTAAGAGAGCATTCCTTTGATCTGATATTTTACTTTCCAGGAAAGAACCACACCCTGTTATCATTTGCTATTTCTTTTTAAAAATGTGTGTATGTAAATGGCTTTGCTAATGAGAAACAAGACTTTAACTGCCTGGGAAAAGTTAGACTAAATAAAGAGAATTGATCTTTGTTGGAGATTTACAGTTTCAGAAATACTTCAAGTCAGGCTTCCCTTAATAATTGTTAATAGAGATTAAACATTTATAGAGAAAACGGCAATCAATATAAATCATCGTTTCCATGAGAAGCCTGTTTACAACCATGTTGTACACAAGCAGCAGCATTGTTTGAGGGTTGGTGGTCAGTTCATCAGCATACCAGGAAAATGTCCAAACACATTCCTCTTCGGTGACGTGGAAGGACATCATTTCTTCAGGACGCCAGTTCAAGGCAGAAACCCCTCCCCATAAAGTGTTTGTGTTCATTACTGGTGAAATACTAGGACTTACTTGCTGACATCTCAGTGGCTAAAACTCTAAAGCACAGTTCATGAACTTTCTGTCATATGTTGACTAAGTGCTGAAGTATTTCTTCATCTTCTTGAATAGAAAGAAATGCCCCATTGATAGAAGGAAAAGCTAAAGACGTACACAGGACATTCTGTTTTAAAGGAAATAGTCCTGTGAAATCTGTTTAGCTCAAAACTTTTATTCAAATAACAAGAGGCTTATAGGGTAAGCTATCTCAGAGTCAGAGAAACAAAACTTTCTAGGAATTTATATTTGTAAATGGTAATTTATATCCTTTGGAAGATTCTAATGAGTTGAGATGACTCAAGCTGTCACTATGGGTGGGCTCAGGGCAAAGCTACTGAGAGTTTCAAAGACAGCTGTAGCCCAAAGTTAATGACAATTATTAGGATGGATGAAAAGAGGGGGTGACAGAATTATTAATCATTTTCCATAATCCTGTCTTCCCAGATAAAGACCACATTCATTAGTGTCATTTTGAATATAATCACATGTTGTGGTGTTTGCCTGATGATCAAAAGGCTCCTTCATTTTTCAGCTTCCCCTGAGGTGGAAATATTTCCATCTTGCTGAGCATTTGACTCTATAAATTACTCTCTATTTGTTTATGACATGCAGGACAAGATGTTCTTTCTGACTTGTTGATATTCTCTCAGTTAACCCAATTGTCTTGGTCTGGTCCCTTTTTCAATGACATATTGTCTCATCCTATTATGCCATAGTTCAGAAAATTCCAGAATGTGATTCAGCCTAAAGAACAATTTTTCACAGGAGCGAAGCAACATGCAAATATGTTATTTAAACTACAATTGATCAATATTATTTTATGTGTTGTGTTCAAAGAGCATATCTACTGCATTAATAAGGTGGCCATTGTGGGTAGAGTGTTCACTGTGCATTTTTACCTCAACAAACTCACTGAATCATTGTGAGTTCCTTTAAAAATTTTAACCATTGAATAAATGGCTTAGTAAAATGCTGAAAAACGAGAAAACATAAAACACACAATCATTTACTTGTTTTCTTTTCATAATGGGAGGAAGAGTAGCGGGTACTGCAAGATTCACTAATGCTAAGCTTCCTTCATTTTTGAGTTTTTTAATGTTTTTTTTTATTGTAAAAATAGTGTACAGAGGGGTTACAGTTCATGAGTAAGATAATGAGTACATTTCCCCTAACATCCCTTCCCTCCCCAACTACCCAACTCCCCAAGTTGTAAAATTCGTTTTCAACATAGTGTCTTGTACATCTCATTGTTTCAGTGGGTCAAGCTGTGTTCTTGTTTCAGCATTTTGTTATTTTCTTTCCCCTCCCCAAATTAGAAAAATGTATATTCAAGATGTAGGGCACTGAAGTCAAATACAGTGAAAACAGGGGTTATAACGTGGGGGAAGAACATACAAGAGATACAACAACAACAAAAAAGCTTTCTTCTTGAGAGCTTAGCTGGCTTCTGACATCATGAACATCTAGGATGTTCTCCTGGCTCACGGCCCACTCTTTATTTGCAGTGTTTGAATATGGGAAGTGAAGTATATGTAGTTGCAGCACAGTGCTATAAGCAGGAGGTTAGATGAGGTAAGAAGTAAGGCAAGTGTTTGGGAGGAGTGATTAGTTTTATGGATTCATAGCTAATAAAAAGAGAGTAAAAACTTCAAAGATCAGGACAATTGTCTTCTTCTTTTTCCTTTCCTCCCCTTCCATTTTCTTTCTTTCTTTCTTTCCTTTCTTTCTTTTTCTTCCTTCCTTCCTTCTTTCCTTCCTTTCTTTTCTCTCTCCCTTTCTCTCTTATTCTCTCTTTCATTCTTTTTTCTCTCTTTCTCTCCCTTTCTCTCTTCTTTTCTTTTCCTTTCTATCTTCTTTTCTCTTTCTTTCTTTCTTTCTTTCTTTCTTTCTTTCTTTCTTTCTTTCTTTCTTTCTTTCTTTCTTTCTTTCTTTCTTTCTTTCTTTCTTTCTCTTTCTTTGTCTTTCTTTCTTTCTGGTTCCAACTCTTAGCCAATGTTTAACCATCAGCTTGTTGAGTGACCTTGCGTCAAGTCTGTGGGTCTCACTGTGTCAATATTCTTCATCTGTTAAATATTGATGGCTGTGTCTGTCATCAGGGTTATTTGGTGAGAATTATACTTGTGGAAGATTATAAACATGATGACAAAGAGGGAAAAGGAAAATTATATAGAAATCATTGCTTTACCAAATGCAGTGAGTTTTAAAAGATTCACCTCATAATTGTGCATTGTGACTTGGATTTGGTTTTGGTAAATTAAAATGTTTTGGGTGAAGATCTTCTCCCAATCCATGGGCTTGCTATTGATGTTGTTAGCTATGTCCTTTGCCATGCAGAAGCTCTGCAGCTTCATGAAATCTCATTTGTCCAACCTTTCTTTGATTTGTTGTGTTTCTGGGTCTTTACTCAGAATACTTCGGCCTGTGCCAAGGAGACCTAGAGTTTCTCCTATTCCTTCCTGTAATGTTTTCAGGGTGTCTGCTTTTACTTTGAGGTCTTTGATCCATTTGGAGTTGATTCTGGTGCAGGGTGACATATACGGATCTAGCTTTAGTTTTCTATAAGTGTTTAACCAATTTTGCCAGCACCATTTATGGAAGAGGCTGTCTTTCTTCCACTCTATTTTTTAGCTCCCTTATCAAAGATTAGATGGCTATAGGTCTGTGGGTTCATTTCTGGATCTTCAGTTCTATTCCATTGGTCCTCAGGTCTGTTCTTGTGCCAGTACCAAGCTGTTTTGATTACAATGGCTTTGTAGTAGAGTTTGAAATTTGGTATAGATATTCCTCCAGCACTATTCTTTCTGTTAAGGATCATTTTTCTATTCAGGGTCTTTTATTGTTCCATGTGAATTTTTGGATTGCTTCTAGGATAATCTTACCAGACAAGCAGAAAAGGTCCAAAGCTATGTTTACAAACAAGACCATACTAAAGCTACCAGCACAACTATGTTTATTGCTGCATTATTTACCATAGCTAAGATATGGAACCAACCCAGATGCCCCTCAGTAGATGAATGGATCAAGAAAATGTGGTATATATACACAGTGGAATTCTATGCCTCCATCAGAAAGAATGACATTTCTCCATTTGTTAGGAAATGGAAAGGCTTGGAAAAAATTAAGTGAAGTAAGCCAGGCCCAAAGAAACATAGGTCCCATGGTTTCCCTTATTTGCAATATCTAGTATATGTATGAGTCAAGCAGAAAAGGTCAGATAAGGTGATGTTAGGAAAATGAACCCTTAGATATGTATTTTAATGTTTTTTTTCTTTCATGCATGTGTTTCTAACGCATTTATAAGATTATTTCTTTGTTGCTTTGTATGTCCCTCCCCCACAGTATAACCCCTGCTTTCACTATATTTGATGTCAGTATAACTTGTGGAGGAGATGGGGAAAACAAGTCGTTTAAGGATACAGGTGGACCTGTTGCAACTATGAGAAGTACAAGTTGTCATGTCGAAAACGAACTTTACAACTTTGGTGCGGGGGGGTGGGGTGGGTGGAGGTGGGGGAGATTGGGAGGGGAGGCGGGGGGGGGGAGGCTGGGAAGAGATGTGAAGGGAAAAAAAGGAGGAGGCTACAATGCTTGATAAGAAATGTACTCATTATCTTGCCCATGTAATTGTAACCCCTCTGTACAGTATGTTCACAAAAAATAAGAATTAAAATAAAAAGGTCCAAAGCTGTATACATATGATCATATAAGATGATGCTAAGCGAAATGAACCTTAAGGTAGAGACACAGAGATTTTATCTTTGTCACTGTTGTTTTTAATGTATTATGTGAATTTTTGTTTCTTTTGTATGTTCTCCCTCACGGTATGACCCCTGTTTTCATTGTATTTGATTCTGGTGCCATGCAGCTTGGATATACATTTTTTAATTTGGGGAGGGGAAGGGAAATAAAAAAATGCTAATACAAGGTTGACCCATTGTAGCAATGAAACATACAAGGCAATATGTTGAAAACAAACTTTATAAATTGGGGAGGGGAGGGAGGAAGTGGATAGGGAAGGGATGGTAGGGGGAAAGCAAAGGGGGGGGGTAATAATGCTCGATAAGAAATGCACTCATGACCTTACCCATGTAACTGTCACCCCTCTGTACAGTATCTTTACAATAAAAATATATTAAACAAACAAAAACACCACAAAAATGTTTTGTATAGAGTAAGTTAGGGATAGTATGGCATAATGGAGGATTCTAGCACTGGGCTAAAGAAAAGTCACACGTGTGTTTTCAAGTCTGGAGAGATTATCTTGCTTATGTTTGCATTTTCCTGGCTTGGCATAGAGTCTGGCACAGGACAAGAATTTTCATTTTGTTCAGTATTTAAATGAAAGAAAACATATTGGGGAGAGCAAAACTAACCCTTTAAAGGCCATCCCCTTTACTAAATAATCCCGCAAGAAATTATAAAACAAAAAACTCTGTGATGGAAAGGAGAAGTTAGTCACAGAACTCTATTTTGTCTGAAAGTATGGCATAAGGATTGTTAGTAATTACTATAAAAATAAACATTCAAGCTGAGTTCTCATGCTATGATCCTAGTGACTCAAGAGACTGAGATCTGAGGCTTGCCATTTGAAGCCAGCCAGGGCAAGAAGGTCCAGGGGTCTGTGGCTCAAGGTGATAGAGCACTAGTTTTGAGCAATAAAGCTCAGGGAGAGTGCCCAGGATCTGTATATAAGCCCCATGACCACCAACAAAAAAAGCAGTCAAGAAGAGCAATTTTTGAAAATTAAAAGATTATAGCGAATACATTTCAGACTGTCTAGGTTGTATTGTCGACACACATTTTAAATGGGCCATTATTAATGAGAAAAGGTGAATTTATATAAAGTTAATTTGCCTCCTACTGGTGACTCCTTTCTTGTGTGTGAAGGGATAATACTTGACCAGAAGATGGCAGCATTCTGAAAGAAAAACAAGAAGCAAAAGAGCCAAACAGAGTAATTAATGTGCTTTTTATTGCAAGTTAGCATGCTGATATTATTTTTGATGAATCTTGATTAACCTGGAGATTGTATTTTCAAGGTGTTAGATGTGTTTATTCATTGTTAGAATATACCTGTACTATTTTCTCTTGGGAGAACAAGGTCCTTTGAAAACCCTAACACTTGAGTAAAGATAGAATTCTAACCATGTGCTGTATTAATTCTCTCTGGAAATCAAGAATCTACACACACACACACACACACACACACACACATATGTAGTCATCAAATGAGATCTAGGAGATCTAGGAAGGAAATTAATGCATTAGAATTCTTACCCAGAACATATAAGTGTTGGAAGAAATTTTTGTGCACTGTAAAGTACTTCTGTATATAAAAACAGTTTAAAAATCAAAACAGATTCTCCAGTGGAGATTTCTCTCTCTCTCTTCTCTCTCTCTCTTCTTTCTCTCTCTTCTCTCTCTCTCTCTCTCTCTCACACACACACACACACATGAATAATATATTTGTTAATCTTTTGGACTTATGTGTTCTTACCCTAAACCTATTTTAAGTCAAACCAAGGAATGTATGAATTTCTTTTATTTTGAACAATTTTGAAGGTCTCCTATGAGACTGAAAGATGAATAGAATATCTTATGTCCCTAATTTAAAAAATTTTAATATAATGGAAAATATTCACTGAGGAGCTTATAGTCCATTACTTAAAATGTCTCGTAATTTATATAAAAATAGAATAACAGACAATCTATTCTAACAATATTCTTATGCCAATTAAAAAAGCAATGATGTTACTCTTCTTAACTTAGAAATATGCTAGGAATAACTAAGATAAACAATATATACTTGGTGTTAACGGTAATGAAAACTACTGGGCCAATTTGTAATTTAAAATGCCATCAACTATTTAGTCATTGTTTTCTGGTTTGAGGACATTTAAATTAAAGTCTTCACAGGCACTTTGTAAGAAAAACTTACATTCTGTATTCCACTGTTTCAAAACATTTAAGAAAAAATGACTTTCACCTCTATGTGAATATAAGTAGATAACTGTCCTTGGACCCTATTCTTACTATGTATATAACTCCTCTAAGCACATGGCTTCTCTACCTCCTGGAGTCAGCCTGACCTGATTTCCTTCTCTGTTATCTGAGCTGAACATTTAAGACTCATTAAGTATGCTTATTCCTGAAATACAGCCCAGAAAGTGCTGAAAAGCTCCTAGATCTCAGGCCCCTCTCTTGCCAATCAACCTCTTCCTCATCTGAGTGTTGAAGAAAGTGACCAAGCATGCCAGGAAGTTTCACTAGCACTTTTTAGAGCTAAAAAAAGAAATCAGGTTCCATAACTGACCAAAAAGGATGTCAGATAGAACATAAATAAAAACCAAGTCAAGTGAGGCAAGGCAGCAAACACTTGTAATCCCAGTACTTGGAAGGCTAGTAGGAAGATGATGGTTCAAGGCCAAACTGGAATACATATTCAAATTCTATCTCAACGAAACAGGGGCTCTGGATACAGCTTAATGATTGGCATGTGCAGGGCCTTTTATCTGATTCCTATTACTACAAACAGATTCCAGCCTGGAGAAATCGATAAACAGTTGGATTTATTACTCTTGCCAAAATACCATGATGTTTTAAAACTCTCATCATCAGTTTTTTTTCTTGTATTCAAATTATTTGCAATCGGCGAATAGGCACAATTGTAAGCCAACATACGCGCTATTGAATAATGTCACAAGTCACCTGAATTCATGCTTTGAAAGAAACTCTGTTCTTCCTTTGCATTTTGCAACTATAAATATAGCTGTCAGTGGGGTCATTGAAAGAACTGAAAGGTGGTTATGCAACTTTGGACTGAATGGACCTATTTTAGTTTCTGTCAGAGTCCTGAGGTTTGTCTATGCAGAAAGGGTCTAAACACATGATGTAGGCTGCTCACAGTGATATATATATTAAAAAATAGTAAGTTTTCTTTGTGATTGCATTTCATTGATAGCACACACACATGTTGAGGCAAAAATTAGAGCAACATAAAAGAATTGAGCCATAGCGCCACTTCCTGTTTTTGAGTGTTTAATTGGAGTTAAGAGTCTCATGAAGACTTTTCTTCCTGGGCTGGCTTTGAATTGTGATCCTCGAATCTCAGTCTCCTCAGTACCTAAAATTACAGGTGTGAGCCACTGGCATCCCGTTTGTTTCTGTACTTTTATTCACTGTTTTTGTCAATGACTCACCCTATTTCTCTCTTCATTTTCAAGCTGTAAATCTTGCACCTACTTTCAATTCTTCTCTTTCATCCATTGCAAAAGGTCAGTTTTCAACCCTTATCAGGCTGATCTCTCACAGGGCATCTAACTCTGTATTTTCCCTGTCCCTTGTCAGTGCCCTCTTTATGGCTGTCATGTTCTCTGAACTGAATTCTTGCAAAGAAGTGTACCCCTTCTTTCTATCTTCCTTTGGTGTTTCTTATGTCCCTTCCACTGGGAACTCATTTCTGCATTACCTTTAAAATTTTAGTTTTTTTAAAAAACAGATCATTTTATTTTCTTACTTAAATGGCAACCTCACCTTACCCAGAAAGCAACTTTTTGTTTTTGTCTGAACATTGAAAGTTCTCCACAAACTTGACCTAAAGGTGATTGTAGCCATATATTTTGCCAGTTGGAGTTATGTGTGCTTTATTTTACTCAAATTACCCAGAATTCCTTGTAAAGACTTTTTGTGTTCTTACATATTTTTGCCTGCTATTCATCTCTCCTTTTCTTTACCTGAGAAATACTTTTTTTTTTCCTGAGGGTCATGGGGCCTGAACTCTGGGCCCAGGTGCTGTCCTTCAGCTCTTCAGCTCAAGGCTAGCACTCTACCACAGTGCCATTTCTTTTTCTGCTTATGTGGTGCTGAGGAATCGAACCCAGGGCCTTATGCATGCTAGGCAAGCACTCTACTACAGAGCCATCTTCCCAGCCCCTACCTGGAAAATTCTTTGTCATCATTTAAGATGATATTTCATTTTTCCTAGTAGCTAAGAATCCTATTTTGGTATTCATTGAATATCAAATTCACAACCACACATTTGGCTACGAGCTACTTGTGTCAGTGTATACAGCTAGCTAGGCAGTGAGAGTGAAGGTCACAGAGACTGCTGAGCTACCCCCAAATTCCATCCTCAGGGCCAATGAGCTGTCTTCCCTGCTGCTGCCAATTATCGCAGCTACTTGTCTTGTTGGGAAATGTCCTTGACAACAAGAAACTACCTCATCAAGGTTACACAACTTTCTATGGACAGGCAAAGGCCAATGACTGGTAAGTTTGGGGAAGAAACTTGCCCATTGTCTCAATTTGGAACAACCATAGGGAGCCACACAAGCTAGCTCCACACAGAATCAGTGGAGGCTGCAGTTGCCACTGCCTTACAGCTCAACGTCACTCTAATTGGTTCTCAGTTATGCCTTTCTTTCATCCATTCATGCTCCTCTCAGGGCTCTCTATTACCATCCACTCTCACCATCTTTACCATCCTGGGCAATTCTTAATCCTGGAGTCTGATTCTAGATTCAATAAAGATACAATAGATAAATTAAGCAGACTTATAGATGGCTGATAGCATTATTAATGGCCTTTAGATAAATATGCAATTTTATTCTATAGAAGTATATGAGAAATATTAGAACTCAAGACAAAAATCTATACTGATTTTCCTTCATATTACCTACCTTACATATCTATCTATCTATCTATCTATCTATCTATCTATCTATCTATCTATCTATCTATCTATCTATCTATCTATCTATCTATGCAAATCATTTGGGTGTAATATAGAAGGGAAAGCTACAGATGCATTATAAGTAGAAGACTGATCACATCTTTTTGATGTATCCCCAACATGTCAAATTAAATACGTGTGTGTGTGTGTGTGTGTGTGTGTGTGTGTGTATACTGTATTGGGACTTTAACTCAGGGGTTCATGCTCTTGTTTGTCTTTTGTGCTCAAAAGTAGTGCTCTAGCACTTGACCTATATCTCTACTTCCAGCCTTTAGCTGATTAATTAGAGGTAAGAGTCTTCTGGATTTATCTAACTCAGCTGGCTTTGAACCAAGATCCTTAGATCACAGCCTCCTGAGTAGTTAGGATTACAGGCAAGAACCACTGGCACTGGCTTTGGAGGTATTTTAAAAGCAAACTTTTAAACAAAATGTTTAAATAGGGATACAGGTTGCTCCATTGCAGCAATGAGATGTCCGAGACACTATGTTGAAAAATGAACTTTACAATTTAGGTGGGGGTGGGAGGTGGGGGTGAGGTGTGTGTGTGGGGAGTGTAGTTGTGGAGATAGGAGGGAAGGGATGGTAGGGGAAAAACAAAGGAGGAGTCAACAATGCTTGATAAGAAATGTACTCATTACCTTGCCCATGTAACTGTAACCCTTATGTACAGCATTTTCACAATAAAGAACTTATCAAAAAAGCAAACTTTTGCTGATTCTAAGGTCTAAATAGTCATCAATTAAAATTCTTTAAATTTCCAACTTTATTCTACCAAAGAGAGAAAGCATGAAGATGTGTCACATGATCTACAATCCAATGTTTTGAATTACTGGATTGGCCTCTCCTCAAAACCTTGCCATCCCTGCTAGCAGCACCATAGACCAAGGTTGAGTCCAGTCCCTTTCATCTTGTCTGCTGTTTCTTTTTCCCTCACTCTACTGTGTGTTACTATCCCCCAGGACTCAAGATTCAGTGATGAGGAAGCCTTGGGCATGAATGCAGTGGTCCAGCTGTAGAGGAATGCACTCTAAGTGGGTAACCTTGGAAATAAAGAGGCTGTCTGAATTCACACAATTCCTCAACGTTTTTCTCTCTCTTACAATTGCTTTCATGTGGGTTTAAATAAAATTTGTGCTCTATGTTGTACCATTGATACACGGGATAAAAATAAGTCTGGCTAAGGCAGGTAGCAGAAGGTGCTTCTGGGTATATAGAGTAAATAGCACCGATTGATTTGGTAATTATTGCTTGTTTGTTGTATTTACATTATGACTCCCTTGGTAAATGTCTATTCTGTAAATTACTATATTTATATGAAAAAAATGTTCTTCCTATTGAAACACCAAAACAACAGCAAAAACTACACAAAACAGGCGAAATAATTAAGAGTTGACTTCATGAACATCAACAGAATTTTTTGAAAGAACTACTAACCCAGAGATCCATCTAGATCATACCACTTTGTCACAGTTGGCAGAGGAGAGAGGCATTCAGAAGTAGTGGTGGCAGCAAAATCTCAAGAGGATGAATTACTGATTTAGAAGAAATTTTCACAGAAAATACTACATACTAAGAATCGTAACTTTTTGAGAGATGATAGCTCCAAATACAAAAATGTGTGATTTTCGGAATCCCTGAATGATTGTTTGAGATAGTGCTTTTCCACTTAAAAATACAGTATGTGGTAGACCCAGCTCCAAGCTGTAGTGAAGAAGGGCTTCTGTGTAAACAGCTACTGAATATTAGAACACCAGAATTCTTGGTTGAACGTTTCAACTGGCTTTCACTGTCTTCAAGGAGTGAGTCCAGAGGCCCTCAAAAACCAAGGGTAGAATTAATTACCAATCTGTTATTAATCACGAAAGTAGAGAAAAATAAGGAAATCTATTGCAAATATAATTAGGGCTTTGGGACAGCTAGGTTTGCAACGAAGAAAGGGATGACTGTAAAAATGGCTTCTCCTGGTTATTATTATAGCAAAGCGCTATGAATTTTATTCTTGGTTGCTGTAATGTGGCATGTTATTGGCTTGCCATTTTATACTGCACAGAAATAACTGGAAGTTGTTATTTCTTTTGGATGAAGCTGTGAACTGGACTTGAGGAGTCATATTGGCACATGGAAAAAATTAACTTTTTTCTCATTATAATGATAACATACAAAGAACGATTCATACAACCAAATCTTAGGTGGTAGACACACTTTTTGAATATTGTTTCTTGTCTTAATGGAATCTATTCAAGGCATTCCATCATTGTATGAGTTTCAATCTTGTCATTTTATGGTTTCTGCTTCAGACTCCTAGTTAACCAGGTGTATAATAAGCACAAAAAGGAAGCAAGACACATTTGCCACTCTCAAGTGTACATCTGTATAATACGAGGAATGAGTGTATGTGGGCACAAGTTAGAGTTATATTTTAACAAAATGAATCTCCTGAATTTAATGCCCCAACGTACACTTGAGGATGTCCTATGGAGATCAAATAGGCATCCCAAACCAGACTGTCACAAGCTAACGTGTATGTGGATTACAACCAGATGTTAATATCTAAAACCCCACAAAACCATGAAAGAATTTTTATTTTTTTCAATATCAAAGTGAGTAGCACTGGAAAATGTTTCTATTTTTCAAAGTCAAAATCAATAAATTACATATTTATTATTTCAAAATCTAAAATATATGAATGGAACCTTTTATGCTTTTATAAAGGAATTCTAAAGAAAAAACCTTATTATAATCATCACTGAGTGAATTTTATTTTTCAAAACATTTTTCCAGTTTTCTGGTTGCTCTGTTTTCCTTTTAAAATTAAGCTTTAAAACGTGCCTTATTTTTCTTCCCCATAAACTATGAAGATCTTACTGAACACAAAGGCAAATAGTTCTTCAAATATTACCTACACCTACTTTAGTGTTACTATGCAGCTATATTAATCCGAAATTGACACATTGAAAAGCATTACAATGAAAGGCATGTTTTTGTTGCTGTTGTTTGTCATGGGGCTTGAACTCAGGGCCTAGGTGCTATCCTTGAGTTCTTTGGCTCAAGGCTAGAGCTTTACCATATTGAGCCACAGCTCTACTTCCAGTTTTTGAGTGGTTAATTGGAGATAAGAATCTCACTCTCCTGGGGACTTTCCTGCCCAGGCTGGCTTTGAACTGTGATCCTCAGATCTCAGCCTCCTGAGTAGCTAGGATTACAGGTGTGGCCCATTGGTATTTGACTGAAAAGCATTTTTCTAAGACCACAAGTTCTCTTTTTAAATTTATTAATTATCAACTGTACTAAGTCAACTTTTTTATGTTTCACAACATGAACTAAGCTGTTTTTTAAAAATCTGTGTCATTTTCTCCTTATCTATACTGTCTGTGTTCTTTTCTAATGATATAATATTTGACATGATGACATTTCTGTTTCTAGTGAGTTTTTGCTATTATTTTTCCCCTCTAGGCTTCAATAAAAAGAGGTATTTACATTGGATATTTGAAAAATAAAACCTCTATTTGGTTTTATTGTGTTTTTTAAAATTTTAGAATAACTATGTTACAAAATAAAATAAAAATTTAGAATGATTTCAGATTCACTCAAAGGTGGCAAGAATAGTTCCAAGTGTTTCCATGGTATTAGGAAACTCATGGTTCCCTATAAAACTAGAATGATCACTGCGCTGCACTGTTAGCGTAGCTTTGGGCCTTGTAACTCTGCCTCAGCAGCCCCTGTCCCACAGGCTTCCACATGGCATATAGCTTTCCTGTTAGGCTTGTGCTCCTCTGGCTTGGAACGGTTTTTCTATCTTCTCTAATTTTGAAAGGTACTGGCAGGGGAGCAGATATCCACAGTTTGATTATACTAGGGTTTGGCACAGTCTCTATTTGATTTAAATAGTGGACACCATAAGAGAAAATGACCCGCCTTAAAAAAATGTATCTGTTCATCTGCTACGATTATCCTAAATGTATACTAATTATTGCAAATAAGGGAAACCATGGGACCTATGACCATATAAGATGATGCTAAGTGAAATGAACTCCAAGACATGGACACAAGAGGTTTTTCTTTGTTGTTGTTTTTAATGTACTATATGATTTCTTGTTTCTTTTGTGTGTTATTCCCCCTATGGTTTATTTCCTGTTGTCACTGTATTTGATTTTGGTACCCTGGGTATTGTATATACATTTATCTAAATTAAGGAAGGAAAGGAACAACGGATGGTGAGACAAAGGACAAGGGGAGAACCTATTCAACATCGATACTCACGAGACAATATGTTGCGAATGATCTGTACAACTTGGGAGGACTGGGAGGGAGGGAAAGTGGGGAAAAATGAGGAAGGGGGTAACAAGTTCAGCAAGAAATGTACTTATTACCTTACTTATGTAACTGTAACCCCTCTGTACATCACTTTGAAAATAATGCATATATATAATGTATCTGATAATCATAAATACAAAAAACACAATGTATTTTGTAATAACCTGATCAAAAAGTTACATAAATTGTGTTTTAAATGATACATTAAAATGATCTAATTTGGATTCCAGCACCTACCATCAATGCAGTCATTCATTGTATAGACATATGATCATCTATAGAAGAGAGGTGACTGCATTTCCAAATAAAACTTGGTTTCCATTGAAAGTATTATTAGGAATCCCTGGCTGCTATTATTTTCTGGTTTGGGTCACTGTAATGTTTATCTGTATGTTGGGAAAGGACAATTGAAGTGAATGGCATGCAAATGGTTTCCACATCTGCATGAAGTACAGCCTGATTGATGACAGTGAGATGCTTCATTCACAAAAAGCCCAAGGGATGTCATCTCTGTCAATGTGTCTCAATGCATTTGTTATCTGTAGCAAAGATGTTAGGGTGTGCAAAATTGATCTATTCCCTGGGTAAGAGACTGACTCAGAAGAACTCAAACATAGGCTACTTTAGGAATGTTGGTAGAATCCACAAAGCTATGGACAGTTTACCTAGAAATGTGTAATTGCAAATGTGTAAAGGCAAAGGTTTAAGGATTCTTCTACATCCAATCATGAACTTTAGAAACATTAATCCCTTAATAATCTCAAGGAATGTATATACACAAAAATGGAATGTGCATATACAGATGCATTGAAATGCATCTCATGCAACTCATGATTTTTCTGAGCAAAATACCCAAAATATAAACCTGTTATTTAAAAAACATGCATATTAGGTAAGATATTTTTTAATTAAAAAAGGAAATAAGGCTGGGTGCTGGTAGCTCACACCTGTAACTCCTAGCTATTCAGGAGTCTGAGATCTGAGGATTGTGGTTGAAGCCAGCTCAGGCAGGAAAGTCCGTGAGACTCTTATCTTCAATTAACTGCCGGAAAACAACTGGAAGTGGTGCTGTGGCTCAAAGTAGTAGCGTGTTAGCCTTGAGCATGAAGAGGCTCAGGGACAGTGCCAGGCCCTGAGTTCAGACCCACAACCAGCAAAAAAGAAAGCAAAAGCAAACAACAACAACAACAAATAACAAATAGGAAATATGGCATTGTTTTTATTTATTTACCTAGTTTGTTTCTGAAACAAGAGGTAATTAAACATCCGAGGCTGGTCTCAAACTCACTGGCTTCCTCTCTCAGTCGCCCAAGTGTTGGGGTTAAGACACTATTTTCTAAAATGACTTAAACTTTAATAAAATTCATTAAAATTTGTCAAAATTACTGTGCAATCAGTCTCTAATTTTCTGCACCTTGAAGCATTTAGAACTTTCAGGGTGAATATTACTGAAGAAGCCTTCCAAAGCAGAAAAATTGCTTCATTCTCTGTCAAGCCTGGAAGGGGAAATGAATAGATTGTATGTAGGGGCTTCATCCACTTGACCTTAATGTTAACAGGAAGCTCTGGATTATAATGAGAGAATTTTTCCCCCTTTCAACAATAGCTTAGAAGGATTAGAGGATTTTTGAAATTGTCAGTAAAAGCAACTAAAATATTAGATTGTTGATGGCACTGGAATATGATATTTGTTTCAAATCACCTAGAAATGATCTTAGAATCACAAGACTGGATACATTTCTTGAGGGATCACTTTGGAATCTTGGGATTTGTTTTGAGCTACTGTTGAAATGAATTAACTATACTGCTTGGGGTCATCTGTTTTCCCTTGGTTCCTGCCACTTCTTGAGCTGATGGTCACCTCTTCTATTCATGTTGTCTATCTCTGTAATAATAATCAAAGACCTGGCAGTGTATTCAATCTGTGAAACTGTGAAACCTACTGTGTTATCTTGAGCTGGTATATGCCAAATCTAGCCTTTTACCCTATAGCAATTACAAATATTGAAGGCCAATTATTGATGTCCTTGATTAGAAGATGATTTTTTGAATTGCATAGGTAATGTCTCCCAATATGCATGCCAATATACTTCAAGGTCCCTTTATGTTGCTGAGCACATACTTGAAGCTGCTCTGTCCCAAATTGCTCAAGTTATTACAGTTTCCATTACTGTGATTAAAATTCTCTGTATCACCAATTAAATACAGGAGTTTCTGGGGGTGGAACAGAGCTAGAGATTCCACTAAATTAAAATTGCATCCTTTTATGATGATATCTTTAGGTCTTCTGTACAGTAGAACAGTAGATGGCTTTGTTCCTCTCGTTACCTATTTTACAAATAAAAGCTGTCCTTGTCCTCGTGATCTGAGGATCAGTCTCTTTCTTCATAAATGTACAATTAAAGTGACGAAGTGACTGCTCTTAAAACTATCCTTAAGAAAAACAACAACAACAAAAACTCCTCTGACTCAACTGAAAGAGCTGAAGGCATTCCCTCTAAGATCTGGAACTGGAAAAGAATGTTCACATCTACAACTCTTATTCAACTCATATTAGAGATCTTCACAGGAGCAACTAGTCAAGAGAAAGAAATAAAGGACACCCAGTTCAAAATAGGCAAAGTCAAACCATCTCTCTTCTCAAACAACATGATCCTCTGTGTAGAAAACACTACAGCTTCAACTAAAAAAATGGTATATGCATTTAGTAAAGTTGCTGAATGCATCAACATACACTCAGTAGCAATTTTTTTATGTGCCAGTAATGATAAATGGATGGAAAAAGCAATCCCATCCGATACGGTTATAGACATACACAGAAGCAAAGTATTAAGGAATAAATTTAATTGAAGAAGTGAAAGTTATGAAACAATTGAAGAATTATAGAGGTCAAACTCAGAAAAACAGAAAGACAACATGCTCATGGGCTGGAAGACTGTATTGTTAAAATGGTAGTCATATCTAAAGTGACCTTTAGATTCAATGTAATACTCATCAAATGAACAATGACATTCTTCATGGAAATAGAAAAAATAATAAAATATCATATGGAATTTCAAAAAGACCCAGTAGTCAAAACAACTCTGAGCAAAAAGAACAAAGCTGGAGGCATCTCATACATGATGCCCACAGTGAAAAAAAACAGAGATTATTCATTGATCTCTTTCTAGTAGTAAATATAAAAGAAGTTCTTGTGGCAAATAGACAGAAATCTATAAACCTTGGACAAACATTTTGTGGTAGCTAGTCAATATTATCAAAGGTTTCCTGAAAATCATTTTGTCATGTTACTTGTTTAAATGCCTCTGTTAGCTCAACAGAGAAACAAGTGTCAAATGAGTCATCTTACAATGTCATGTTTTCTACCTAATATTAAAATTGAAAATTAGGTTCACTATAAAACAGTAGAGCTCTGTAGGTTACTAGAATTTTCTATTTTTCAAACATCTGTTATGCATTGCACATTTTCTTTAAGAATTTTTCTCAAAAAATCTATCTTTGACAGTGGAGTGTCCATTTTGGGTACTTTCCATAGCTAGCTGAGAATTTTAAGTTATAGCTTAGTCACTAGATAGAGTTATATGCCATGATGTTTAACTCTAACTTTGGCATTAGTCAAGATTGATAGGCTATTCTTGGTTGTATTAAGTGGACTAGTCCCTGTGGAGTTCATTTCTATTTTTCTTACTTGCTTACTAATGAGCAGTGGCATGACTGTGAAGCTAGACGCTGCTAACGTATAAGTTAGTTATACCCACACAGCTAAGTAATATTCACATCCCTTTTCAGAGATAAGGATTCCATGACAAGTAATTCTTCTCTTCAATAATTAAAATATATCTTAATTATGACTTATGCATGAATAATTTGATCAATTGATGTGACAAAAAAGAGATATATTTGAGCAAGGAAATCTTGGATTACTCCAATGGGTTAAAGTTCTGGGGGAAAAATACTTCTTCAAAATGCTTAAATAGGGATACAGGTTGACCATTGTAACAATGAGATACGTAAGACAGTATGTTGAAAACAAACTTTACAATTTAGGTGAGGGGGTGGGGAGTAGGGGGGGAGTGTAGTTGTGGAGGTGGGAGGGAAGGGATGGTAGGGGAAAAAACAAAGGAGGAGGCAACAATGCTTCATAGGAAATGTACTCACTACCTTACTCATGTAACTGTAACCCTTCTGTACATCCAGTATTTTTACAATAAAAACGTATTAAAATATAAAACCATGAACTTTCATATTTGACATAAAAATGACTGTTCTTATCACAAACTTTATTAAAAGTAGTTAAACACACACACAAATAGGTGCATAACTAAGTGGGTCTGGCTTATAAACATGAGAGAACTGAAAGACTCTGGGAGCTTCACAGACAAAGCTGCATATATCATAATGAATTATGAATTGCTCACACACTGCGTATTCCATAGGAAAGATACGGAATGTATTGGTAATTATTCTAAAGAAAAGTTGAACATAAAGTTAATATCAAGGTTAAAAATAACTCTGTAGTAAACTAGCAGGTGCTTTCAAAAGTGAACTAAAGCAAAAATTCCTAAAAAAGAAACTCTCTCATTTGTCCTTAGTATTTAAAAAAGCCAATAGTCCAGTGATTCTTGAAATATTTAAGATAAAACTTGTGAGAGAAGGACTGTGCGTAATAGTGCATGCGTGTAATCCCAGCTGCATGAAAAGTAGATGGAGAAGGATTATGGTTCAATGTTGACCTCAAGAAGTATGAGTCCCTATCTGAAAAAAATGGCATAGCATACTTATCCAGCAAGCATAGTAAGACCTTGAGTTCAATACCTAGTACAGTAAAAGAAGGTGTTGGTATTATAGTAAGGCAGCATCCCATTCCATTGTCTAAATGTGGACCTCTCTCTGCTACAGTATAAACTGGTTAAAAATAGAGTCTAGAATTTATTCCACTCCAAGTCTTTTTGTCCACTTTTTTGTTCAATAGATGTTATCATCAAAATGCTCTAGATATAAATAATCAAATATAGATAATATAAATAATAAATCTTATGTAAATATTAAAATCTGTCATACTTGTTATTACAATGATGTATTTTCATTCACCCTTTGGTCACAGTGATTTACTGTGTTTTAAATTGAGAGTATTCTCTTTTGAATCCTATTTTAGAACTATCTTTTATTTTAAAAGCAGGCAAACCAGCAATCCAAACCTGTTTCTCTGTGTTAAACTAACAGGGGCCTTAAAAAAATAATACGACACTGTGATTTGCACTAAACTAGGAAAGGTTATTTTGGAACTGCTTGGACTTTAGATATTTGAAGTAGTAATTACTTCCTCCATAAATACTACCTTTTAGAGTCAAATACTACTTTCCTGTTGCAGTTCACTTTTAAGTTAAAAGAAAACGTCTTTTATCCAAAATTCACCCTGTTAAATTATTCCACATGATAACTATCCTTTTTATTTGTTTTAGTAGCATTGTAATATCTATGAGAGGTCATCATGATAGTGACAATAGCTGACACTTATTCAGTTCTTATTCTCTTTTGCTCAAGCCTAGAAATCTATCACTTTGAGCCACAGTGCCTCTTCCTTAGTACTTACTCATTTCAGTAAGCATTGTATATTGCTATGCCATTTAATACCACAAAAATTTAGGTTATCTATCTATCTATCTAACTATCTATCTATCTATCTACCATCTATCTATCTCTCAAGTATCATCTACTATTATCTATCTATCTACTATCTATCTATCTATCTATCTATCTATCTATCTATCTATCTATCTATCTATCTATCTAATTCCCCTGTTTACATGTAGACCTTCCTCTGACTAGAGTTCAAGCTGGTAAAAGACAGAGACTAGATTTTTTTTCTCCCCAAATCTATTTAAAAATAGGTTTTCATTGTGAAAATACTGTACAGGGGCTGGGAAGATGGCATAGTGGTAGAGCGCTTGCCTTGCATGCATGAGGCCCTGGGTTCGATTCCTCAGCACCACATAAGCAAGAAGAAAAAAGCCGGAAGTGGCGCTGTGGCTCAAGTGGTAGAGCGCTAGCCTTGAGCTGAAGAGCTGAGGGACAGCACCCAGGCCCAGAGTTCAGGCCCCACGACTGGATTCCCCCCCCCAAAAAAAAGAAAAAAAAGAAAATACTGTACAGAGATGGTTACAGTTACATGAGCAAGGTAATGAGTATGTTTCTTATCCAGCATTGTTGCCTCCTCTTTGTTTTTCCCCTACCATCCTGTCCCTCCCACCTCCTTAACTAGCCCCCCCCACCTAAATTCGTTTTTCAACATAGGTCTTGTACATATCATTGTTGCAGTCTCCAAATCTTTTCATCTAGCATAAGTCATGGCATGTAACAAATGCTCAAAGGATGTTTATCATAAAAATATTCTAGATATAAATAAGAAGGGATTAAATTTATGTCTATTTACATACTATCATCTATGTATCACTAAGGTTTGGAGACTTTTTCCAACTGGTAAACAATATGATCAAGTTCATAATAGAAAAGGCATCTGCAGATCTGTATTCTTCGAATCATGTTTTTTGAAGCTGCAAGTATTCAGTAACAAAATTTAATGGCCACATTTTGCATCCACCAAGATTCATGGCCTGGCTTTGCAAAGTATATTATAAAACATCAAACAATATGTGTTTTGAAAGGTGGTATGTAAGTCAATGTCATCAAGCCAATAGCCAAGATTCCAAGAGTACCTCTTCCACATTGTATGCATGGAAAATCAACTCTTACCTGATCTTCACCAGCACATACATTTTGAAACTGACCATTATCGTTTGCAACTTACCATTGCCTTGGGTTTGGTTCCAGAACTGGACACTGGAGTAGAAGATGTTGTATCCATCAACTCAGTGTTAGGAGGCAAGTTTACTTGGGTCTGGTGTACTGAAATGGTATCTGCTCCACTTTCAGATCCTGATTCCAGATCCTGTTAAAAATAAATGCGTTGCTATGAAGGAAGGAGATGCATGCCCACTTTCCTGCTCTCCTTTCCATCTCCTCCTCTGTCAACACACACAGACACAATAAAGAGTTGTTCACTCAACATGATGCTCATAGTCCTGCCTATTTTATAGTAACAGTTACACTCTGCTAAGGATCTTTAGATATGAAAGTCAGAGGTAATATATTACTTTTTTAAAATAACTTAACATCTTAATGTGAATAATAAAAGTCAATAGTGGGAGCTAGCTAGGGCACTACACTAAGAGTTGGGAAGTAGAAGCCTATAGATAACCCTAAGCAATTAGCTTAACACCCCACATGCAACTAAGTACTTCTCAGATTTTCTCACTGGGTCATTGCACACATCAAATAATGAGGAAGTCTTTATTTTTCCTCACCCTGCTCTTCTCTCATTACACTAGACTTCCATGGTCACACCTACCACAGTGGCCTTGAATCATTCAGCTCAAGTTTCTATCTAACTATGAGACAAGAATTGTGTTGGATCATATGCAACTCAATTCCCTTATTTGAAAGTGGAGATAATGACATTACGCATTAATGGAATTTTATGAATATTAAACAAATGGAACTCAAAGTACATGTGGTTGGCATACAATAATTTCAATTAAATATTAGTCATTATAAATATGATGTGTGTGTGTGTGTATGTGTGTGTGTGTGCGTGCGCGCGCGCGTGTGTGTGCCTTCATAGTATATCTGGGGCTTGTACTCAGGGTCTGGATGCTGTAGTTTTTTTTTTTTTTTCATTCAAGGCTAGAGCTCTACCACTTGAGCTACAGCTCCATTTCTGGGTTCTTATGGACTTTTCTTCCTGGGCTGGCTTTGAACTGTGATCTTCCTCTCAACCTCCTGCATAGCTAGGATTACAGATGTGAGCTATTTGTGCCCAGCTGATTGTTTTTAATACCACATTGTCTTAGTAACTCCTAAGTAACAAGGTATCTGTTGAGTGTGTGCAATTATTCTAATCTCTGCAGATTGTGCATTGGAATTAACAAATGCTCTCTTTGAATTACAGGAGACCTAGCTATATCGAGGAGAGATGGGAGAAGGAGAAAGTCAAGAATAGAAGGATAAAAGAGTAGAAGTCAAGAGTAAAGGATACTATAACAAACCTACAGCCAGCATTATACTTACTGGAAAAAACTAAAGCCATTTCCTCTAAACTCAGGATTGAGACAAAGATGTCCACTCTCTCCACTTCTTTTTAATTTAGATTAGAATGCCTAGCTAAAGCAATAAGACAAGATGCAAACATGAAGGGGATCCAAATAGGGAAAGATGAAGTAAAACTCTCCCTCTTTGCAGATGACATGATCTTGTATTTAAAGAATCCCATGACTCCACTCCTAAATTACTTGAACTAATTTGAAACTTTGGCAAAGAAGCAGGGTACAAAGTTAACCCTCAAAAATCAATGAGTTTTTTGTATTCCAACAATGAGAAGAGCATGGCTGAAATCAGGAAAGCAACTCCTTTTCTAATAGCCCCACAAAAAATACCTAGGAGTTAACTTAACTAAAGAAGTGAAGGACCTCTAGACAGCTTCTTCAGTAAATGGTGCTGGAAAAATAGGTTAATCACCTGTAGAAAACTCAAGCTAGATCATTATATATCACCCTACACCAGAATCAACTCCAAATGGATCAAATTCCTTGGAATCAAAGCAGATACCCTGAAAATATTACAGGATTGAATAGGAGAAAGCCTAGATCTCCTTGGCACAGGCTGAAAATTTCTTAATGGAGACCCAGAAACACAACAAATCAAAGAAAGGTTCGACAAATGGGATTGCATGAAGCTGCAGAGCTTCTGCATGGCAAAGGACATAGGTAGCAAGATTAATAGAAAGCCCATGGATTGGGAGAAGATCTTCACTAGCCATACAATGGACAAGGGTCTCATACCTAAAATATACTTGGAACTCAAAAAATTAAATACCCCAACTACAAATCCTCAAAGAAACAACTGCTCGATAAATAAGTGGGCTAAAGACTTAAAGAAAAATTTCTCTGAAGAGGAAAGAAGGATGGCCAGTAGACACATGAAGAAATGCTCAACCTCCCTAGCCATAAAAGAAATGCAAATCAAAACAACCTCGAGATTCCACCTCATCGTAGTTAGAATGGCTATAATCAAGAACTCTAACAACAGATGCTGGAGGGGATGTGGTCAGAAGGGAACCTTACTGCATTGTTGGTGGGAGTGTAAACTTGTTCAACCACTTTGGAAAGAAGTATAGAGGTTCTTCAAAAGACTCCACATTCCACATAGAGCTCCCCTATGACCCAGCAATCCCACTTTTGGACATTTACCCAAATGTTTACAAACAAGACCACACTAAAGCTACCAGCACAACTATGTTTATTGCAGCATTATTTACCATAGCTAAGATATGGAACCAACCCAGATGCCCCTCACTGGATGAATGGATCAAGAAAATGTGGTATATATACACAATGGAATTCTATGCCTCCATCAGAAAGAATGACATCGCCCCATTTGTTAGGAAATTGAAAGTCTAGGGAAAATTATATTAAGTGAAGTAAGCCAGGCCCAATTTCTTAATCTTACTTTTCACTTGGCAGCATTATTTTCCTCAATGTTCACCAACTCTGTGTGAAAAATAATGCTATCATCACTTGCAAAGTGACAAATCCCAGACTTAAGGCAAGTGACATTTCCAAATCACACTCTAAAATCTTTATCTGACAGAACTGATATTAACATACAGGTCTTGTTGGATGTGTAGAGACAAAGTGACTTCAAATTTATAGTTTTCAAGTTCATTTTGTAACACTAATCCTTAACTGAAGTATTTCATGGAATACAGTACATAGTTTTAAATTGAAAAGATAAGTGGATGTTATCACAAATAAATACAGAAACTGGAATAATTCTAGTTTAAGAATCCATCTCTACTGGCTCCCAGTGGCTTACACCTATAATCCTAGTTACTCGGGTGGCCGAGATGTGAGGATCACAGCTCAAAGCCAGCCCTGGCAGTTTTTCTCAAATAAACTACCAAAAAAGCCAGAAGTAGACTTGTGGCTCAAGTGGTAGAGTATTAGCTTCAAGCAAAAGAAGCTCAGAGACAGCACCTCAGCTTTAAATTCAAGCTCCAGGACCAGCAAACAAACAAACAAAAACCCACAACAACCCCTCCATAAAAAAACAAAACCAAACAACAAACAGACCTTTTTGACTTAAAAGCTCAACTTTATGAATTCACCAGCACACAGAGGACCAAACCTACATAAGTAACTGAATAGGGCTACCTATGCATAGCTTAGTACAAATGTTATTATTTCTCTTTTCACCTTTGAAAAGAGAAATCACATCTGGGCTCTATCTAGATCTAGATTCATTCCCTCTTTACCTGTCCACTGCTCCTATGTACTAAATAATAACTGAATTACTTTCCTGAATTGTATTACTCTGATACCTAATACTTTCCCTGTTACCTGCTTTGTGCAGTTCATTTTATGTATCTTCTTCCCACAAAGCTCCAGTCATCACTGGTACTCAGTTCCCCAACTGTGTCAGGCAATGGGAACATATAGATTTCAGAGGAGTTCTTGTAGCAGAAAATCTTTGTGCTATGTGCTATAATAGCACTGCGTGTACAGTTCAATCAAAGCACAAATGAATGGGCCGCTTGAGACCCTATGAAATAAGATTTCATTGGTGATTCCCTTTTGAAAGAAGCTAGGGAAGCTGTGATATTTCCCAAGGAAATTAGTCTTACAGAAGGGAAAACTGAGTTAGAATCTGGATATAAGATTTAAGGGGTAAATGTAGGAAGAGAAATCACATGAGTATATAGGCTGTAATTTCTGAGGTGGTAAAGAAGTAAAAACAAAAGAGGAACCAGAAGTCAAGAAGTGGTAAAAGTTATTGAAGACATGACTGTATTCGGTATTGTCCAGTGCTACAGTGAAGATAGTGAAGTTACTAAGGCATCTGTCAGATAAGAGGCATGGAATAGTGGTCAACAATTAAGTGAAGATGCAGTAGAAGTTTGGGTCAAAAAGGAACAAGTGAAGGGCTCTTTGTAATTGGGAGAAAAACTTTGTTTTAAATCTTCTAAATGGAAAACAGCCATGGATTCTCTTATTATCACCTCTCTTGTTCTTGCACACTAATATAGAAGTCTTAAGCACAGGAAGCATTTATTTATTGAATAGGTACATGGTAGAGACATCGAAGCATGTATATATGCTCAAGAGGAAAAGAATAAGATCCAAGCTGCCAGCTAGGGGCCAGGCTGTCAGGAAAGTATCAATTTGGAAGAAAATCTGGCATGCCTAGTTTTTGGGGAAGAGGGGAATGTATATTTCCTTTCCTTTCCTTAAGCTGCCTATATGTTAAAAAAGAAAAAAAAATCCCCAAAGAATAGGAACTTATAGGAATAGAGAAATAGAATTTGAGTCTATGAGGGCAGATGAATCATTGGTGAAGCAAAACCAGCAGTAAGAAGGGATGCAAGTAGAGACTTAGCCTATAAAATAAAACATTAAACGACAAGAACATGATGTCTTTTACTAAAGAGACACTTACAGTCATGTCTACTTAGCAAATGGACGTTTGCTAAGAGGTACATGCTAAAGTGGGAAGGGATTTTAGGACAAGAATAAAAGTTTTGAATAGTCACCTGGACAATTCAAGGAGACCAAAGAGTAGTGCAAAAGGTTCAACAAAGTTAGTGGTCAACATCTACATGTGTTTTAATCTTCCCTTCAGCATAGATAAAATATCCCGAGATTATAAATATTTCTTTGCTTATACATTGATTCAAAACAATTAGGAACATAAACTCAAAATACTGTGTTGACTTCCAGAGAGCCTTGGCAATGATTCCACTGCAAATGCAAAACTTACATTCTGGGTTGGCTTATAATGCAGCAGAATGACATGGGCTTTTCTGAAGAAGTGGGAAGTGAATCTCAGTTTGCTATGTAACTTTTGGCAAATCAGTACCATTCTGTGTCACTACGTAAGTCATCATTTCTGAATCTCAGGCTTCTTATTATAGGACTGTCAAGAAGACAAGTAATGGAATATGTGTATGTGCATATGTGTGTATGTTTTCTAAAACAAGAAAAGTATTACCTTGCAGAGGCATGTAAAAGAAAGAATGCACATAGGTAGTTTAATACATACACACACTTATGTATAGTGAGTATATATAGACTATATAGTCTATATCTATCTCTATATATGTATCTAAATTATATACATACATACATACACACACACACTCAATAAAGCCAGGCATGGTGACTTATGCCTGTAATCCCAATCACTCAGGAGATGTAAATAGATAATTATAGTCTCAGACCAGCCAAAAATCATGAGACCCTATCTGAAGAATAACTAAAACAAAAAAGCTGGGAGTGTGCTCATGTGATAGTACAGTTTTTGCCTAGTAAGAAAACTGAGTTCAAACCCCCAGAACATCCCCTCTGCTCCTCCTGAAAATTTAATGCATGTTACATATTAATGACTCCCTCTACCCACCCCCTGGCCACTCTGCTAACTCCCCAGTCCTCTGCCACTCATGGTGTGAGTGGCTATCATTAGCCAGCCCCAGGACCCACCAAACTGACAAGTGGTGGGTGCTTGGACTAAGAGAAGTGTTGAGATTACAAAGGAGAAAATCAGATATTATGGGCTGGGAAATCTACCATAAATGGAGCCAATTTGTAAGCTCTATCTGCACAGCCTCGTTTTATTTTTTTAAGTTTATTTTATTGTAAAAATGCTGTACTGAGGGGTTACAGTTAAGTAAGGTAAAGTAAGTAAGTAAGGTAATGAGTACTTGTCTTCTCAAACATTATTACACAGTCTCATTTTAAACTTTCCCTTTTCCTATTATTTGTAAAATTCATATTAAATTCACTCTCAAATACTCTAACCTATATTTCTCTTTCCATGTGTGTTTTCATGTATGAAAAGAAGTCTGTTTTTTTTTTCTTATAATACTTCTTAGACTGCAGGTAGGGGAAGAGTGAGGCTGCTTCACTATCTATCCAGGTCTTTCTGCTAAACAATAGTCACAGGAAGGTGTGTGGGGTGGGGGAGGGCAGTGTCTCCTCTGAATCTGAGACAGGGTTCCTTGAGGCATGATCAAGGCCCTAATCAGGACATTATAATCCTCTTATTCCATGGCACAATTATCCAGACGAATGGAAAGTGCCTGTGGAGAAAAACTTGATGATGAGAGAGAATGTTAAAATTAGCTTTAAACACCAAGAAACAGAAGGAAAGCCCAAGGGGTGACCTAGAAAAAAACACAAAAACCAAAAAAGAAGTTTTGAGGGTTGTGGGACTTATCTTTTCATTTTTATTCCAGAGCTTGATGTGAGTACAGAGAGGGAGGGAAGAGAATTAACGACCAAATACATGTTCTGGGCCAGATGTGTGATAAACCACCTATGTACATTCTTTCGTTTACGTGCCTCTACATGACAATACTGCTCTTGTTTTACATAAATCTGGTTAAAAGCTAAATAATTTTCTTATGTTCTTAACCAGCCATATAAAAAGAACCTTGGCATTTGAATCAAATCTGCAGCCATCAAAGTTTATAATATTTGCATTGTTTTATTTTGCCTACTCCAAGTATATATTAAACTCAGAGCTTAGAAATGGAAACTTATTTATAAACTCAAAAATTATGGTGAGATTCTATGAGACAATGTGTGTAATTAAAAAGTCCAGTTTACAATGGAAGTAGAGGCAGAGCTTGTCAGTGAAGATACATCATCTTGTATGTTAGCTCAGGTTTTAGTTTTTCCTTACTGCTTCATGACAAAGCAGATGATAAGGAATATCTTGGTTTTGAGATGAGACAAAACCATAGAGTTGTATTGGGCAGAAATCTGGTCTGTGTGTTTCTCCTAAACACACAGGATTGAGGAAAATTGAATATATAGAGGAAAAGAGACGTGAAAGACAGGAAGGAAGAACAATTTATATTAGAAAATTACAAAAAAATATATTCTGTATCTACATGAATGATAAAGCAGAAAAAAGTAAATAGCTTCAATTGAAAATACAGATGTAACCCTCAATGTACATATGTTAGAAATGGAAGAAGGAAGCTCTCAAGCTTTGTAGGGTTGGGACAGGTAGGAGGGGATGATGAAAGAGATGACGCTAATCAAGATGCATTGTACCCATACACTGATCAAGATGCATTGTACCCACACACTGATCAAGATGCATTGTACCCATACATTGACAGATTGAACTGAAATCTCTTTGTTCAACAATTTAAACACAATAAAAATACACTTGTGCAAAAATACAAATAAGGAAAAATATAGTGATTCCTGACTTGATGGTTTTTCAAAAGAATTGTTTATATACTCCTCATATGTAAGAACAATCAAAGTATCCCACCCTACTGGACTTTAGGAGATGGCTTTGCATCTCTCCCATCTGGATGTCTGTCTTGCTAGCTGAATCTAAATTATGTGGAAGACACTCAGGCAGCACCAAGGAAGGAGTGACTGAATCCTTCTAGGTAGATATTTAAGAATGATTCACTAGAAAGAAAATATTTGCAATGAATCCTGAAGGGTAAGAAAAAAAATTATCCATGTTACAAAAAAAAGAAAATTTCATTTCTATTGAATTTCAAGATTGAAGTATTTTAATTACATATTTATTCATTTCGAATTAGATATCTTTATTGCTTAAATTTGCAAGTTATCTTCACAGTCAGCTAGAGAAGGCAGTATGATGTAATGGTTTAATGATAGAGTTTTGGATGAAAACTTGCTGGGGTTTTCTGTATATTAGTTCAGTCACATGCAATTATTCACTTCTCTATTCTTTTACTCCTTTACTCATTCTGAACAATGGAATACAGTAAAATATGCCAAGCATTTAGAATAACACCCATAATATATTAAAGTAAGGTCTTATTTTGATCTATTTACTTGAAAATCAAGGTAGAACCATACTAACTAAAGAACTAGACACAGAATAGTGGCATTTCAGTAAGTATCCAAGTTTTTGTATGAAAAGTAATATATTTATGCAATCCTTCTGTCTCTTTTTTCATTCTATTTTTAGTATTTTCTCAAGTTATTCTTGTTTACATTATTTGTTGTAGAATTCTGGGTTAGTTCAACCATCGTCTATCCATCCATTCATATATATCCATCCATCCATGCATCTATGTAGAAAATACTTATTAAACATTTTCTTCATGTAGTATAAATGTATGGCCTAGAACTAACTGGGCACAACGTACTTATGTAGATGTAACATTAAACAAGATATACATAGCATTTTCTATGGAGTTCATATCATCTCATTGAAGATTGATAAGAAAACAACTACAGCCAATTTTAATCATAAGCATAATTTCCCAAGGTAAATTTCTTATTTCATGGTTCATATCTTGTTTTGTATCACTCAAGTATATTGTATCAAATACCAGGGTAATCACTAGTCACCATGTATCAAAGAACTGGGGTAACCATGTGGATTAACTTTCCAATGGTCTCTCTACATTAAATAGGACAAATAGATAATTCTAGAGGCATTATCTTTTCATATTTGTATCAAATAGCGTGATCTTCATGGGACATTTGCATAATAATAGATGTATCGTGTCTACACGGATGTTTGGCTTGTGAGAGGGACAGTCTGACGTTAAGAGACAGCACTCTCATAGGAAAGCAGTGGTAGACGGTAAACTCACAGGAACATGGCGCCGCAGGTTCGTTGGTGTGCTAGATGGAGAAGAGCTGGTGCTGAGGGCATTTTCAATGTCCTGGTCAAGTTGGTCTAGTTTCATAATTAGCAGCACCATGGAGTCCAGCCGGGCCTTATCTCGATCTTCTCTTCTTTCCTGAGGAACAGAACATGTTGTTACTCATTTTGAAAGACCATTTGTTAGAAAGAATAAAAAGTTCCCTGTTGGACAATCGGACAAGGCTAATGCATAACAAGCAGTCTTCTATTCAGGCAGGAAGGGAAGTCCTAGTCTGTATCATCAACAAGCTCTTCATTGGGAAGGTGCTGGTCTAGTGCCAGCCAAGCGTTTTACATAAATATTAAGTATTTCAGAAGGAAAAATAACAACAATGAATACTGATACATACTCCCTACTTTCCAATGAATTTTTCTGGGGAAATCTATATACTGATTTTTTTTCAGAGTAAAAATTGATTATTTACAAGCCACTAATAATTGTCTGTGGTCAGACATTTAAAGATGTGCCTAAGCAATTTTTTTGAGTATTTCTGAATTAACATCAACACTATGAGGAGAATAAAGCAAGGAAGCTTTGGTTTGTACTGTGGGTTGTTTCCCTTGATGGCTAAGCTGTTCTAACCTATACCATTGTCCATATTTCCCTCACAGCTTAGTTTTCTTCCACATACTTCTTTTAAATATTTTTTATTGTAAAGATTCATTACAGAGTGGTTACAATTACATGAGTAAGATAATGAGTATATTTCCTATTGAGTATTGTTACCTCCTCCTTTGTTTTTCCCCTACTATTTCTTCCCTTGCCAACTCTTCTTTCTGCACCTCTGAAAGTGTAAAGTTCATTTTCAACATAGTATCCTGTATGTCTCATTGTTATAATGGGTTAACTTGTATCCTTGTTTCAGCATTTTGTTATTTCCCTTCCCCTCCCCAATTATAAAAATGTATATACAAGATGCAGGGCACCAGAATCAAATACAGTGACAATAGGGGTTATAGAAACGTAGAAAAATTATATTAAGTGAAGTAAGCCAGACCCAAAGAGACATAGGCCTCATGGTTTCCCTCATTTGCAATAACTCATATACATTTAAGATAATCTTACCATACAAACAGAAAAGGTCAAAAGCTATGAACATATGACCATAACAACTTTGGTGCGGAGGGGTGGGGGGATGGGAAGGGGGAGTGGGAAAGATTAGGTGGGGGTGCAGGGGGAGGATGGGAAGGGGAAACAAAGGAGGAGGCTACAATGCTTGATAAGAAATGTACTCATTATCTTGCACATGTAATTGTAACACCGCTGTACAGTATTTTCACAAGAAAAAAAAGGAAGAAAGGGAAGAGGTAACAATGATCAACAAGTAATATACTCATTGCCTTATTCATGTAACTGTAACCCCTCTGTACAGCATCTTAACAATAAAATAAAGTTTAAAAAAAGATGATGCTAAGTGAAATGAACCCCAAGATATGGACACAAGAGATGTTTTCTTTGTTGCTGTTGTTTTTAATGTACTATGTGATTTTTTTTTGTTTCTTTTGTATGGTCTTGCCCACATACTTTCCTTTTGAAAAGCATATGAAACAATCATACTTATGGAAATTACTAGACTTACTTTTCCTGAATATTCAGTGCTACATAAACATATATTGTTGTGAATACTTTGGCTTATAGGGGTGCAGATGAAGTTTCTCATTGATTAGGTCAGGGTTATTTGAACACAACGCTTAACTTTTCTATATGGTCAAATTAAATTCATGTTGGGGAATTTAAAAATTCCCTTTGTTGCCCAAGGGATCAGCCTGGGTAGGATATTTGATGGAGGAAAGAATGAAAGACCATGGAAAACACATGTAGTGTTTCGTAGAGGCAAACAGATTGAGAGATGCCATGAGTCAGGGTCACTTGATTTGAGGCCAATCATCATTTGTGACTCAAACTTCCAACTTCCCATCTCTCTGGGAATATTTACTTGGGTGTCTTCAGCTTAAAAAGGACCCTCAGTGGAAAAGCATGTCTGATGGAATCTTAATATCTACATAATGATCGAAGGTTGGGGCCTTAGTCATAGGATGAGCGTGATAAATGCCTGAGTCATACTTTCATCTTGTTTTTGGCATTTCTTTTCATTTATTTTAAATTCTCCAGTCACTGTTAAGAAGCACTCCCAAGGCAAAGGACCGGGATAATCTTGTGGCCCAATTTAAGTCATCAAGGATCTTTATATCTTAAACAGAACAGATAGATAATAGTAGAGGCATTTTCCCTCAGTAGATGAATGGATCAAGAAAATGTGGTATATATACACAATGGAATTCTATGTCTCCATCAGAAAGAATGACATTGCCCCATTTGTTAGGAAATGGAAAGACTTGGAAAAAATTATATTAAGTGAAGTAAGCCAAGCCCAAAGAAACATA
>NW_012267220.1:22923877-22928436 GCF_000151885.1 Dipodomys ordii | reverse complement strand
CGGAAGTGGCGCTGTGGCTCAAGTGGTAGAGTGCTAGCCTTGCGCTGAAGAGCTGAGGGACAGCGCCCAGGCCCAGAGTTCAGGCCCCATGACCGGACCCAAAAAAAAAAAAAGGAAAAACAAACAAACAGGAAATGAGGTATAAATGCCTGCAAGAATTATGTCCTATTTAGGAAAGGTAGTCAGGAAAGAGCTTCAGCAGAAACAAGAAGCAAAGCATAACCAAGGGAAATGCTAGGGATGAGGAGAGGGCATTAGGAATCTGGGCACCGGTGGCTCAGGCCTTTAATCCTAGCTGTTTGAGAGGCTGAGTTCTGAGGATCACAGTTCCAAGGCAATTCAGGCAGGCAACTCCATGAGACTCTCTTATCTTCAATAACTACCAGAAAAGTGGAAGTGGACCTGCAGCTAAAAGAGGTATATTGCTAGCCTTGAACAAAAGAAGCTCAGGTCGGATGACTAAAACAAAGAAAAGATAGGGCAATAGGGAGAGAGGGTAAGAGGGGAGAAAAGGAGGAGAAAAGGAGAAAGAGAATGATCAAGAGGAAGAAGGGTAGGTTGGAGGTGAACGGGAAACATGGTGCTCTAAGTAGACTGAGGTAGTGATACAATGACCCTCAGGTGGCAATGAACTTGGCCAATGAACATCAGTGAATAGATTTGGAGAGTGAAAAAGGGGAAGTGGTTGTGGGGGAGGATAGGGAACAAACAGTTGTCTAGAAAGAGGCTAGATGCAGATAGGAGCCAAATCAACTTCTGATTTAAAGGTCATTCTTAAGAGGTAAAATTCACTCTTTTTTGTAATTAAAAAAACTAATGCAGTTTTATATTTTTATTCCTTCTGTAGTTGCATACCATTTGACATTTGGTAAGGTCATCTTTAATATATTAGAATCTAATTTTTCTGGTTTTGTATTTATTATTTCATATTACTATCTTCAAATAGTTATACAAGCGTTTTCAATTGAATATGTCCATCTCTGTGTACAGTGCATCCATGTGTATGTCTTGATCAGAGTTACTCCTCTTTGTACAATGGTAGTCACTGCAGGATGCAAGTAAAGGAGTGGTTTACTATAGTTGTGAAACTTTTAGATTTCTAAATTCTTATTATCAAGAATGTTTGGTACCTTAAACCTAACTAATATCTAGGACAATGAACACACACTCTTTTTTTTTGTTTTAATAAGCATCATTTTATATGATCTTTTTTTTATTCCCAGGATGAACACACACTCTTTATTCTAAGATTATTATTCTAATGCTAGTAGTTTTTTTTTTTTGCTAAGTATGAGCTAGATGTATCACATAGCTATTCTGACAAAAAATTAACGAATTTATAGCCAGGGCCTATATATTTTGAGATTGAAGTAGAAAAGAAGAGAGAATTATTTAGAAAACATATTTCTTAGAGGTAAATCATGGGTAGACAGGAGTAGGTAGGTGTATGTTTAGTAAATGGACTTCTAAATTAAAACAGAGTCCCGATTTGTTGCATTTGGAGGACTTCAAGCCAGCAAGAAAGTACAGAATGCAGAGTTGAAGGAAGCTCACAATGAAGTGGCTTTTGAGAGCCGATGTAGGCAGCTCTATGTTGGGGGAAGCAACAGAGTAAGATACAGATTCATTCTTACAGTCTGACTTGAATATATGCATGGTTCATTAAACCATGAGTTGCTATTATGGCTTAGTCAATAGAGGAAAACTGAAATAAGGCACGTTATTTATTTATTTATTTAGGGTCCAGTCAGGGGTCCTGAACTCTGGGCCTGGGCGCTGTCCCTCAGCTCTTCAGCTCAAGGCTAGCGTTCTACCACTTGAGCCACAGTGCCACTTCCGTTTTTTTTCTTTTTGCTTATGTGGTGCTGAAGAATTGAACCCAGGGCCTCGAGCATGCAAGGCAAGCGCTCTACCACTGAGCCACCTTCCCAGCCCCAGGCACGTAATTTATTTAACATTCATTTTTCTTAGCATTTGCTCTTGTTGTAGGTTTAGGTAAGTATACCATGTATTTAAATATGGTGTGTTGTCTTCTGCAGGATTCTTTATTAGTTTTCCTTGAACTGTTTGTAAGGTTCCTTATAAACATTTTTATATTCATACATTTTTTGCTTAAATAGAAAGATTTCTTTCATTTACTCAGTTTTTCTCTTGGATACCTCAGTTAACTATGAAGGGTATGGATCTACAGAAGCAGGATTGCAGTGCTCTGAGCCTGCCTGGATCTTTCACTCCCTATCTAGGTTATTTACCAGCACTCTCTTGCTTTTCTTCTTATAATTAGCATTTTAAATGAAAAACCCACGGGGACCATCATTTGTTTTTTCCTCAACTTGTGTAATCTTGCTCAACACTTCTAATCTTGTTTCTATTCTGTAAACAGAGGATTTTTTTTTGTTTTATTGTTCAAGGCTGGTGCTCTACCACTTGAACTACATCTCCACTTCCATCTTTTTGCTGGTTTATTGGAGACAAGAATGACCTGGATTTTTCTGCCCAAGCTGGCTTCAAATCAAGATCTTCAGATCTCAGCCTTCTGAATAGCTGATGAGAGCCATCAGCATCTGGCCTAGAGAACTATTTTTTTTCTTTGTTGGACTTGGGGCTTTTGAACTCTGGGCCTGGGAGCGGTCCCTCAGCATTTCAGCTCAAGGCCGGTGCTCCACCACTTAAGCCGCAGCGCCACTTCCAGTTTTCTGGTGGTTTATGGGAGATAAGAGTCTCATGGACTCTTTCCTGCCTGTGGGGAGCCGGCGCGAACGTCATTACAAGGCGCCGCCCACTTCCTTGCAGTTTTGAGGTAACTCCATATTAGGCAGTGCTTGGCAGGACGGTGGGTCCTGGGCTTTGCGCATGCGCGAGCCATGTAGAGTCCCCAGCCAATCCCGTGGCACCTGGTGACGGCAAAAGGCAGACGACCAATGGGAAAACGACAGTGTTCCTATTCCCTATATAAGCGGCCATGTTTTGGGTACACGCGCTCTCGCGCTCAAGCTCTCCCATCAATTCAAAGGCTCTCCAATAAAGCGTGATCTGAGAAGACTCCTGGTGTGGTGGTCGTTCTTCCTCTCTGGCCGAGAAGGCGTTTGCCGCACCTGCCCAGGCTGGCTTTGAACCACGATCCTCAAATCTCAGCCTTCTGAGTAGCTAGGATTACAGGCATGAGCCACCAGCGCCAGGCAAGAACTATGTTTTAAGAACCCCAATGATCACAAGAATTAACAGTAAGAAATCTAGTTGTTTAAATGCTTACCTAAGTCAAAGTACATTTGCATGGTTATACTTTGTGCGATGTACATCAGCCTCTAAAATACAACCTATTTCTTCCACCAACAAACAAATAAAACCTTATTCTATATTGTATATGTATAGCTGTAATTTTTTGAATATGATGAAGTAAAATTCCTCTAGTTGTCAGTTACACTTCCAGGTCTAGAAAAAATAAATAGTATGTATCCTACAAAACTGAACTTTAAATATTTGAACAACCATGTTATGTTTATTTAGATGATTCTTTCCTTCTTCCCTCTCTCCTTCCTTCCTTCCCTCTTTCTTTGGTGAAATTTTCTCAGTCCCTTTTTCATAATGAGAAACAAACCCAGGCCTGTGTCCATGCTAAACACACACTTCACCATGGAACTTCGACTCAGCCCTCAGTTCCTTCAATCATTTGTCATGTAACATATTTTCAAATCCTTACTAGTTCTGTTTTCTCTGAATATGACCTAGTTCTGTCCATGGCTCAATTGATGGTTGTTGTTCAGAATGAAATAAATGAGTGCATGTGTTCTCTGATCAGGGCAGAGTAGACAGTCCCTGCCATGTTCTGTATGCCCTCTTTAATGCCGCCTAAGAATCTGGTGTCGGTTAGAAAACATATGGGTTATTATTGTTCATGGGAAAGCCAACACCTGTGCTTTTAATGAGGAAGAAACATTCAGTTGATTGTGAGCTGAGCTTGAGTGATGCTTGTCTCCTGTCCCCGAGTAGTGCGTATGTGCCTGTGGAGTAAAAGCACGGAAACGTTCTGTTCCCTTGACACTGCAACCAGCTCTTGTCAAGGTGCAGATAATGTGTGTAGCTGCTGTGTAAGAGAGTTCCAATTTATGGAAAGTCATCAGAGACTAAGCAGCTTAGGATAGACACTTCTATTGATTTGTTGTCCAAAACTTAGTATGGCTCAAGTATTTGGAGGTCACTTGAAAACAGAAGAGATGATCTGTATTTTCTCTGAAGAGCTGGTTAATCTTGCCAATGAAGAGTTTTGTGCTGGTATTTGGGAAGAGGGATAAACACAGCTTCCTGGGCCCATCTATTCTGTCTGTCTGTCTGTCTGTCTGTCTTGAACTCAGGACCTCACTGCTGGCCCTTTGCTTTTTTTGCTTGAGGCTAGTATTCTATTGCTTGAGCCACAGCTGTACTTCTAGCTTTTTAGTGGTAAACGGGAGATAAGAATCTAATGGATTTGTTGTTGGGGGGTTTAATTTTTTGAGTTCCAAGTATATTTTAGATATGAGACCCTTGTCTGTTTTATGGCTAGTAAAGATCTTCTCCCAATC
>NW_012267220.1:22917280-22922912 GCF_000151885.1 Dipodomys ordii | reverse complement strand
AGGGGGAGGCTGGGAAGGGATGTGAAGGGTAAACCAAAGGAGGAGGCTGCAATGCTTGGTAAGAAATGTACGCATTATCCAGCCCATGTAATTGTAACCCCTCTGTACAGTATGTTCACAAATAAAATTAAATTAAATTAAAAAAAAGAATCTAATGGACTTTCCTGCCCAGTAGCTTCTAATTTCAGAATCAGATCTCAGCCTCCTGAGTAGCTACGATTACAGGGGTGAGCCTGTGGTGCCCAGCCCCATGTGTACTGAACTGGTAAGACTTCACAACCCTTCTTTCCTTTCCTCTGTAGAAGATAAACCCAATGTGCTTTCTTTTCCGATGGCTGTTTTAGCAAACATACTACGTGAGGGATGTGTATGCAAATTCCTAGACATTCTGTAGACTGGAGAATTATGAGTCTGCTGAAAAGAGGTAAGAAGATGCCTCTTCTAGTCCCAGACTGACTTTGTTCTTCTAATGGCAAGCATGTGGAAGAGAACAAATCCACCAGGAAAAGACTACTTGCTTTCAAACAGTGGATTTTTGGCTGGGCACGTATAGTATTGCTTGAATGCTCTGCTTGTCCCTGAGCTGTGGCATTGCATAGATAGCCATAATAAATTCAAGTCCAGGCTAGGAATAGAACCAAGACTTCCTGATCCTTAATTCAACGTTCTGGCCCCAATACTGGCTTTAATTCCAAATGCATCTTCCTGGCTATTCTGGGCTGGTAATACTCTTTGCTCGCCCTTGAAAGAAAGGGACCTTTTAGCAAAGGCCTTGGCTCAGTTTCATCATGAATCATTTGATCTATAGCCAGCTGGACTAGTCTGCAATCTCATATTAATGTTATACATTCATTTGACAATAAATTCCTCTCCCTAGACTTTCTTAAAATAATATCCTGTCTAAAGAATGACACAGTTATTAAATCTTTACTTATTTTTTCTTTAAAAAGCAGTGAAGATTTTCATCTGAATTGACAGTCAGAAGCTGAAGATAATGTTGTAATCCCATGTCAGAATTTCCAGGCAAGTTAAATATGAAAGCCGTAATTTTTATTCGCTATTTTTCAGTGTGAAAATTCAGTAGACAGGGAGGAACTAAAACAAACCAGCAGCTATCACCTATTTCCCAGATATATTTAATTGCCCCCAAATTCTTTAATCATATTTATATTTAATAATATTTATATAAATTATTATACATTTCTTTAATAAATATCTTCACCATAGCCATGCCAATATCATAAAATTAGATGATAGAGAAGATCAATAGCATTGCTATTTAAAGTAGCTGCAAAGAATCTTCTAAGTAATATGTAATTATAACCAGTGATCATGGCCTAATATTATGGGTAGTAGCCATCGCAATTTACTTAATAATCTACTTTCATTTATAAGACGTGTGATGATAATTGGTTTTTCCTTTGCTTGATTTTTAAACTCCATTTAGGCTTAAAATGGAGCAGTTCTTAGCTGGAACTTTGTTAAGTTGCCTACAGCCCCTAAACAGTTTCAAAGGACATTTAGATGTCTAGCCAATCCTTAGAAGTGCTCTCAAGTGGTATGTGTGAAGTAGGGCAAATGGCAGGGACATCCAGTCCTCTCGATCCCAGAAATAGCTAAGATAAATTTTCTTCCCATATTTTAAGCTCCAATTTGGGGGCTAGGAAATAATTTTTGCCTAAATAATGTTGGTAAGCATTCTGAAACCAGCCTTTCTTTTAAAAGACTAGACTTTCAGACTGACATTCAAGACCACTAAATACATTAGAGAACATAAAGTCAACTTCTTATTCTCTCTCTCTTTCCAATCAACTTCCAGTAACTCTTTGCTTTGGCTCAAGTTTTAAAGGAGATAGGATTTTTTTCTGGAATCAAAAATATAAGAAACGTCATTTTACACTCTAATCTCATTAACTATTTTTAAGAATATTGAAGATATTTCCAAAGGTCAACAAAGAAAGATACAAGTAAAAAGTTACTCATTGCATGAAAGGATCTCACTTAAAGAGGAAAAATAAAGTTCTGTATGGTCCTGGAAGCAGTCTCATGTGTGTAATCCGAGCTACTCAAGAGGCTGAGATCTGGAGGATTGAAGTTTGAAGCCAGCTTAGGTAGAAGAATCCATCTATAAATTAACTAATTAAAGGCTGGGCTGAAAGAATATTCAGGTGGCAGAGGGCCAAACAGGTAAACACACTGAGCAAGCATAAAGCCCTAGTTCAAGCTCCAGTATGAGAGAGGGGGAAAGAGAATGGGACACACACACACACACACACACACACACACACACACACACATACATACACACACACACATACAGAGACAGACAGACAGAGACAGAGACAAACACACATGCACACATGCATGCACACATACACACACACACACATATATATATACACACATACACACAGGTCCTATATAACCTAACTTCTGTCTATTTTTCTAGTTTCACCTGTCATCACTTTTCCTGATATTTTCCTAAATGTCAACAATTTAGAGTCCAACCACTGTTATAACTATATAATATATTATATAGTTATATATTTATACACACAATATACCATATAAGGGGCAATCTACTATACTCCTAACATATTAATCAAACTATAAAACTATCTAAATAAAAATCCTGTGTAGCAAGCACAGTACTTGTGAGCAAGAACTTTCGGTTTCTTTTGCAAGTAGCGTGACCAGCTTTAGAAAATAAATCTGAGTGTTCAGTTTTATTTAAAATTATTTATTAGTATAAGTAGTCATCGCCATTGCCATGAACATATTAATCTGAAAACATTTTTTGTTGTTTCTCTGGAAGCTGGTGTTGCTAGGTGCCCTGTGTTTTATCTGGCAACTCTGTTTTAATTCACATGACAGTGTTCCTTGGGCTTCCCATACTTCACCCCACCCGGGTAAGTGTTGGAAACTCTTGGCTTCCAAGTGCATACCGTTGTGAAGGGCAGGAATTTTGTAGGGTGGCTTTCTTAAATGAATGTCCATAATTGGCCTTTTAGTTCATAACTCTGTGAATGAGATTTTCTGTTTTCTTTTCTTTTAGTTTTTTGTCTTATGTTATACTCATGGATGAAAAGAGATGCCATTCTGATTTCTCTTGAGCAATAAAATTTAAAAAGATTCTGAAGCTGCTTTCCTGACATCTTCAGAATATTAAGATCAGTTACATTATGAATATTTTGTACTAAATCTTTCATGAATAAGTTAGTGGCCTTTGTGCATCTTTTATCATGAGAGAGGAGTCTGTGAGTTTTTTGACATGAAGGAAAAGTACTCACATTTTATAGGCATAAATTGTCCATTCTAACTCTCTCATTTCTTTCCTAAGGAGAGAAGTTACTGTAGAAATTAAGTTGTTTTTCCCCTAAGGATACAAACTTGGAATTTTCAGACTTGGAAAATCCACATCTCTTTTACCTCTTATTCACTTTTACCTCTTGTTCACTTTTAGGTTAACAAGGCATTTCTTTCAACTCTAAAAATGACCAAAAGGATATATTTTATATATAATTTATATGTATTTATATATAATATATATATATATAATTTATATGTACTTGGAGAAATGGAATGAATCCTATGTGGCAACAAAAGAATAGACTGACTCGTATGCTGAGGGACCATCTTATTGTTATTAATCTGCATATTGAAAACATCACAATTAATAAAATGGTCTGGGTTAATGATTTAGTCTTTACTGCTTTCTTCCTTTCTTCTGACCCTTGATATAATTGCACTAGAGATTTTTTAAAAGTTACCATGCACCAGAATCATGGGAGAGCTGCTTAGTCAGTAAGTCTGTGATAAGATGAAACATTTGTCATTTTAACTGTATTTTTTTGTCTTTTCTTTTTTGGTACTGGGGATCAAACCCAGATGTTGCACTTTCTAGGCAAGTGCTTTGCCACTAAGCTACATCCCAGCCCCGAAACACTTGTCATGTTAATAACTTTGCAAGTCTTGCTGCTGGGGATTCCACTGTGGGAATCCTGGACTCACACATGAGCAGTTATAAATTACTGGTGTAGGTGTATAGCTTTGAAACATCCACATGTTAAACCTCATTTGATAAACTGATTAAGTGGGTATAGGTAAGGAGAAGCCATTCTGATCTTTAAAGATCTTGGCTGCATTCATGGCATAGCTAGGGTTGCAGAATATTGCCATAAATTACACAGAAACCCTTTGACAGTTTCTGACAAAATTAGGACAACAGGAATTGGATTTTCACCCAGAGTAATTCCACAACAAGAAAGCCATTAATCTCCATACTAATGGATTAAAGAAAAAAATACAACAAATAAATGTCAAACAGGGGATTTATAACATTTCAAATCCATTCAATATCACCTGCTTATGACTAAAAAGAGAAAATAAACTTAAAAATATTCTTGAAGCTAACAAAGACTAAGATGAAAGTATTTTCATCCTAATAACAATGCCAGGTACTGATTACAGGCACCAGGAATAATGCGGAGACATTGAAAAAACCTGCATAAAACAAAGGAAAAGTTAGTGTACTCGGCTTCACATAGTTTAGGTAACATTGCACCTGATGTCTCGACCAATGCAACAGCAAGAGGCAGATGGTTGCCCTGCAAAGGAAGAGAACATGGGCCTTGACTATCCCAGAAGACAACCTGACAGTGGATTACACTACATAGGTTCAATGTTTTAGTAAATGTAAACACAAGAATACTTCAATGCACTGTTATTAGTCATATAAAAATAAAACAGACCCCCATTCCAAGCCACAGTAGCAACAAAGACTCTAAGACTATCTAGGTGATAGAGAAAACTAAAGCTAGATCCTTATATATCTATCACCCTGCACCCGAATCAACTCCAAATGTATTGAAGAACTTGAAGTCAAAGCAGACACTCTGAAAACATTACAGGAAGGAATAGGAGAGACTCTAGAGCTTCTTAGCACAGGCCCAAATTTTCTTAATAAAGACCCAGAAACACAACAAATCAAAGAAAGATTGGACAAATGGGATTGCATGAAACTGCAGAGCTAGCAAGCAAGATCAATAGAAAGCCCACGAACTGGGAAAAGATCTTCACTAGCCATACAACAGACAAGGGCCTCATATTTAAAATATACTTAGAACTCAAAAAAATTAAATCCTCCAAAAACAAACCTTCAAAGAAACAACCATCCCATTAATAAGTGTGTTATAATCTTAAAGAGAGACTTACCTGAAGAGAAAATTAGAATGGCCTATAGACACATGAAGAAATGTTCAGCTTCTCTAGCCATTAAAGAAATGCAAATCAAAACAACATTGAGATACCAGCTCACCCCAGTTAGAATGGCTATAATCAAGAAATCTAATAACAACAGATGCTGGAGGGGATGTGGACAGAAGGGAACTCTACTGCATTGTTGGTGGGAGTGTAAACTTGTTTAACTACTTTGGAAAGCAGAATGGAGGTTCCTCAAAAGACTCCACACAGAGCTCCCCTATGACCCAGCAATCCCACTTTTGGGCATTTACCTAAATGAGCACAAACAAGGCCATAATAAAGCTACCAGCACAACTATGTTTATGGCAGCATTATTTACCATAGCTAAGATATGGAACCAACCCAGATGCCCCTCAGTAGATGAATGGAT
>NW_012267220.1:22888008-22917230 GCF_000151885.1 Dipodomys ordii | reverse complement strand
GCATTATTTACCATAGCTAAGATATGGAACCAACCCAGATGCCCCTCAGTAGATGAATGGATCAAGAAAATGTGGTATATATACACAAAGGAATTCTATGCCTCCATCAGAAAGAATGACATTCACCCATTTGTTAGATAATGGAAAGACTTGGAAAAAATTATATTAAATGAAGTAATACAGACCAAAAGAAACATGGGTCCCATGGTTTCCCCTATTTGCAATAACTAGTATACATCTAGGATAATCTTACCAGACAAGCAGAAGAGGTCCAAAGCTATGTACATATGGCCACATAAGATAATGTTAAACGAAATGAACCTCAAGATAGGGACACAAGAGGTTTTATCTTTGTTGCTGTTGTTTTTAATGTACTATGTGATTTTTTTTGTTTCTTTTGTATATTTTTCCCCATGGTACAATCCCTGTTGTCACTGTATTTGATTCCAGTGCCCTGCACCTTGTATATACATTTTTCTAATTTGGGGAGGGGAAGGGAAATATCAAAATGCTGAAACAAGGATACAGGTTGACCCATTGGAACAATGAGATATACAAGACACTATGTTGAGAGGGAGCAGGTAGTTGTGAAGTTGGGGAGGGAAGGGATGGTAGGGGAAAAACAAAGGAGGAGGCAACAATACTTGATAGGAAATGTACTCAATACCTTGCTCATGTAACTGTAACCCCTCTGTACAGTATTTTTACAATAAAAAATACAAAAAAGACACTATGTTGAAAACGAACTTTACAACTTCAGGTGGGAGGGGCAGGGAGGAGGTAGGGAGGTAGGGAGGGAAGGGATGTTAGGGGAAAAACAAAGGAAGGGGTAACAATGCTCGAAAGGAAATGTACTTATTACCTTACTCATGTAACTGTAACCCCTCTGTACCAATTAACTAAAGAAAGAGAATTATGATACTTTTGTCTACCAGATTGTCAAAAATAAAAAAGTAAACACTTGAGCACATGGAAAGTTAGCAATATTAAACTTGTAAGTTGCTTCCTCTTTAGAGTGTGATTTGGAGTATCTTAGACAACTTGGTCAATATGCCAATTCTAATTTCAGACACCTATGCTCAGAAATTACTTATGCATATGTAAAAGTAATTCACGTAGTACTATTGAATGAAGTGATTTTTTTCTAATGGTTAAAGAACAGAAAATAACCTGAACAGTTAATGAAAGAAAACTGTTTCAATCTGTTCTGATGCTGCTAGTCCTTCAACTAGTGGCCCTGTGTAATAGAACAGGTTCATTCACATGGATTCAGTAATGAGGACATATACAGGGCTTCAATGGAGGTTGAAAACAAGTCTTTTAGGGTGGTTGTGCCCCTATACTTGGGTTCACTACTTGATGAGTAAAACATAGGAGACTTCCCATCAACCCCAACTCATTGCTTTAGTTTTGTATTCCTGTGCAGGACATGTCTGTTCAACCAAACCTGGCACTCAGCCACTCTTAAAGAAGTGCTCCAATAGGATTTATGAAGAGGAGAAAGATGGAGGACAATATTCTGTGTCACAGAACCCTTTATGTATCACATACACACACGCACACGCACACGCACACACACACACACACACACACACACACACACACACACACACACAGTACAGAGATGTACATGCCCAAACAAAACCATTCATTTATATATTTAAGCATACAGAAGTATAAGAATTTATCTGGATGAATACCCATTTGTTAATAAAACTTGACCATGGCTGAGGAGAACTTTTTGATATTCTAATCTCTAGCTAACAGATAAGAATTATAGAACCATTTACAATTTTTATTTTGGCTGGTTGTGGGGCCTGAACTCTGGGACTGGGCACTGTCCCTCAGTTCTTCAGCTCAAGGCTAGTACTCTACCACTAGAGCCACAGCGCCACTTCTGGCTTTTTCTGCTTATGTGGTGCTGAGGAATCGAACCCAGGACCTCATGCATGCAAGGCAAGCACTCTACCACGAGCTACCTTCCCAGCCCAACAATTTACATCTTTAGATATAGGAAAATATTTTATAAGAAAATTGTATGTTTTTCTGCTTTATGAAATCTGACCAAAAGTTCTTGTGTATTTTCTCAAAATTTTCTCTGAAAAATGATGCCAAAAGTTAGGCTTTGCCTAATCCTTCAAAGCAATTTCTTATTTGTGAGCAGTAAGGAACAACTTGATGTACTCTTTGGCTAGTCATACAATTGAAGAAAGAGTCTTCTCAACAAACAGTACCATTTGCTTTCATTCTAGTGCCTGGACCACCGATTGACCCCATGTTCTTCCCTAGCCTCTCATCTTTTTAATTTTCTGGAGTCCTTCCATTAATCCTGGATATCTTTGAATTATGTTATTCTCCAAGTATCTCCCAGTATTTTCACAAGGGAAAGAAAGAAGAAAGCAGGAAGACAATAGGTTACAGTTATTGGGACCATAAGAAACTGACAATATCTGGCCATGTTTGACCTACAAAGTAGTTCAGTTTTACAAATGATATGGTAAATATAACTAACATGCTTGATTTCAGACTATATGAATGACTAAGCTCCACATGGTAGAAAGATTGCTACACCCTGCTTACATACAAACGTTTCTTGACATTGGTCCAAACTCAGCTATTTTCTGTAAACCCTTACAGACTATCTAAGAAAACTGGCTATATCTTTTTAGTATGAACTGATAACTACTTACCTTTCTGATTTAAAAAATTAAATGTCTTAATACTATTGTAATTCCTTGTTAAAATAACCTTTTAAAATATTTTACTATCTTTAAGTGGTTGAACAAGGGAGTTGCCATCTAACAAAGAAGTTCGTGAATGCAATGCATCTTGATTAGTGTCACCCCTTTCAACTTTCTCACCCCCATCTCTCCCAACTTGCCTCTTGCCTTACTTTTCCTAATCTTGTAGGAAATGCATTGAATTCTATATTGCTTTCTATATGCATTGAATTTTATATTGCTTTCTCCTCTCTTCTCTTCATTTGTCTAACTTACTAACCATGAAAACAACACAATTTATAGCTTTCAAAAATCAATGGCAATTAAATTCTAAGATATATGTCACTTACATTTAATGTAATTGCTTCTTTCATCTATCTATTTTTTTTGACAATTACTAATAAAAACAAACCATCCAGCATAGCTGCTTTGGGAGTAGAAAGGATTTTCCTGCATATATTACCTCCTAGCAAGTCTGTAAAGTTCATATGAGAAGTCACAAGGATTTGAGCTTCTCTGACCTCAGAAGTACCTGGTGATATCAATGCACAGAGTAGACATCAAAAATATTTTTGATTAACTAAAAATGAGTTTTCTTCCAAACTCCAGTCTTTAATCAGTATATAACATCGTACAATCTCTAAGTAAGAGTTTCTACAGAATATATAAACCAGTATATGAGGACTTGTTTTTTTTTTTTTAACAAAAGAGAACTTTACAGGATACTTGGATGAGAAAAATGTTGGCAATAGCATGTTTTTACTATTGTTTGTATCCTTATAGGACTTAGTAAAAACTCAAAAACATCTTTGTGGTATAATATTTTTGAGCAAAAAGGACATTTGAAAAACAGCCTTTTTACTCCCTAAATATTGAGGTCATCCAGCCTCCAATTCCCTGAGAGCATTAGGATACATTTGCTTGCCTTTCTCTTGTACATAAGGAACAAAACAATATTTTTTTCTTTTCCAACGTGGTAAGGACCATTGGCTAGAATTTTATGCCTACAGAATTTCTCTAATACACAAGAGAGAAAATTTTCTTACCTATATCTGTGTCTTGCTTGTTTTCCACATAAACTATGTGCCCATGAGAGACATTCACATGTTTCTATGGCTTTTAATTTAAATGTTTTTTTTAAACTATTTAAATTAACTAATATATGAGTCTCTTGAGAAATTTCCTATAACAAGCAGTATGTTTTTGGCTCTTAATCATATGAGTTAGAGAAATTAAGAATACTAAATAGAATTTTAACATGAGTCTTGAGATTCATGTTTCTACATATAGTGATGTGAAATGAATACATATAATGTTTAATGGGGGTGGAACCAATACCTAAAAATAACTATATATTTTCAAGAGATGCAATTTAAAACTATACGATACAGTTCTTCTCAGAATCCTGTGGTAGATTAAATATTGTTTAGTGACAAGATTTTGTTATTTTCATGGTGAAATTATGAAATAGTCCATAAAGTAGTAATTTTGAATGGCAAAAGACTTGAGACATTGTATAGCCTTTCCTTATTGAAAATAGAAATGGTTTAAGATTAATAATATCAAGACATATTTGGTTTCCTATGTTTTGACTGAAGAAGTTAACTAGAGGGAAGGTTAAATTATATCCTAGGAAACTATATATTTATTATATATAGTAGTTAACAAATAGATGTTTTCTTCTTAATAGATGCATTTTAACTTTGGAAAAGTTGGACTCATCTCTTTTTCTTTAGGCCTGATTTTAGGGAGGGAGATGTGGTTTAAATTTTTCCTTTATGGAGCAATTACACACACACACACACACACACACACACACACACACACACACACACACACACACGTCAACAACACTGTGTTATCCACATAAAGACAAAGCAAATACTTTCTTTTAAAAAAGTTTATATTAGATCTGATGGATTGATAAGCAACAACAAACTAAGACCACATGGAGTGCATCTACAGCTACAGCGCTATTAAAACAAAACAAAACCAACAAGCAAGAAAAGGAATGAATGATGGATGGCATGATATAGCTCAGATGGCATGGATTCAGCTTACTAGAGAATGCATCAATTAAACTTGAGCTGAGTAAGATTGGAAAGGCTGTCAACCTGAATGCTGTGGTGGGAATCTAACAGCACAAGATACATAATAAAAAAAATCTGGGGTTATGGCTCAATTGTGGACCATCAAAACACGGTGAAAGATACAGATACAGTCCCCAAAAGTACAAAGGGTTTTCAACTTTATAATGATGTGAATATATATATATATATGTATATATATATATACATATATATATATATATATATATTCAATAGGAACTATGTACTTCCAATTTTGACTTCCCATGCCAGCACTAGATTATGTGATACTCTGTCAGGATGCTGAATGATAAGTGAAGTTTGGTGAGTTAAGTGGTGTGCTGGTCACATTATTTATTGCTGTGACAAAATATCTAATAGAACAACTTAAGGGAGGAAAAACTTATTTTGTCTCACAGTTCCAGAGGTTTTACTCCATCATGGTAGTGTATATAGAAGAACAGCTCACATTATGGTGATGAGGAAGCAGATTGGGCCCAGACAAGATACGGCTCCAAAGGACACACCACCGGTAACCACCCTCCTCCAGCTAGGTCCCATCTGCCAAACCTCACAGGTTCTTTAAATATTGAGACCATCTGGGACCAAGTTTATTCACAAACTTGCTGGGAATATTTCTTGTTCAACCCATAACAGGTAGATTAAATGTATTTGTAACTTACAACATTTTCAATTTAAGGCATTTCCAACTTATGTGTTTATTGGGGGAAAAACCTCCATCAAAAGATGAATAACGTCTGCTTATGTGACCTGTAGGTAAAGAATGTTGAAATGAGTTGATGTACAGACATCTGTCCAGCCACTCATACTTGCATGCTATGTCTTTCTTTTTTCTCATTACCTGTCAACTATTACTCTCCATGATAATATTTCTACTTTTATAAGGAATACATAAGCATTTTGTAGAAGTATATTGAAGGTGGACCAGTAAAATGTTTTTTCCTCCTTCTGTCCCTACTGCTTCATACAGTTACACTGCTGCATGAGACCCATAGTACATAATATTCTCTTTGTTTCCACATGAATTAAATGTGCTACTTAAGTGATTGGCAGAAATATACAGGTTACATCAACCAATGAGCAGAGGCCTTTGCTAGCTTTACTGTCCTAGTCCTACTATGGAACAGAGAATTAATGAGAACCTAGTTCAACATAAATTAAAATTGTTAGGCATTTTCTAAACCTTCTACGATTAGTGAATCAGAAATGGCAATTCCATACAACTTTTGCTTTGGTGAGTGCCATTATTTTATTTGATAAAATGTTATTTAAATTTTATTCAACCACAGATGTTGGCTGATGACTGAAAGGTCAAACATATGAGGCCCAATATATCTTTCAGCAGAACCTGTTACTATTACTAAGAAAATAATTTGAAGTACATGTTCTTCTACTGAAAGGAAGTTAAAGAAAGGACTGAATATTTTTCTAGTAAATGCCTCCTTGTGGACTGAAAGTGTTGATCCATTGCAGATTTAGAAAACTCATCCAAGAGGAAAATTAGAGTTATGATCTCATTATTTTTAAGATTCTGTTATGTGTTCAGCAAAATATAACCCAAATGCGAATTTTACTACAGCTATAAAAATAGAAAGCAAATCAAGTAATCTTAAGAAATGTCTTCACTCTATTTAATAGAATTGTAAGATGATATTTCCTTACATTATTGAAAATAAAAGCATAGCAATATTGTCTTGGCAGACTGTCCTCATGAATTTTAAAAGCTGAAACAACACAATTCATTGTCCTACCTGCAAAGAAAAGGCTATCAGTAACGTTAAAAAAAAATCAGATGTCCATTATTTTTGTTTAGATATTTCATGTGCTTGTGATTAAAACTGAGCTATTTAAAGTGTATGTTTACCACAACCTCTGTACTTAAAAACACAATGAGCCAATGCATATGGGCTATAAGTGTCTATAAATATGAAAATATATATTAATTGCTAACTTGTGTCAGGGGATGAGTGCTGAGAATTCTGGGATTTTTTCCCCTGGGAACACTGTTTTAAAAGCCCTCTAAGTATTCAGGATATGCTTCTCTTTCAGTGTTCCTAGAACATGATGTGCAGTGGAGGAAGGGTCACCATCTGTTGGGGAAGCGCGCAGACGCCACAAGCACCACAGATGCTGCAGTCAAGACTCTTTCCCACAAATTCCCAGGCTCCTCTTGAGCACAGGAAGGAAGAGAAAAACCCTCTAAAGAGTCAACCACATGCTAGTATTGATACATTGCCAGGAACACAGACAGCCTTAGAAGATTTGTTAGAAAAATGGATGGAGATGTGTGGAGTGTAGAAGGAATGTCACTTGGAACCCTCAAAATCTATGGGATTAAGCCATTTTATTCAGACAGAAGGGGAAACGTGGAAAACAAACAAACAGAAGAGGGAATGATAGCACTGACACTGAATTTGGCATTTTCAGAATCATGCATGGCGACAGAATGGTGCCATTTCTCAACCAGTTTCATTTCAAGAAATCCCTGGGAGGCAGAAGGTCTGTGCTTGTGGGAAAAGTCATGGGGATGGCTGAGCATGCCTGATGAGTGAAACTGCTGCATTTTGCTGAAATAATTGAAGAGTTGGGTCCTGTCCTAACAACAATATATCACACTAGCATGATCAAACTGACTGTAGCTTAAACTGCATATGAAATAATATCAATGTATCCTCCCTCCAAAAAGAAAACTCAACCTTATTCTTCACCTTCCCTCTTTTCCTTCCCTCATTTCGTTTTTTATTTCTCTTCTGATTTTTGTCCTGGACAGATGTGAGAAGCTGTATATATAGATGTTCTAAGGAACTGATGCTAAATAAGTCAATTAGTTTCCTCACAGAGAAATCAAATGCATTACCGTTATAAACATCATCCATCAAAGCTGACTAGCGGTAGTAACTCAACAAGTCATTGTCTTTCTCCCTTGTTTTCTCATAGCAGAATTTAGATTACATATTGATATATAAAGGCACTGTTTTGTAAACAGTGGTAGTAGGTATGTTAAGGTGATAGCTGTATAACATTATCTTTTATAGTTACCAGAATATTTACATATTTATGTAACAAATACCTTGTTTTTATATCTCATATCAAATTTCTCAGATTCCCTGTGTTGAAAGGAACCTGTTCTTAGTCTCTTGGCTACATTTTCTCATTCTCTGCTGTTTGCTTTCTGAGGATGACAGCATTTAAACTTCCAGCAAGAATTCAATCCATGTAGAGTGCCCTTGTCTGTATACAGATAGAATAATGAGCTTATCAGGGAGAAAATAGATTCAGACACAAGTTTTCTAGCCTCTCGCATCAGCGCTCCTTCCATTCCCCCTCCCCCAATGCACTTCTTACCTCATAATGAAGATTTGGGGTTTATTGTTTCATTGCATAATTCTTTAAATCTTTTCTCTTTATTTTAAAAAGTTACATGCATTTCCCTTTCTAGGATTCCTTCCAATTCTTACAGTACTCATTAAAGCTCTTCTCCATGTGACTTTCAAGGAGATCCTTCTCATATTTGGTGTTTGCTTGTATTAGCCAGGCTTTCACCCTTCCACTTCCAAGCATTCATTCCCCTAGCTATTGTTTGGGCATTTCAGGGAAAAAGAATAATGGATGACTGGACAGAATAGATGCCACATTTATCCATACCAAAGGCACAAGGGAAGGAATTGTGGGAGGAAAACAGAAGGAGAAGAGATGAGAAAAGGAGGTTATGTAACTTGATGGTCTCCTAAAACTTATTAGGGCTGTTAAATAATTTGGGACAGAGTAATGGCTTCCCACAAAAATTAATTAAGAATATAAGCCTAAAGAAAGGATTTTTTCCCATTAAATCTTAGAAATTTATGTGTAAACATTTTATCACAGCCCCGGTATTTAGCCATATTTGTCAGCAGTTTTCTGCCTTCTAATCACATTTCCTTGTTGAATACAACAAGGAAAGCCTTCTTTGGTGGACATTTAAAAGTGATGGAGCAAGTCAAACTTGAGCTCTATAATCATGCAATTTCCAGACTACTACATTTGACCAAAATGAATATATTTTCACATATATACTTATATCAAGTCAGTGTTATGTTATAGTTAATGGCCTTTGTTACAGGTAGACACTTACTGTATCCTTGACCATAAGTGAATGCTTATGGGCAATAACTGAAAAATGTAGTAAACACTGAAATTGTGACCTAGTATTGGAACAAACCCAAAACCCAAGAAAAATGAATAATTAGCAACCACAATTTAATGAATCATTGATTATTAAATGATCTAATGCATTCTAATGCACATTAATATGAATATTGTAATTCTCATTTTACTGTTGCAAAAATTACATCTCATATGAGTCATGCAATTCACATCCTATGACATATTATTAAGAAGTACCTAAAATTCTTTTCACTAAGGAAGGCAAAGGTCTAAACCAAATTTAAAGTTGAATTTTGCTTTTTGGGGTAGGAAAAATCTCACTCCTGGTGATATTGGTGAGGAAGAGGGTAAAACATCTCAGTGCAGAGGCAAGTGAGCTGAAGACTCAACTGTTCTTTAATTTTAGCAACAAAGAGAGGAGTCTGGCATTTTTACCAATCCTTCCAATAGAGAGATGGAGCTAGAGTCACCTGGTCTGTGAACACGAGGTGAGAAAATGAAGACTCTCATATGAGACTGGCTGTCCAAGAAGTTGAGAAGGGACAAAAATGTCCAAGAACACTGCAGGTTCTCCTCCCCTCTTTGCCCCTTCCTCTCTTTTCCCCTTTCTTCTCTTTTCCTTCACTTCTCCCCTGCAACTCCCTCAAATCTCCATTTACCCCTCTTTCAAAGATGAAGGGACCAAATCCCCCAAATTGAAGGGGACTATCAGCTTGGAGGGAAAAGTTAGTGACAGCCTGGAAACTTTGGAAGGAATGGGGTGTGGATGGAAGGTACCAAAGATGACGCCTACTAAAGGAAAGAGGATTTCATTAAAATTGAAAAAAATGTAGGAAAAGATCGCACATTGGTGGGAAGGGACCAGAGTTTGAAGAGATCCTTGGTTATTTTTCTCTTTGATTAAAATGGCAAAATTTGCTGCGGAAACGGTGTGAAGGTATTCTGAAGTCCAGAAAGGTTTGATAGACATGATTGGGAAGACACATTTGGAAATGGTGGCTGTCACCTTTCCATAGAAGAACTTTTTAAAATTAAGTTAGCTCTATGTAGCTGTAGGACAGAGGTTGGGTTAAGAAGAAATAAAGTGAGCTTTCTCCTGTAGGAGGAAAGTATTAAGGTGGGAGGCAAATGAGCAAATTTTGGGAAATTAAGGAAACTCATGAGGCACACAAGGAGATTTTGAAATTACAAAAGAAAATAAATCAACCAATTTTTTTTTTGTTATTATTTTTCCAGACTTGGGACTTGAACTCAAGGCCTAAGTGCTGTCCCTGAACTGTTTTTGCTCAAGGCTGGCAGTCTACCACTTGAGCCACACCTCTACTTCTGGCTTTTGTTGTTGTTGTTGGTGGTGGTGGTAGCTAATTGAGGATAAGTCTCATGGATTTTTCCAGGGCAGGCTTTGAAACAGACTTCTCAGATTCTAGCATTCTGAATAGCTAAGTTTATAGGTCTACCACCAGTGCCTGGCTTCAACCAGTATGGATTCATACATTTCTTGAGTTTATACTACAATGTTGAAGTTGCTTGTTGGGCATATAAACACACTACCATAAAATATAGATCAGTGAGTAAATGCTGTCATTATCTTACACTTAAACATAGCCTTTACTATTACAGTCAGGAGGCAGGACCGTTCAGAGAGGCAGTTGCACTAAGATGTTAAGCATATGTCCAGTGTGTTGGCCCCTACGCTGCTTCTCTAAGAGGTCCCAGCTACTTGCCTGCCTTCAGTCTAGCTTCTTCAGCACAGAGTTGCAGACAATGACAGCACTGTCCTGCTGTGCAATGAGGCTGAGCCTCATTGTTCTCTTCCAGGTATACTGCCTGTCACAGGTATCCATCGTTTAGGTCCCCGGAGACACAACCTTGGCCATGGGTCACCAGTAGCTAGTCTGCGCTGACACCCACTCTTGTACCACTGCCCCCAAATGCATTAGAGCTAGATTCTTGTGCTGCAGTCTCACAGGAGGACGAGGTCGTCCAGGCCACTTGCTGATGACTCAGGAGGTGATACAAAGGAGGGAGGTGACATTCCCACAGTGAGCACACACATGGCTGACCCGGCGGCTGGTCAGCACGCCCCACAGGCAGATGGCCCCAACGTGTCCTCCTCTGGCCAGCATCACGGTCTGGTTTATGTCGACAGTCGTGATGGCCCCTGAATGGCCTTGCAGGGTAAAGAGCAAACGAGACGGCTCCAGATGGAGCGGTCTCAGGGTATGGTCACGACTGGCAGTCACCGGGAGTCCTGCAGCAGCTCCCAGGTCTGTGATAGGTTTCTAGGGTGCACAGGGGAGAATGTGGGTGAGGTGACAGGCCACCATGTCACTGCTGCTGGACACAAATGAGGTAGCACTGCCTGGCCCTGGGGTCCCTCTGAACTGCAGGGGACTGTGGACAGCATGGGTCTCCAAGGAGAAGAAATCAAGGGACACATTAAGCCCAGCTGCCACAATCTCTTGTCCAGGAAGGGCTGTGACGCCTGAAGAGACTTCCTGGCTACACAGCAGCGGACACCCTCTGTGGCGGCTCACACCTACAGCCAGCCAGGATGAAGCTGCCCTGCTGCTCCAAGCTCTTGATGGGGCTGAGGGCCCAGGAAAATGGAGGGAAACCTTTCTTTGGAGAGGTTGATATTCTTTTATGGGTTGAATTTTGCTCCCTAAAACAAACAAAACAAAACAAAACAAAAAAACTATGCTCAAGTTTGATTGCTTTTTACCTGTGAATTTGGCCTTTCTGTAAATAAGGTCTTGGCAGATATAATGAACTTGAGATAAAGTCACAGAAGATTAGGGCTGGATTAGTCCAACGAAGGACAGAGGGAAATCTAGACAGAGACATAGCATGGGGAAAACTAGGTGATGACAGAAACAGAGACTGGAATGGCAAACCGATAAGCCACAGGACACTACAGATTTCTGGCACCCAGCAGAGGCTGGGGGGTGGGGCGGGGAGGCAAGGAGTTTTCCCTAGAGCCTTTGCAGTGAGCCAGGCCTTTCTGACACACTGATTCTGTACTTCTTCAGAACTATGGGAGACCAAATTCCTGTGGTTTGAAACCATTCAGTTTGTGATACTTTGTTACAATGGCCATAGGAAACGAATACAGATATTTTCTGATTAGAAGACTTGACTAAAAATGAATTTTAGAGCTTCAGTACAGTTTCCTTAATTATTAATTATGTAACTGAGCACAGAGAGAAAACAGAGATTAACAAGTACCACTATCTCCAAATACTGAACAGAGACAGGGGACAGAATCCAAGTATCTTGTTGCTTCATTCTATCACTTATTTAAAGATGCTTTTTTTATTTGGAGTCCTACAGAAATAAATGGGAAAAAAGACAGTTCCTTCTGCATGATTTGTCCTATTGTGTTAGTCCAGGAATTTAAATACTTTTAGTCATATCTCATTTTACCATCCAGTATTCAATTACCTACCAAGAGTTAAGGCTGGAAGTCTCTGTATTAGTACATCAAAACAACAACTGCTCAAGTGGTAGAGTGCTAGCCTTGAGCAAAAGAAGCTCAGGAACAGTTCCCAGGCACTGAGTTCAAGCCCTAGGACTGGCAGAAATTAAATCTGTCCTAGTCATCATTTTCACTTTTCTAGATTCTCTCATAAACATATTTAAAACTTAAATATGTTTATACACACACACACACACACACACACATACACATATAAGTAAGGCCATTGTCTGAGAAATTGAACTTACTTCTTAGGAGTAACTAAAAAACTTCTCTATACTTAACATATCACAGCTCAATAATGCAAAAAACACATGGGCAGAGGAGGAAATTCTAATTTCCCAGTACTCTGCTCTATTGCATTTATCTTTGAAGAACTAGCACTATATAAAAAATGCTTGATGCGAGAGTGGTTCATTAATTATGTGTGTGTGTGTGTGTGTGTGTGTGTGTGTGAGAGAGAGAGAGAGAGAGAGAGAGAATTTCATTACTGAATGTTTATAAATTTTAAAAAGTAACTTTTTCTGTATCTTTATAGATTTAGGGGATACAATTAGACCTAGATATTATTAAAAAAAAATCACTAAGAGCCAGGCACTGGTGACTTAAGCCTGTAATCCTAGCTACTCAGGAGGCTGAGATCTGAGGATTGTGGCTTAAAACCAGTCTGGGCAGGAAAGTCTGTGAGACTCTTATCTCCGATTAACCACCAGAAAACCAGAAGTGGAGCTGTGGCTCAAGTGGTAGAGGGCTGACCTTGAGCTGAAGAGCTGAGGGACAATGCTCAGGCCCAGAGTTCAAGCTCCAAGTGAGATATGAGATAAATCTATATATATATCTGTCTATCTATCTATAGATAGACATATATATATATATATATGATATATATATCACTGAGAGTTTTCTATGCAAAATATATGTAAGTGAATAGATTTTAATTTAAAGGCATATAATTTATTATTTTTATCTTGGCTTTTCTTCCTCTTCTCAAGTTAATTTTTTTGTTGAACTGAGGGCCTTGAAGGGTCTTCCATGAGCTGCAACCATAGCTACAGCACTTGATTTTTTTATTGATCATCTTGAAAAGAATGCTAAACAAATTTTAAAGATTAGGTATGAGGAGCTGGAAAAGTGGCTCAGCGGTAGAACTCTTCCCTTGCATGCCTGAGGCCCTGGGTTCGATTCCTCAGCACCACATAAGCAAAAAGAAAAAAGCTGGAAGTGGTGCTGTGGCTCAAGTGGTAGAGTGCTAGCCTTGAGCTGAAGAGCTGAGGGACAGCGCCCAGGCCCAGAGTTCAGGCCCCACAACTGGGCCACCCCGCTCAAAAAAAAAAAAAGATTAGGTATGACATCCTGTCTAATTCTTAGCAACATAATCTCTCTTCTCTTCTGGAATTCATCTTTATTTTTTCACCTATTCTTGTGGGGATAGCAAATAGAAAATTGTTTTCAAAAATATTTTTCCTTCTAATACATTGCTTTCACCATGGTCACACATTGTAAATATTAGTTTACAGTTATCTCTCCAAAGATTTCCCTAAATCTGATGAACTTTTTGAAGGCTGTTCCTTAATATTTATATAGTTCCTGCATTTTTTTCTCCTTTGGTCTTTATCTGTGCCTTTCTACTGTTTTGTAAATTTTCAAGTTGAGAACTAAGCAGGTAAAATTTTCTCTTGAGTGAATATATGAATCAAGGCAAAGTAGTAATAGAATGTGAGATAAAGGGCCTATAGCCTGGTTTGGGGTCCATGCTGATTTCTTACATTTCCAGAACTTGCTGGTGAGTATTCTAATTGATGAGCAGTTTCAAAGTCAAAAGAGGTCCTCTTAGCTTTACAGTTAAAACACAGAGCTCTATCTTACATATGAATCATTTTTTTTACATTAAGTAATAAAGTCTCCTCTCTCATGATTAAATCTGTGTTTGTTTCTTTCAACAACTCACATCAGCACACATGACCTCATATGATGGCTATGCCTGAGGCTTACAAGATCCGTCTGCATGCTTATGTATAGCAAATAATATTGTTTCATTGCTCTGGTAACTGGCTCCTGGGGACCTCTGTGTGATCATGTCTGCAGCATCCTGGGATGCATGTCTGGGTGCAGAGCATGTGTTTTCAACTCCAATCTATGAAATTTCCTGCCAGCAAACACCATTGGATTTTAAATGTAACACAAACTGATTCAAATAACAGTTTTAGGAAGCTGGCTGAGATTTCCAAAAGCCTTTTGATACTGGCACAGCTCCCAAGCAGAGCTATACCTGCTTCAGACAAAATGTGTGTCTGATAGGATTTTTAAACTGTCCAGGTAATTGATTACTTTTTAAAATCTTATAAAGGACCCAGGAAGGGTGAATCCCATTCAATCCACAGGGAGTATATACTAACATACAGTTAGTTTTCAAAGCAAATTGAACTTCAAGGCTTTTCTCTAAGCCAATTATTTCCAATTTTGGTTGCTCATTAGAGAGATCTAGAAAGATTTAAACAAACACAATATTTTATGCTCACACCTCATTCCAGTGAAATTAGGTCAACATCTCTCTGTGGGTTGTTGCCCTGTAGTTTGTAAAGTTTCCCAGAAGATTTTAATAGACAATGAGAGCTGAGTATGCTGTCTGTCTAATGTGCTTCTTTGATAGCTGAGAATTCAAAAGTATTTTTATTGTCTGATAGTAACTTGTTTTATGCTTGGTTTTTAACTGCCAGTAGTCCTATTCATTATTAGCTATCTCTCTGCAGTGGGTTTTATCCATGAAATACCCTACCCAAGAGCACATGGCCCAGGGTTCAAGTCTAAGACTGGCAAAAAAAAGGATAAATTATGTGCTGGACATGGTGGTTTATACCTGTAATCCCATTCAGAACTTTGGTGAAATTAAAGAAATATTGTTCTTTATCTGAGATAAAATAGCCAGTGTTCTTTCCATGTAAGCTAGGAATATTTCAGAGTAGCCATTCATAATAAAAGCCCAATAAGGCAGTGATGTCATAAATGAGATTTTACATGAAAAACAAACTCCACCAAAGTAATACTGTAACCTGTAGAAGGAAGAAAGGAACTTAAATAAAAGACAAAAAAATAATAACTACTTCAAACTCCATATCTGAAGGATGAAGAAGAAATGATGAAGAAGAATGATAGCACAGAAGAGAAAGAAAAGAAAAAAGGAGGGAGGGAAAGAGAAAGAGAAGGAGGGAGGAAAACAGTTCATCCTATGGTTTGATCTTATTGCAAACTCTTGGTATCTTTCTGTTCTGTCTAAACCTCAGTGAGCAATTTGCCAGAGTTTGCTGCATTCATCACATTTTAGCCAGGAACAGTTACAGAAGGCAGAATTATTTTGGAGGAGTGACAAGAGGGTAAACACTGAGGGACTAGAAAACTGAAAACACTAACAAAAACAAGGGGAATATCAGCAAGGAAAACCTGGATCTAGTTGTAGGTAAGAACTTCTCAAGGCTTGTAACCCAAAAGTGGCACACCAGCTTGAGTTCCAAGATACAGAGCCACAATACAAACACAGACACAAAGTAAGAAACCAGCAGGGACTAAGGCAATCACCTAAAACAAGAAGAATGAGCAGAGCACCTGGCTCATTCCACACAAGCCGCAGTAATGAGTAAGGCCCGGATGAACATCTGTGATATTCCAGTGACCACAGACTTAACTCGATGTAATGATACAGAGGCCTCTTTTGTGAGTGAGACCATTCCACCTGAGATGCAACTACTGTCAAATAGAGGCAAATGACACAAAAATAACCCAGACAGCTTCTTTCCCCAGTTAGTGGTTGCATAAAAATCTGAGGAATTTGCATACTCAGCACCCGAAAGTTTCCCCAAGTAGCTGAACTTAGTTAAGCCTATCTACAGAGAAGGCAAAGTCATACACATCTCAGACTTGTGTCTATATTCACCAGACTTCATCTCAGCCGAGACTTAAAGAGGGATGTTTTACGTCTTTCTGTGGTAGTCCTGTGGTTATGCAGTAAACAAGTCAACAGACTGAATCTCATAAACATGGTCACTATCTGAAGGGTGGTGGTAAGAAAATTAATATAAAAATATTGCATTAAAACAAAAAGCTTGGTATGCTTTCTAAAAGTTAAAACAGAAAGAATACCAATGGCAAATTAGCCTTGCAATGTTCAGTGAAAAGTTGGTGTTATTTTTTCTGAGCAGAATAAAAAATAATGAAATGGGGAGATTGGGTCTAGCTGATACCATCTTGGCCTCATGGTGGATAGGGAATTGGGCTTAACTGACATCTCCATCTTCATGATGGAGAAAGGTGAAGTCTCACCTCCCAGGTGATGGGTGTGCCTGAATTTCTAAAGGCAGGGCCAGGGACTTGGATCATAGGTAACTGGACCTGTCAGTCCTGTGCCTTGAACTTAGGAGACTTTCAAGTTTCCTGTGACCCTGCCCCCTGCCCCTGACACTCTTTAGGCCCAGAGCGGCTCAGGCACTGTTTTGCCATGCCTCATGTCTCCTGTCCCTTGTCCCCTGGCTTTTTTCCAGTCACCATGGTGTCCCATTTCAACTCTTCATTGGAGATGATCTGGTTTGTTGGTGATGTTTTTCTACTCTTTCTTTCCTCTCCTGCTCTCATAGTTCAGTTTTCTAACAGTGTTAAGTGTACTTGAGGAGCTGCAGGTCTTTGTGACAGGGGTCCATGTATAGTCACTGGCTTTCCAAGACTTCCAATTCGTCCTCTCAAAATGGGGTTTCTCTGTTTCTCATGACTGTATTCCTTTATAACAATAATATAAGACAATGCTCTATAATTGTGTATAGAAGAGCATTAAAATAATGACAAACTAACAGTTGCACTATCAATAAAATTTCTATCTGGCATGTTTTGCTCTGAAGTGTCACTCAGACCAAACCCCTAAGACCATGATATATAATATAATGTAACATAGTTTAGCAATATTATAACAAAATTTACTCTCATGCATTCTATATTACTTTGGGAATTTAAGTAAATTGATTCTTTTATTTTCTCTGCCTTTTCTAATTGTGAGGCTTACAAAAACACCATTCATTTCTTATTTTGGTTTCTTATTTCCACAAATTTTTCTCAATGGGAAAAAAAAACATTGGAGACCATGAGTCTAAGCATGCTATTTAATCATGACTAAGTTTTAAATCATCACACTCTGGAGTTGGAAACACTTGGCATTGTGTATATTTCGGAAAAAAAGAAGGCAAAAGGAAAAAAAAATCAGAATTTAGTTGAAATGTGTCTTGTGATCTTAAACCACTTATCTGAAGTTGCATTCTATTAAACAGACCATAGTAGTACCTTAATTAGCAGGAAGGGTAGTTGTTTCCCAAAAGCTTATCTTTAGAAGAAAACAGCTCATTTTGTCTATATTTAAAAGAATCAACTTGGAAGTTTTCCTTTCTAATGTTGGTAAAATATATTGGCAAAATATATGTTTTGATTCCCTAAATTATTTTGTGCATTTGATATTAATTCCATAAGACCCTTCTATGTGCCTCCCTCACTCATTCATTCCCTTCCTCTGTCCTTCCTTCTCTCCTTCATTCCTGTCCTCCTCCCCCATCTCTTTTCCTCCCATGCTCAGTTCTATGGATGGAATCCTATCACATTTTTGGGACAGGGGCTTGGTCTTGCTGAAACCTTTGCTTAGGTTGGTATCAGACTCTCTATCCTCCTGCTTTCCTTCCTGAGTAGCTAGGATTACAGGTATGTATAATCTTGCTTGGTTATTTTCTTATTAAGGCATATGATTTATGGTATTTACTCTTGGTGTGACATTGAATAAGATCTATTTGGCATAAAGATCTGTGAATGTGTGGTTGTTAAAAAGGTTGCCACATATTTTCTATTGTTCATGACCAGATATTAAGTGATGGAAACAAGATTTTTTACTTGATTCTCTGATTCCATTGCCTTATCTCTTACCTATGTTTCAAAACTCTTTTAGAAAATGAAAGGACATCTGGGCACTGATGGTTTATGCCTATAATTCTAGCTATTCAGGAGGCTGACATGGGAGGATTGCAATTTGAAACCAACATGGGTAGGAAATTCCATGAGACTCTTATCTCCAATAAAGTACTTACAAAAAGCCCAAAATAGTGCTGTGGCTCAAGTAATAGAGTACTAAACTTCAACACAGAGAAGCTCAGAGACAGCACACAGGCTCTGAGTTCAAGCTCCAAGACTGTCATAAATAAATAAGAAAAAGCAAAAGGATACTAGACACTGGATATTATATCTTTAATTATTTAGGAGGTGAAAATGACAATCAAAAATTTTCTCCAAGATTTGTCAGTTTTGCTTATGCAAGGAATAGGCCAAGATTAAAAGTAAAGAAAATACAGAAACATTGTCTAGTATGTGTTTTCATGCTAAAGTGGAAGACATGGTTACTTTTGTTCAGCTTTTATTTTTATTTACTTCTTAATATATCTTTGTTCCTTGTCCAACTAAATTGGTTATCCTCACCCTCTGAGAATAACGGGCAAACTAATCTTAAACGCGGAACTACATTGCTTGTAGGTTTAACATTTTCTTTTTCTTTTCTTTTTTCTTTTATTTTTTCTGTCCATTCGTGGGGCCTGAACTCTGGGCCTGAGTGCTGTCCCACAGCTCTTCAGCTCAAGGCTAGTGCTCTACCAGTTGAGCCACAGCACCACTTCTGGCTTTTTTCTTTTTGCTTATGTGGCTGAGGAATCGAACCCAGGGCCTCAGGCATGCAAGGCAAGCGCTCTACCACTGAGCCGCCTTCCCAGCCCAGGTTTAACATTTTTATATATGTGTTAGTCAGGTTTTAGAATGCATCCTGTGGAAAATGATCCTCTAATATTTGTTCTTAGAGCAGCGATGTTTCTGGAAGATGCTGGGTGTCAACTTTTGACAGCATGGATAATTGAATGCTACTATCTTTACTCTTGTGGAAAGTACAACTTCAGAAACAAAAAAACCCATCTTGGCAAACATTACTCATTGACATTGACTGGAGTAGCATTGTGATTACAGCTGGGAAAGAAGACCTCTCTCTCAGGTGGCTCACGTCCTCCACCACTGCTCAGCCATTGTGTGTCACTATGAATATCCACATATTCTCACAGGGAAAAAGGTTGGTTATGAATCATGAAACCCTGGAATTTAATTCCCCAACAACAGTCATGGATTTCCCTGGGCAGAAAAAATAGCTTCTGTCTCAGATTTCCTAGGATTTCTTTCAGAAGTCGTGTCTATATTGTCATTCTGAAAATGAATCTTACTCTTTTCTGTAATACTATTCAATGTTAAGTTTCTCACTGCATTGCAAGAACAACTTATTTTAGGAACATCTTTAGTCAAGTGCCTGGGGGCCAGTACCTCATGCCTGTCATCCTTGCTACTGAGGAGTATTACGTCTGAGATTCAAGGTTGGAAGTCAATCAGGGCAGGCAAATCTGAAAGACTCTTATTTCTGATTAACCAACAAAAAACCAGTAGTAGAGCTGTGGCTCAAGTGGTCGATTACCAGCCTCAAATGAAAAAGCTAATGGATGGGCCCTAGGACCAGCATTCAAGCCCCAATATGGACCCATAAAAGCAACAAAAGAACATATGTTGCAAGTAATGCAGTTGCTCATATACTACAAGAAATGAACAGTAGTAGGTTTGGCAATAAAGGAAATATCACTGCTTTTCCTATTTATTTTGGTCATTTCCTTTTAACTACAGGAAGTTGTAAGTTAATCACACTTCCCACAGGCCACATGATCCATTTTATTAAGAGATCTCAATAAACTCAGTCAACTGATGCCAGTTTGTAGACATGTCATGAATTACTGATGAAGTCAATTTAATGAGCATGTTGTACTTCAGAAGCCACAGCCATTCCAGAGGTTAACCTTATACAAGTAATTAAGAAAAATCATCCCAGCATTGTGGTCATTGTGAAATGACCTAGAATCAGAGTTCAGTGGACTTGACAAAGACTCTTTTTATGTAGAAAGATAAGTATACCTTTGGGTTGGAGTCAATAATAGTCTTTTGACATGTGGATATGGACGCATGGCTTTGCTCCAATAGTGCTTATGGTATAGAGAAGTGGAGGTGACCTCTACCCTTGTAACAGAAAGAACAAAGACTCATTTTGGAATTCATGAGGAAATATACTCAGCATCAGCTATCCAGGGATGCCTGGCTCTTTCCTAGAGGAGATGGGGTTAGTATTTGTTGTAGTTAATCTAAGATGGGCAGTTTTCACATGTTGATCTATTATGTCTGAGAAATACACTTTTGTCTACTATGGACTAGACTTTGTGTGTATTCCATTACATAAGGAAGAATTCAGGAATCTAACACAGGGGAAGTGAATCCTGCCTACCCCTTTGCATGTTAGAAATGACAGATTGCGATATGATGTAATAAGGACTCAAAATTGGATCACTGCTTAAATGGGACTAGAAAATAACTCACACCTGCAATCCAAGCTACTCAGGAGGCAGATTGGGAGAATCTCAGTTTGAGGCCATCCCAGGCCAAAAACAAAGTTACAGAGACTCCATTTCAACAGAGAGACTCCATTTCAACAGAAAAAGCTGGGCATTCTGCCCAGCCCAGCTACCATAGGAAGGAAGATTGCAATCTAGATTTGCTTGGATAAATAGTAAGACTTTTTTGTCACTGTATTTGATTTGGTGTCCTGCATCTTGTATATACATTTTTCTGATTTGGGGAGGGGAAGGGAAATAACAAAATGCTGAAACAGCGTACAGGTTGACCCATTGCAACAATGAGAAGTACAAAACACTATGTTGAAAACGAACTTTACAACTTTGGGGCATGGGGTTGAGGTGTTGGGGAAGTGGGGAGTGAAGGGATAGTAGGGAAAATACAAAGGAGCAGATAACAATGCTCAATAGGAAATATACTTATTACCTTGCTCATATAATTGCAACCCCTCTGTATAGTATCTTTACAAGAAAAAATATTTTTAAAAAGTGAGATCCTATCTCAAAATGAGAAGAGCAAAATGGGTAGAAGGGCAGCTCAAATGATAGAGTCCCAATATAACAAGCCTGAAGCCCAGTTCAGTATAAACCCTAGTAAAAAAGGAAAAGTAAACATTTTTTTCATAAATGGAGCTATAAGTATGTATACTAAAAGTTAAGCTAGTCCATTTAAAAATGAATTATAAGCCTCTTCAGTAAATGGTGCTGGCAAAATTGGTTAACTACATGTAGAAAACTAAAGCTAGATCCTTATATATCACCCTGCACCAGAATCAACTCCAAATGGATCAAAGACCTTGAACTCAAAGCAGACACTCTGAAAACATTACAGGATGGAATAGGAGAAACCCTAGGTCTCCTTGGCTCACGCCGAAATTTTTTGAATAGAGACCCGGAAACACAACAAATCAAAGAAAGGTTGGACAAATGGGATTGCATAAAGTTGCAGAGCTTCTGCAGGGCAAATGACATAGCTAGCAAGATCAATAGAAAGCCCACGGATTGGGAGAAGATCTTTACTAGCCATACAACGGACAAGGGTCTCATATCTAAAATATACTTGGAACTCAAAAAATTAAACCCCCCAACAACAAATCCTCAAAGAAACAACTGCCCAATAAATAAGTGGGCGAAAGACTTAAAGAGAAACTTCTCTGAAGAAGAAAGAAGGATGGCCAATAGACACATGGAGAAATGTTCAACATCCCTAGCCATAAAAGAAATGCAAATCAAAACAACATTGAGATATCACCTCACTCCAGTTAGAACGGCAAAAATCAAGAACTCTAACAACAGATGCTGGAGGGGATGTGGACAGAAAGGAACCTTACTTCATTGTTGGTGGGAATGTAAACTTGTTCAACCACTTTGGAAAGCAGTATGGAGGTTCCTCAAAAGACTTCACATAGAACTCCCCTATGACCCAGCAATCCCACTTTTGGGCATTTACCCAAATGTTTACAAACAAGACCACACTAAAGCTACCAGCACAACAATGTTTATTGCAGCATTATTTACCATAGCTAAGATATGGAACCAACCCAGATGCCCCTCAGTAGATGAATGGATCAAGAAAATGTGGTATATATACACAATGGAATTCTATGCCTCCATCAGAAAGAATGACATTGCCCCATTTGTTAGGAAATGGAAAAACTTGGAAAAAATTATATTAAGTGAAGTAAGCCAGGCCCAAAGAAACATAGGTCCCATGGTTTCCCTTATTTGCAATATCTAGTGTATGTATGAGTCAAGCGGAAAAGGTTAGATAATGTGATGTCAGGAAAATGAACCCTTAGATATGTATTTTAATGTTTTTTTCTTTCATGCATGTGTTTCTAATGCAGTTATAAGATTATTTCTTTGTTGCTATGTATGTCCCTCCCCCACAGTATAACCCCTGCTTTCACTATATTTGATGTCAGTATAACTTGTGGAGGAGATGGGGAAAAACCAGTTGTTTAAGGATACAGGTGGACCTGTTGCAACAATGAGAAGTGCAAGTTATGTCCAAAACGAGCTTTACAATGTCAGTGCGGGGAGGGGGGGGAAGGGGGAGGGGGGAAGGAGAAGGATTGGGTGGGGGGGGAGGGGGGAGGCTGGGAAGGGATGTGAAGGGTAAACAAAGGAGGAGGTGCAATGCTTGTTAAGAAATGTACCCATTATCCTGCCCATGTAATTGTAACCCCTCTGTACAGTATGTTCACAAATAAAATAAAATTAAATTAAAAAAAAGAATTATAACATGAGTTCAATTTTGGTTCTCTCTGTGCATTCCTATAATTGGACTGACCTCTGTATCCAGAAGAGTATTCTGTGAATGGAATATTATACAGTGAGGATACATGACAATCCATTGGTATAAAGTATCCTAAGCTAGGGAAGAGACAGTAGCAGCTTCTACCTGAGATCAAAGTGTCCAGAAGTCCTCAGGTCAAATTGGTGCCTGGATTGCCCTAATTCATAAGGATTTTAGCTTTCAATTATTTACAGGAGCATTAGGCACACATAACAATGAAGTAATTGTTAGAAGAAAATACATTGGCTAATTGAATGTTTATCTTTGTCCTCCATCTCAAGCTGCTTCTGTATATTACAGTGATCTCAAATTAAGATTTAAGATGTGTTTTTCCCAGTATCCCATGTCTAGAAGAAATGGTCACTGAAATCTGAGAGTGCTGAAAATACCACATATCAGAACCCAAACTATGTTGGTCTCATCTGCTGAAATTCCCAGCCTCGAGGCTAATCTAAACACGTACTTGTATATGCTATGTATGCATTATGGCTCTTGGCCTGGCAGGTTTCTTTGCTAACACCTTCTGTCATGGCTGAATTCACTCAGCTATCTCCACAGCTGCACTGATGGGATTTCCAGAAGAGCATATCCATAGAATGAGTCATCCTAATGAAATAATGGTAGGTTTCCCTTTCTCCTTGGTGCACTTCTCAGAAGGAGTTCATGGTCATCTCTTCTCTTCCTTCACAAAAATTCTGTCACAATTTAATTCACATTGTCTAGAAGACATGAGATAGGTAAGTAACTGACTGGCCCAAGTTACAATGGGTCACATAATACCTTTACTAGGATCAAAATATATAGTATTTTTTAAAAGGTGTACTATTTATCAAAGTGAGGAATGTCATAACGTATGTGAAGGTACCTAGAAAACAGAAAATTCATTTTATCAGAAAGATTAGTAAGGCCATAAATCACTCATAAATCTTCCAGATTTTCTTCATTAATAATGTGTGAAATTAATAAAGATCGTTTCTAATAGGGAAAAGTGCGCAGGGTATTTTTTTTATCAGATGGAAATCTTTGCTAAGTCTGCTAATAGCTAGTGTTCTACCACTTGGGCAATGCCTCCAGCTCTCAGTCAACTGAGTTTAGACTCAGTTGAACAATGTTTGTTTATCTGCCTCAAGGAAGCAATGTGTCATTAGGAGTCTCATGACTTACATCAAAAGAATGTATAGAAATGTTCGGCTTAGTTTTCTTTTTATTCAGTTTTTTTATATAAGTTGGAGCTCAGGGTACTACACTTAGTTACCATTGTAGTAATTTTATCATATTTGAATATAGTAACAAAAGATAACTACTATAAGACCTACTAAAATATATACTATGGTATGAAAGCTATTGACTTGTACTTAACAACTTAAACAAAAAGTATGTTCCAAATTTGTGAAACATGATTGTCTGCTTCAGGTCCATTCATTCAGTTGACAACTAAAACTGAGGACATATTGCAAATGCATTCTCAGAATGCTAAATTCTTTCACTGGATGTGTCAAAGCTCAAAGTCCTTCTCATGGGTAAATGTTAAAATTAAAATGTTTTCATTACCAGGGCAGTAAGATCCCTTCTTAGGACATTAAAAAAAAGAAAAGAAAGAGTGTGGTGAAAAAGGCAAAACTATTTTTTGGACTACGTGCAGTTTGACTTGTTCACGTAGTTACAAAAAACAAATGTTTGTCCAACAAAATGCTGAGAACCATATCCCTTGGGAAACTTATACAAGGTCATAGTTTTATGAGTATTTTTAAGAAAAATCTTGTAAAGCAAACTAGCGTGTAATATGAGAAAGTCAAGAAGTGGTTGGGGGCAGTTTCTATTCTGTTGGTTGAAATATCTATTTAAAAAAGGAAGTTATTATCTTCCAAAAAATTATATTTAGAATGCAAAAAGACATGTATGAAATCCAGTATTTTCATAAAAGATTGTTTCCACAAACTTCTTGAGAAATCAAAGATGAATGATAGATTTGTAGTAACATTGTAGGGCAGACAGGAGTTAGAACAAGACTGTCTAATGCATGTGAAATGGAAAAGAAGGAACATTTTTTTTTTAGGTTGTGGGGCTTGAACTCTGGGCCTGGGTGCTGTCCCTGAGCTCTTCAGCTCAAGTTGAGCACTCTACCACTTGAGCCACAGTGCCACTTCCAGTTTTCTGGTGGTTAATTAGAGATAAGAGTCTCATGGACTTTCCTGCTTGGGCTAGCTTTGAACCATGATCCTCAGATCTCAGCCTCCTGAGTAGCCAGGATTGAAGGTATGAGCTACTGGTGCCCTGCTGAGAAGGAAATTTTTCTTAATATTTGTAGAATTGCAGTATTGGAACAAGACCCCACCTACAGATACATAAATGATAATGATTTCAGAGGTTAATGAAGTCTATCTATAGGTGAGTGAGAGAGGGATAGTGTGTGTGTTTTGTGTTTAAAAATGTTACTTCTTTCTTCTCCAATAATACAACAGTTTTCTCTAACATTGAAATATTAAATTAGAGAAAAAATATTAGAGTTTCTTCACAGTTTCTTCATAGATTCCTAACAATTTTGTAAAGGATCTCTGCTGTAGTTACTATATTATCTATATTTATAATATAAAAGATTTATAATTAAAATAATTACACACACACACACACACACACACACATATATATATATAAAATGAGGCACGATGGTCAAGCAGTCTATGAAAAAGTCTATGAACCTACACATTTAAGGCTGCTTAGTATTATGTACAAAGCTTAATTATTTTTTAGTAAGAAGGATGATAGCCTTTGTTAGATACTCAGAGTTAATACTTACAAAGTATGGTCTCTGGCCTATTTGTAAACTTTATTGTACACCCAGGGTGGAGAAGTTAGGAAAAACAGTCTATTTCTGGATCTCTCTCAGAGAAGCTGGGACCATAATTTCTAAGGGATAGGCCCAGGATCTTACAGTTTATAAGAAATTCTCTGGTTGATTTTTATTAAAAAGTTTATTTTAGAATTCACTATCTACAAGATTTGAGATTCCCCAAGATATAAATGATAGCAATTGCGTACATGTTTTAAGGGTACATACTGTCACAGAAGTTCCTGTCAGAAGGCCAGAGCTTATTAAAAAGGGAGTTTTCTCCTTTTTCCACTGTTAAGAAAACTGATGGCCAAAGGGAGGGGGTAACAATGCTCGGTAAGAAATGTACTCATTGCTTTACTCATGTAACTGTAACCCCTCTGTACAGCATCTTTACAATAAAATAAAATTAAAAAACAAAAAAGTGATTTGATCCAAATCCTCAAATTTACATCCAAGATTCTTTGACTCTACATGTCTCTCTCTTTTTTTACTTTTGCATTGAGAGTGGTGGAACTCAGGACCTGCCATAAGCCAAGGCTCTATCACTTCCTAACATTCTGAAGAAGAGCTTCTTCCACAAATAATTGGCAAGCATCTTCTTAACAGTAACAACATTACTAGCTGCTTAGATTCTAATTCAACTTGTGATCCTAGACATTTGGCAGGTAGAGATTAAAAGGATTGTGGTTTAAAGCTACCCAAGGCAAAAAGTTAGGGAGACCTTTTCTGAAAAAAAAAAACAAACAAAAAACCCAAAACAAAAAAGCACACTAAGTGTGGTGGCGTGAGCCTGCAATTCCAGCATCATGGGAGGCTTAGGACAGAGGTTCACAGTCTGAGGCTTGTCCCAGGTAAACTCTTAGACCCTATCTGAAAAATAACTAAATCAAAGAAAAAAATCTGCAGTATGACTCAAGTGATACTTGCTTAGCAAGACTGAGTATAGCCAAAAAGAAAAGGAACATGTATTTAAATGTTTGTGTTATCAACCAAATACACAGTAATAACAGAGAAAACAACTAGACGAAAGGACATTTGAAAAGCTTTTCTGGATATCTATATGTATTTTCTAAACTTTTGTTTTCCATCCAATGACAGTTATTTAATGCTGTTTTCTGCTATTTCTGTTCATACAGGCCTTTTATTTATTCCTCAAATTTTTCCTTTCATATGCAGCATCAAACTGAGAGATATACCTGCCAATTAATTCATATGTAAACATTTTCTGCCCTGTGTATATTGCCCTTGAAAACAGGAATCATGTACTTTATTTCTTTCATTTCGTCTTTGACCTATGGGAGATCGCCCAATTAATAGTGAGCCTTGTAGATCTACAGGTTTGTAAGCTGGAGTAAATTGTAAACATGGTGTCTCCTGATGGTGGTCAAGCTCCTACTATGGTGCTATTTCCATGCTATTTTAGGCATGTGGAACATGAAGACAACCTGAATGTGTCAGTGGCTTATTTGTAGTTGTCATAATTTGTTACTTATTTGTAGTTGTCATAATTGAAAATATTGTTCAATTTTATAATAATAATGGGTTATGCAATCTCTATTAACCTTAAAAATTGATTCATAATCTCCACTTTTGATATATTTTTATTTCTGTGAATGTCTATTTGGTTTTACTTAGAATTATTATTTTTATTTTTTGGTTAGTCGATGGGCTTGAACTCTAGGCTTGGGCACTGTCCCTGCACTCTTCAGCTCAAGGCGAGTGCTGTACTGCTTGAGCCACAGTGCCACTTCCAGTTTTCTAGTGGTTTATTGGAGATAAGAGTCTCACAGACTTTCCTGCCTGGGCTGGCTAAGAACTGTGATCCTCAGATTGCAGCCTCCTGAGTAGCTAGGATTATAGACGTGAGCCACTGGCGCCCGGCTTACAATTATTTTTAATGTACCTGTCCTTTTAGTACTGTGACATTTCCCTGAATCTAGTATTGTTCAAGTTGTGTAAAGATGAAGACAAGATTATTTAAAAACTGTATCTATGTCCTATGTCTACTTTGTTGAATCATCTAAAATATACTACTTTCAGGTAAATGTTATTATGTATTATAGCATATTTTATTTGCCCATTGTATATTACTGTATTAATGAGTAGAAAATTCTTAGAAGTGAAATCAAGAGATATAAAGTTAACAGTGAAGATATAAGATGAAGTAGAAAAATGCTTTATAAATATATCATGTACAAGAGAAAAAGAGTAGTAAGAGAGTAAGTTCAGTAACTTTAGTTACATAACTGATATAAAACATACTAAATTCATTTAAAAAAATAAAACATGCACAGTTTTCTAGAGGGAAGAAAATAAAAGCAAGGTTTGCATAGATCTTGTTTAGAGTTGGGTGGTTTAATGGTACATTTTAGTACTACCTATGCCCCCTTCTACCCCAATAAATCATTTTTGCTTGCCTAGGAGGAAGAATGTTACAATTTTCCTAAACTTTTATGTCTTGCCTCTTCACTATATAGTACAATGTTGAAACTATTATTTCTCATCTTTTCTACAATATTTTATTAAAGTATAAAATAATTTCAAGAAGAATCAACACAGACAATGATACTGGAGAGTTAAATGATAGCTGAGAAAACTGAGAGTGTAGGAGAATGGTGGTCTGCAGAGCAAACCTCCAAAGCAACCCAGAAGACATTAGGACATTCTTCTAGATGTTGGGAAGACTATTACAAAGCCATTCCAAAAAGAAACATGACTCTTAAAAGCTACAGGAAAAAGTCTAAGTCATATCAGGAAATTCAATAATTAAATACTTCAGAGTTAAGGTTTTTTTTTATTGTGAACATACTGTACAGAGGGGTTACAATTACATGGGCAAGATAATGAGTACATTTCCTATCAAGCATTGTAGCCTCCTCCTTTGTTTACCCTTCACATCCCTTCCCAGCCGCCCCCTCCCCCCACCAAAGTTGTAAAGTTCGTTTTCGACATGACAACTTGTACTTCTCATTGCTGCAACGGGTCCACCTGTATGCTTATTTAAATGACTTGTTTTTCCCCTTCCCCTCCACAAATTATACTGACATCAAATACAGTGAAAGAAGGGGTTATACTGTGGGGGAGGAACATACAAAGCAACAAAGAAATAATCTTATAAATGCGTTAGAAACAAATGCATGAAA